>NC_064670.1:54440676-54755676 GCF_943734685.1 Anopheles coluzzii | reverse complement strand
GCCCCCTCGTCTTCTCGATGCCCCCGGACGGGATGTGTTTTCCTCACATATTAAGCAAAGTTTTGGGAGCTTTTTACCGCAAGCGTGTATGTGTGTTTGTTAGCGTCTTGCTGAAAATATCGCGCAATGTAATCAAGAGCTCGTTTCTCCCTATCGTGATTGCGTACATGTTTGAAGCGAAGGAAATCATTTTTTCGATTAAGTTCTCGAAGGACTCAAATTAAAAGTTTTCTCATTACATCAATAGAACGAATGCCAATGCGAACAAACATTCAAACCCCCTATAGATGTCAAAACAAATGCTTCCAGTGTTAGCTGCAGCTTACAATTAATCAGTCACCTTTAATTCAAGCAGCATGTATTGCAGTTGCAATACATCACCCTAGACATTCCAAAGCAAGTGCAGTTGACCACTACACCCGAGCACTCACAGCGAGCGATCGCGTGAGTCTCTGTGTCCACTGTGTCTGTGTAAATCATTAGTAGGATCGGCACCGATGACGCCAGAGCCAATTAAGACAGTTGGTAACTATCTAACATACGTCAATTATTTCTATTTAATGATATTTTTTTTTCACCCAACCCCTACAACGTCCAAACCCTTTTGCAGGACATGATATCTTTATAACGTACCTCTTCAAAGAGCAGCGTCGGATGTTTTCTCCAACTTTGGTTGGCTTTGTGCAGCTGCAACGATGGTTGATGACCAGTGACTATCAACAGGGACGATGGAGCAATTTTTATCGATGTATATATAACGTTTAGCTTAATTAATTAACAATAAACGCAAAGCTTTGCTTTAGAAACACTTTTGTTTGCTGTTTTGTTACAGCTTATACACAGAAACACACACACACACACACTGTAAATTTACAACTAGCACATTACACTGAAACAAGTGGAAGATGGCGAAGAAACGAATATTTTTCAATAAAATTCACTACACACACAAACAAAGGAAATTGGAATATATCAGCTCTTATATGCCACTCGAAACAATTGTACCGTTTTACGAACTTTAAGCACCTGTACACATATATGTTGGAAGGTTCAACAGAAAGCAAAACCAGCCCAACACAAGTCACTGCATTCTTTTGCACCCTGGACATTGGATCGCATAGCGAAGGAAACCGGCTCAGAAAGGGAATGATAGCAAGGTGAGAAAGAGAAAAGAGAAAGAGAGAGAGAGAGAGAGAGAGAGAGAGAGCACGAGCACGACGATCATAAAATAGGAGGAATGATACAAAAATAATCCAAGTTTCACAACCATTCCTTTGCGGTTTCATCTCACCGCAATCGATACGGAATATTTCGCATTCTTCGCAGCGTAGATTGGCCGGACCCTCCGAATCAGCACACTATCTCGATCGTTCCTACCCCGTACGGTCTAGTGGGGTGTATATCTGTGCCACACTGCATGAGCTGCTGTAGGCACACCCTAGCACCGGAGTCGTATCCCTCGAAAAACGTATTCCAAAAATTCGACGCGTGCTTCGCCTTGGCAAAGCGTTCCGTGTGTCCATGTTTTTAAAAGCATATGAAAATGGTTTTCGTTGCGTATCTCACGAACGATAAAATCCACCAGCCCGAAGGAAGGCCAACCTCTTCGCCGGTGGGGTAGGGCAATGGGAGTGAAGCATTACCGGGCAAGATAAACATAACCATCAAAAGAGGCGAAGCGGTGATCGTGAGCGCTGCCCAAGGGTTTCAAGATGGAATAGGCAATGGGCTGTTATTAGCCTATGGGGAGCCCGCCAAGAGCGCCATGCTCACTCGGAGCCACACACAAACCCGTCCCAAGCCCGGACGAGGACGTACGGAATAAAGCCACTGCACACATACATACACACACACATAAACAACCACCAATACCAACCACAGCGCCACACATACGCACAAACTGCACCACCTTATGCTGCCAGTTTCTTTCCGCGGAAAGGGTTAGCCGAACTGGCCGAGCGAACTAAAGCGAACCTACTGTTGTGAAGGCAAACGCTACACTGGGATGGGATGATCGCGAGTGTGAGACGGCGCTCGCTCGGTGTGCTCGTGCCAGGGTATGTGTACAGTACGGTACCGTGTTTTCGCTACACCTATTATTTATGTTATTATTTTTATTATTTTTTATGTTATCATCATTTTTTAATTATTATTATTATTTATTATTAATTTAATTATTTTTTTAATATTTTATTATTTATGTTATTATTATTATTATTATTATTATTATTATTATTATTATTAATATTATTATTTTTGTTATTATTATTATTATTATTATTATTTATTTATTTATTTTTTTAACTGCGACTAGAAACGATGTATTGATAGATAACCGACGTAAAGCTTTTTCGAATTTCATCTTGCAGCGGATTTTCTTGTATTTTTTAAATCTCAAGTACAGCCTTATGCCGAAGATATCCTGTATTTGCATAAAGAGTATAACATGCATTAAAACTGATGCTTTACGGTATTTTAAATATCCTTTAAATATTGGCAATATTATATAAAGCTTTTATAATAATTATTGTTTCTACATCGAATCTAAGCTGCCGCTGTGCTTCGGTAATCTACTGTGCAACACATTTTCAAGCTTGTTCGTTAAGTTCGTTAGATCCAACGGTGAAATAAGGGTAATGATTCCTATCACACAGAACGATCAATCTTTGTAAATATCAGGTATTACAATAGATTACCAAAAGGTGAGACGTAATTAATCAAACGGTTGGATCCAAATAGTGGAATCAATGCCTACACAAAGTGGCTAAGAAATCGCGTTTTGCTCCATTGATAATCCTGTTAATATGAAGTTTTAAATTGTTTCGTACTGTTTCCGGATGCATCTAATTGTCAGAGCACTTCCAAAACTTATCTTCATTCGATCGTAAAACTTCAACCCGAAAACAAACCGAGCATGCTTGCTTGACTCACGGGACAGTCACGAACAACGGTCGAATTTTTCATTTCTGTGTCAACCACAAACAGTGCGTAACCAAAGCGTACGAGATCGAAATGTAATGCAGTTCAATGCATCCCTTCCCACGTCCGCAGCTCGGTTCGATCGGTTTCGATCGCTCATAACTGATCAACTAAAAAAATGGTGACAAATGAAACTAAAAACGTAAGCGAAATGGAAATGGAATGGCGGAATGTCTGTTTACAGGCGACCGTAGTAGCTCTTACTCCTACATCTCGTAGCATTGCTCGACCAGCTCGATTGGACGCGATCCCGCTCCATCCCGCTCGACCGTTGCTTTCGCTGACATTATTATCTCAAATTTAGGTGAACGGTGGCCACGGCAGGCTGCCACGGCTTCCAACCGAAACCTTCCCATCGCACCAGGAACAGGTTTCCGTGCGTTGCCCATTAGCGGACAACGAAACATTACGATCCATCCTTCCATCTATACGTTTGCACCACAAAGCACGCATCGGTTCTGTGGACGAGGATAGAGCTTGGCACGTGATTCATGCGGATCTGGCAGCTCCATTTGTCTTACATCCCGTGGACCCCCTTACAGTCGCAATATGGGAGACCATCTGGATGTAGGTTACGAAGAAAACACCAGTCCGTGCAGAATTGCCCGTAATGAGTTTGGACCAGGGCCGGTCGGTCGGTGGTAAATAGCTGTGATAATTGCGATCCGTTGATCCGAGGCAAGATTTGTCGGCATTCTGGTGACTGTTCTTCGGGTCGATGTTTACGCTATGCTTGGGTTTGTGAAAGAAACTATTTTTTGCCACATTACCGGAAACAACCCGAAGAACTCCTCTGTCTCTGATAATCGACCATCGCGTGGGCAAGAGATAACGCTGCATCATCACGGGCTGGTTTACACGGTTATCACCAAGCGATGGAAAGAGTATGAAAGTAACATTCTTTAGTTTCCACTCTATTGTCGGTGCAGTAACAGCTACAACTCACCGTAGTGTTCAGTTGGGTAGACTAAGTTCCGCAAGCATGCTGCCTAAATCAAGCTACTTTTTAATATTTATACTGTTAATCATATTTTTTGCGGGTAAGTGTCGCTAAAAGCCATACAGCAGCATACTATGATTATGAGTGAGTTTTTAACGAGAGTGTTCGATCTATCAGGACTGCTTCCAAACAAACGCAGACCGATCCTTTACAATCGGCTCACGTTCAACTACACCGAAGAAAGTTCTTCCTGGTATTGTGACGATGTGTTCTTCAACGTGCTGAAAAAACACATCAATACTTACGGCGATGCAGAGATCACCAAAGAGCACAGCTTCTGGCAGGAGTCGAGCTCTACCGAACCGGCCAACATCAGCTTCCATCTGTTTACGCGACAAAACCCTACCATCAGCCAGCGATTAGTGCCGACGGTGCAGTCGGTCGAGAGTTCCTTCTTCAACGGCTCGCGCCCAACGCGGGTGATCGTGCATGGATTCTGCAACTGCCAGCATTCGGATTTTTGCCAAAGCGTGAAAGATGCGCTGCTGTATGCGAACGACGTTAACATAATCTCGATCGACTGGAGCGACACGGCGGGACTGTTGGACTACATTCTGCTTAGATTGCGGCTAGATCAGGTTGCAGCATCATTGGCCGGCTTTGTCGACTTTCTGCACAACACTACCAACCTTGATCTAAGTCAGCTGCATCTGGTAGGTCACAGCCTTGGAGCGCACCTAGCCGGGCTGAGCGGGAAACGAGTCACTAGCGGGCGGGTAGGCGCTATCATTGGACTTGATCCCGCTGGACCCCTTTTCTCTAGCCGGGACCCCAAGAGCCGTTTGGATGGCACGGATGCAGCGTACGTGGAAGTGATCCACACGAACGGCGGTACACTGGGGATGTACGATCCGATCGGTACAGCTGATTTTTACCCGAATGGTGGCAAACACCAGCCCGGTTGTCTGCCGTGGATATTCGGAAGTAAGCGAGCGAACATCGGCTGTGAGTGTCCGCTTAAAAAGTAACTGCTTTTCGTTTGTGTTTCAGTGTCCTGTTCACATGGCCGCGCCTGGGAGCTGTATGCCGAGTCCGTTTACACACCGGTCGGGTTTAAAGCGGTACCGTGCGATACCGTGAAGCAAATCGAAGGGAGCGTATGCCGGATCGATCTTCCAACGGTGAATATGGGAGGCGAGCCCGTGAACAAAACAAAATCTGGCCTGTTTGTCCTATCGACCAACAGTCGTTTCCCGTACGCAAGGGGATGAAATAAAAAAGAAACGACCTTAAGAAGATGATTTTTGTTCAGGACTGTCCTGTCCTGTGCCATTCGAACTTTTCGGGGACTTTATTTGAGTTATTGTGATGGCTCTCACTACAGCTTGGTTGAAAGAGAGGCTGGACTGCTAGCTACACAACGAAAAGCTTTTAAAAAAGGGAATTTAATTTAGATCTTGCGTTCGGATGCTGTGCAACTGAACACGTGCGCATGATCGTTATTGTTTTTTCCAGCCTCACCGTACTCCAAGTGTCACACAAATTCAAATGTATGTTTTTAATTGCTCTGCGAGGTTCTTTTTTGTCCCGAAGAACGAAATTGGCCAAGAATCGCGATCTCATGCAGCACCGGTCACGACGCATCCCCACGCGCCATGCAACGGTCGCTTTGAAACATTTCAACGAAAATTCAAACTTTGCGGCGTTTTTTGAATTTCGTCGCTGATGCGGAACGGACCGTTACCTTGAAATATTTCATGTCGTTCAAAACCGATCGATACCGCCAAATTTGAAGACGCCTTGCTGCTCGCTCCGGTGCTTGAAAATAGTCAAAAAATCAAATAACTTTTTTCAACACACACGTGTGCACGAAAATAAAAAAAATCAAAATTTGTGAAATATTTCTATTCGAAATATTTCGAGAAGGCTGCATTTCAAATTTCGTATCTGGCATCACTGCCTCCAGAAACCGTCACGAAAATTGTCAGCGCTGGGGGCCCGACGACGCCACGGTGTGCCGTCAGAAGCTGTCATTCCGCAACAAAACTTTTGCCAGAAACTCAACAAAGCTCGGAAGGTGTAAATTTCTTCGTGGAAAAGTGCATTTAACCCGCTGCATTTCGCGTAAAACGGCCCCCGGACCCTTGGTGCAGCCGTGGGCGATGCTTTTGTGGCCGTAAAGCATGCAGCAAACCGTGTGCAACGTTTCCCATGATTGCGGGTCGTAGTTGGTGGTAGAAGATGCCTGACGTCACGCACAGGTCGACGACGACGGCTATGCTGTTCCTTGGTAGGTGTGTATCGCTGCGTGCCATCGTGCGTGTTTGCTTACCTTCGGGCCATAATTTGCGGCAGGTGCACTCTCTCCTGTCCGACAACTGCATGACGCGGATCGAAATGGCCCGAAATGCAGCGACAGCAAAACATTTGTTGTTCTGGCTGCAGTGCTGTTCTTGTTCTTCTTCTTTGTGTTCTTTGCCGTCTGTGTTGAGCTGTCACTCCTGCGCCTGCACGACGGCAATCATGGTGGACGCTAAAAAATATCGATAAATAAAGAAGCGCTCCGCCCGCAAACACGGGCTGGGCCATTCACTACCAGTGCATACGAAGCAAAAGAAAACAACAAAAGTACCACTGCAACGCTCTTCGCTGCCCTTCGCTGCAGAATCATTTAATCAGAATGATTTTTACGTTGTTACAATCCACTGCCCCCACTACCGCTACCCAGTGCAAAAGTTGAATTTCCTGTTCTAGTGCAGTGCAAATAAAATGCTCAGCCACCGCCACAGTATTCGTTCATTGCTCTCCTCCACCGTGGTGCAGCATCCCTGGGCAGGTTATCAACAGTTTGACACCCATCGGGGAACTGCATCGCCATTGGCCCCGCAGAAGAGTCACCTACCACTGCCCGTTTCACAGCGGCTGGGTCCGCCCGTAGACGTGACACCGTTTATCTTGCCTGCTGTCTGGCCGATACCGGCACCGTTAGCTTCCGCGGCTGTTTCTCAGCTAGGGCGCTTCCTACGGTACCGATTAGCATTCCGGTTTTGAATATCCCGCGACGGAGTGCGTCTTTGGAATGGACCATAAACACCCTTTGATCAGCGTCTAGTGCACGGGTCTTTAGCTAGTTAATCGCTGCCCTAATGGGATGATGAGGAAACCGGATGATCCACTTGTGTGCTTCCACAATGCATCAATGACCGCTTTCTATGTTAATTTTTCGTAGCACTGCGTTTTGTGCACCAAGTGTCCCTGTAGAACGGATTTCGAAAACCAGTTTTCAAACAATTAACTGTATTTTTTTTCCCTTCTCATTTCAGACATGTGCTTCGTAAACACTGCGCCTAGAGCGATCAACTGCCGGCAAACAGTGCAATAAGTGCATTTACTCGAGCATACAGCATTTTCGCGAAGAAAGTGTGTACAACAGTCGTAACAGGAAGAACTTTTATTGCCCGCTAAGGAGCAGATCAAATCGTAGTGAATAAGTGTGTGTGTGTGTCCTTTAGAGCAGGGCATAGTCACGTGGCTACGGTGCGAAATCTGGGATGAACATGGACGATAAAAACTCGACCGGAAGTGGGGGAGGAGGCGGAAGCAGTAGCACTGGGGGTGGAAGTGGCGGAGGCGGTGGCGGTGGCGAAACGAAAGTGATCTATCACATCGATGATGAAACGACACCGTACCTAGTGAAGATACCGTTACCTGCGCCGCAGGTGACGCTGAAGGACTTTAAGCTGGTTCTGAACAAGCAAAACATCAACTACAAATACTTTTTCAAATCGATGGACGCGGACTTTGGTGTAGTGAAGGAGGAAATTGCGGACGATGCAACAATACTGCCCTGCTTCAATGGGAAGGTCGTGTCGTGGCTGGTGACGGCGGACGGTTCCAACCAGTCCGACTGTTCCGAGCTGCAGCCGACGGAGATGATCGATGGGCGGCCAACGCTGGCCCAGCTGCGCAGCATGAACAAACCCACGATGAACAACATGATGAATATGCCGATGAATCCGCTCACCTACCAGTCGGCTTCGGTCGTGTCGAGTGATCTCGACTCGACCAGTCTGTTCGAAACGGAGAGCGAAATTACGCTCGATCGTGATATGACGGAGTGCAGCAGCGTGCAGCGGTTGCAGGTGCGCAAGAAGCCGCAGCGACGCAAAAAGCGCGCACCGTCCATGTCACGCACCTCGTCCTACAGCTCGATTACCGATTCGACCATGTCGCTCAATATCATCACAGTGCAGATCAACATGGACACGGTGAACTTCCTGGGCATCTCCATCGTGGGGCAGTCGAACCGGGGCGGCGATGGTGGCATCTACGTGGGCAGCATCATGAAGGGCGGTGCGGTCGCACTCGATGGGCGAATCGAGCCGGGTGACATGATCCTGCAGGTGAACGATGTCAACTTTGAGAACATGACCAACGACGAAGCGGTTCGGGTGTTGCGCGAGGTCGTGCAGAAGCCCGGCCCGATCAAACTAGTGGTGGCCAAATGCTGGGATCCAAACCCGAAGGGATACTTTACGATCCCGCGCACCGAACCGGTTCGGCCGATCGATCCGGGCGCGTGGGTGGCACATACGGCAGCGCTGCGCTCGCAGGACACGATCAACACCGATCTGCCGGAATCGGTGCTTGAGCGCCTGCACGCCGATATGGACATGAAGGATATTGTACGTGCAATGACAAAGCCCGACAGTGGGCTCGAGATTCGTGACCGGATGTGGCTCAAGATCACCATTCCGAATGCGTTCATCGGCGCGGACGTTGTCAACTGGATACTGGAACACGTGGACGGTATCGGAGACCGCAGGGAGGCCCGCAAGTACGTCTCGCTAATGCTGAGGCGCGGCTACATCAAGCACACCGTCAACAAGCTAACGTTCTCGGAGCAGTGCTACTACGTCGTCGGCAATGGCATCCGCCAGGACATCTCGAACATGTCGCTCGAGGACACGGAAAGCATGCTGAGCGACATCGCGCCACTGCCCAATCCGCCGATCTACATGACGTACTCTGGCAACTACAACCCGTCGCATGGCTACCAACCGATCCAGTACGGATGCACCGGGGAGCGGCATCCGTCGTCCGGGTCGAGCAGCTCCGACATTCTTACCAGCAAGGACACGTCGGCCTCGCAGAGCGACCTGGCAGCCGTCATACAGCAGACCAACCAGATGACGATCGCAAACGCATCGAACAAATCGTCCGGATCATCGAACCGCGGTAATGAGCAAGACATTTCAGGTACTTCATTTTTTCGGTCCATTTCCATCCCCCATTCCACGTGCCCCCTTTGACACTGTTCCTTTACTGTTGGGTCGGAGTGCCAAACACACTACACTGTTATTGCGTGGTGGCTTAAAAGCATCAAAGCAAAGTAGACATTTATCTTTTAAACTGTGCTTTTCTTTGATATCTGATAACTGTAATTACTTCTCAGTCTGTTAGCTTGTTGACCGAAGGGATGATTTTAGCTGTACCTTGTACCAGTATGTTGTGGGTTCTAGTATATTTCCGCTTTCTCGTTTTATTGTTTTGGTTCTGTTTCAAAATGAGTTTTCTTTCGTTTTCATTGCTCTTCAGCTACACTTCGTTTTGGTGAAGGAAACAGCAGCGGAGGTAGAGTCATATGTTTCGTTCCTACACTATACAATAACATTAGGTTTAGGATATTGTGTGTGTTTCTTCTCTTTTTCTATTACTATTTCTAACAATAACTCGAATGCTGTTGAAGAACAACCAATGTTCGGCATACTAAAGTTTCTCAAAATACGTTTACTAATACACAGTTTCCCGCATGTTTTCGATACATTACCAAGGTTTTTACAGTGTTCCAAACTAGTTTTATTCTAAACTATCTATTCTGTCTAATTATTTCTTCTTATTTTTGTCTTCTGTTATCGTCAAATCGTTATCGTTGGAGTCATATTTCATTGGGTGGTATTTTCGAGAGGAAATTCTTTGTAGAATCTATTTCAGTAATCTGAATATGCCCTAATTCCCCACCTAACCCGATTGAATAACCAAAGTCCTATCTGCTTAGGTTCGATATGCATTTTTCACTACATTCATCCTGCACCCTGCATCGTTTTTAAACTGACTTTCCGGGCTCCCTTACCCACACCATCAGCCAGCATTACACGAATTTTCTTTGTTAATTTTTTACTTTCAGTTTTGAGCTATTTATGATTTGCTTTCATTTCGATTCTTTTTCAAATAATTTAACAAACGCGAAACAAAACGAAAAACAAACGGAACACACGTATGTCCCACCACCACCACCACCATCACCACCAAACACCACCAACACCACCTACCACCGTCTTCACCACCAACAAAAAACAACACAACTTTCAACGATAATAATGAACCAATTTTCATCATTTACTACCGAACACCCACAAACAAACAAACACCCAAAAACAAAACCCGCACCGAATGTAACATACGGACTTGCAAACGTTTTGCCAAAACGAAATGCATTTAAAATTAATATTGTTGCGGGTGTGTGTGTTACTACCAACAACGACTGCCACCACCTACCTGTGACCTACCTTGCCTGGCCTCGGCTCAACGCGGCGCCGCTCATCCTTATTTTACAAACGATTATCCCGAACCTGAACCAACCTCGTTTTCTCGTTTTACCATCACATTGTTATCCATATACCGTTTGGTGGTGTGCCATTTCGTTTGGCGTGGTGGCAACATTGCATGGCATTGCAGACTTTAAGACAACGAGATTAGGCAGCGGAGGCATCGGCGGCAAGCTGATCAGCACGAAGGACGACGAGGGGTACGAGGACAGCATCTACTTCCAGCATCAGCCGATGCAGCCCACTTTGCAGCAGCAACAGCATCAACTTCAGCATCAGCAATCGTTCGGTCGAAACGGTAGTGGCCGAAAGGAATCGGGACACATATATAACAATCAGTAGGGCATATATAGAGCAGCAGCAGTGATGAGAGCGGTCGTGCTTGTGTGTGGGTGAGAAGGGGGGGGGGGGGGAGTGGTTAGTGTTTGTTTACGGCAAGATATGGTCCTTCTGCCGATTGCTTGGCTTCCGGTGTGAAGTATAAGCCAAAAATGCCAGAACTGCGCACATTCAGATATATACACATACACATTATGCCACAAGAGTGCGGGGAGGGATTTTGGGGCAGAAAACACCGCACTCTCCCACCCGTTTAGAGTAAAATGAGAGAAGCCGTGGGAAGAACATTGTATGGGGGCCCGCGACGGACGGCGACATTCGTTGACCGGTTGCGCGGGTGTGTACGGCAAGCACTCACTATATTCAAACTATTGGAAAAGCAGGGAAAAACACTGAGCATAAGTTAGCAAACAGAGGAAAATTCGCTAAACTAACTCTGGGACATAAGCACTAGCCGTACTCGTGTGTGGCGGCGGCTTGGCATCGTAGTGAAAGTTAAGGAAAGTTGTATGCCAAGGTGTGCGAAAAATGCACGGCTGTCGGCAGGAGACGATGTCCTCATAAAACGTGGACGAGAGATTGCAAATATGCACAGCGACAAGGAACGGAACATTGACAATGTTCATAACGGGAAGCAGGGATTGGATACAAGCTACCACACTAGAGCATTTTTGTAGGGACACCTTCTTTGCTTACCTATTTGTTTTACGTATCGCTTTTAACACATAGTTGTTTTGCTTTTTTCTTCGTTTATTTTGGCTAATAACGAAACTGCGACAAAAGCGGCGTGGAATGAGATTGTTCTTTATAACATGTTCGTCGTTTTGCGCCATCCTTCAGTTTGCTTCAGTTTTCCTGTAGTTAGGGACTTATTCTTTGCTACATTTGTTACAAAGTTTATTTGGTCGGTTGCTTTGTGTTTTCCTGCTTTATCTATCTTCATTGAGATTTTATCGTTGTATGTAACGCCTTTTTACACCACAAAAACGACAATTTTACGTTCGCTTCCGAAACCATTGTAAATGTGTTTATTATTACGATTATTATTAATTATATTATATTATGATTATTTTGCAAAACATCAATTATTTTAGAAGGCAAAAATATATATACATATTTTACAAAACGGAAAACGTTAGAGTATTTATACCGGAACTGATGCTAAGCTATATATTGGGAGTCGTAATGGCGGGAATTTAATCTTAAACAAAGGCGTAAAAAATGATACATACAGTTAGTATGAGTGAAACATGAAACAGATACACGCAAAACAAACTATAAGTTTAAGCAAATTATACGAACGGGACGGGAGGAGCAGAACCTATAAAGGAAACCTAAAACTGAATACACAATTTACGATTAGATTGAACCAACTCACTTGTAAACGTGAACCGTGAATATAGCCGAGAAGATTGTTCGGTGCGCTGCAATGGAATCGGAAAAAAGTAGTCAGTATGTGTCAGTAATTGGTGTGAACAATCGATGTACGTACACCCGCACGATGCATTCGACGGGCACAGTCATATTTGGTTCTGTGAAATCGTTCTGCGTTCTCGATACAAGCCGCCAACATTTGCATTTATATGTTTATCAGGTGTGCCCGGCCAAAAAAAAACGAAGGCAGGGGGGCGAAGTAGCAATTGCGAAAACAAATGTGGCCAAAAGAAATTTCTACATACGTAACTCCACGTGCCCATCGTTTGGTGCGTTTTGCGTGATGAATGTGCCCGCCTCGGGACGCAATTTGGAATGCATCTAGAGCGTGATGCCAGAGTGGTTACGTGTAAAGGTTAACCGACGGAAATCCGATGATATACGAATTTATTGTACGGCGAGGTATCGTAGCAAGCAGTCAACAAAGAACTAACACAAATTGTGACCATAGGGCAAAACTAACTATGTGGAAATCCGGTGTGTGAATCATTGGGTTTCGATGGAGAAGTGGTAACGTGCGCATGGGTTGACAAAGGAATGAAAATGTGAATGGTCCTAAGTAGAGAGAGATGTGCATGGGTGTAAACGTGAATGCCGGATGATGCAGGAAGATTAATGCAAAATAATAAAATGCATGAAATACTTGAACTTGTAAATCTACGGCTGATGTCGTTCAGTAGCGTGTGTGTACATCCGAAAGCATGCTAGTGTCCCTGCCATATGTCCAGGCTGGTAGTAAGTGTGGCACAGTGCAACACAACTGCATCAAATGTGCAGTTTGAGCATGATTTTCGATTTTTGAGGGCAGGAATCTAACTTACTTAACTTGAATTTTGAATTTATTGCTACTGCACAATGGTTGTTCAGCTACTATGTAACAGATGGCGTTAGCATCGCAAAGTTCCTCAAACGCCGCAACGAACAAAACAAATCCTACCATCCTACAAAACATTAAAATTAGTAAAAGAAGCCTTTGGGCTATGGTTTTCGGTTTCTTGTTCTCTTTTTCACCAAATTATTCTTTTTCTGATGGCAAAGAGGACAAAATTGTCTTCTGTTGTCGATAAAATAAGACGAATGAATTTCGTTATTTGGGAAGCAGTTGGTCTATGGTGTGTTTGACAGCTGTCGAAATCGTATTCCGCTTCGGTTACGTTTTTTAGAAATTTAAATAAGTGTTGATGGTACTTCTTTCACACTTACATACGGAGAAGATGATTTTAGTCTGTTTTATTACTGGAAATCCCCAAAAACGGACCATGAGAACGTACGCAATTGCAGCATCCGACAAAGTTTGGCACTGTCATTGTTACGACACGTGAGCCAACCTGGTGCGCGTTTGTCAGTGGACCATGGTAAAGTGCCGTTTTGTTTGTGTTGTGTGCGCATGTGTGCGTGTGTGAGAATTTGTTGGGTTGTCGCAAGGACGAAACAGCTCGCTCGCCCGATTTTCCGAAATTGTGGTGCAACGGAGCATCCGGAGTGTCCGCGGGCGGTCGTAAACGGCGCCGGAAGTGTCCGGCGATCGTACGGTGTCGGAGTACGATCATCCCAAGCGCAAGTGAACAGTTAAAGTGGAAAACAAATTTTCTTCTGACCCGTATAAGGGGCGCATCCCGCAAGAAGCCCTCTGCGGTGCGCCAGAGCGAGAGCGTGTGTGGTGCTCTTTGTGTGCCGTGTCTCGTTCGCTCTTGCGCACGCGCACGCCCAGATTGTGGATGTGTGTGTGTGCTGTTCGAAGCCGAGCGGGGAAAACTTGCATCGAAGCACAGTGTGGAGTGCGTGTGTGTGTATGCGTGATTGGTTAAAGTGTGTGTTTTGTGCCGTCGCGGGAGGCTGCGGGCAGCGTGGCCACCTCCCGCATCTCATCCGCTGCTTTGATTGTGCGCTGCGGTTGTCGCTGTGTGTGTCATGGCGCGTCTCGTATCATTCGCGTACGCTGGCAAGAAGATGGTCCAGGGCGGTCGGTGCGATCAGAAGGGAGGTGATATAAAATAAACATCTCCATTGACGCGAAGTGACAACGCGCGGTGGCTGCTGCGTTGGTGTGCCGCGGCCAAGAAAGGTGCAAGAAGTATGCCGAAACAAAAGTCAGACCTCCTCTATCCATGGTGGTGACATCGGAAGTGAGTGGTTAAGAAAGCAAGGGAAAGAGGTACTAACCGCGGAAAAGTGTCATTTCCGCGGATAGAGAAAAAGAGTTGCGAGAAAGAGAGCAGTGAGCGCAACCCCGAAGTGGTGGTACAAATTTCAGACCGACGAATAATCGTCGCTTGCTACAATCAAAGCCAAACGCCTCAAAAGGTTCGAAGGAAGGTGATTTAACTGGTCCCTCGGTGCGTATCGGGCACAGGGAGGTACATCGAACGCATCGAGCAGATTTTGGTTTCGGTGGAAAAAGTGTTTGCAATCCGTCTCGAATACAGCTTCACCGTCGTGTGGTCAAATCGCGACTCGCAGTTGCGTGCGGGGCGGGCGGGGTGCATATGTGCATTCGGTTGTGCAGCGTCAAAGTGAGCGCTGTTGTGGTGAAAGAGTGAAAGAAAACAAAACGGGCATGGCAATTGCCAATGCTCGACAAATCTGAATCCGCTTCTAAGTGAGTGCGTCGGGGCTTTGGTCGAGGCAACAGCTCGGTCTTGGAGTGTGGTGCAAGGGCCCTAAATTCTCGTACCACGTTCTTTTTTCGGCACTTTCCCAGCCAATTGTTGCTGTTTACTGAGTGCGTTGTTGCGCCTGTGTTCGTGTAAGTGTGCATGTGTGTAGGGGCGTGTGTTGCAGCACACGCGGCTTCTTGTTGTTTCTTGTGTGATTTTACCCCTTTTTTCGAATCCGTCATCATTCCCCGACCTGCCAGCTCGAGGTGCGGTGAAAACGAAGGGAGTTGGGCCTCTCTCTTGCCACAAATCATCATTTCGACAACCCGCTACTCGACAACCGCGCGAGAAAGATGGCGCCATATCATGGAATGTAATCTGTTGGTTCCGCGGCTTAAACGAATCATACGCTTAGCACCGGGCGCGTTGAAAACGGATTAATTCTACTTAGCCCTTCGTGTACACACACTCTCTTCTTCGTACGAAGGTAAGCCAAACATGAACCACTCTGACTGATTTGCATGTATCTTTTAGTACTCGTTTGTGTTGTTACTTTTTATTTTGCGTATTCTGGGAGGTTTTGTCGCGTAGATTAGAGTAAAAACGTTTAGAGAGGGAAAGGTGCGGGGTTTACCTCTTTTGCCGGTTTTGCCTGGCAAGCGACAGACTGACATCAACATACTCAGCTGTTTTTGCTGTTTAAATCATACTTTGTAATTGATTACACTTTTGTGTGTATTATAACATCAGTTATGCCGGAAGATTTGGTGCAATCGCTCCCAATTTTTATAACATTATTTGTTGTTAAATTATTCCTATATCGTGTTTGGTAACCATCTATTTTGAGTCCTTATTATCCCGTTGCTCATCTCGTCTAATTGCTCATCTCGTCTCTTTGCTTAAAAACGACAACCGCGACTTTTTTGCTAGCGTTTCCTGTGTCATTCTAGCAACATGACTAGCCCACCCTGATGGAACATACCTTATCTCTTTACTGATAGAGCTCATCATTACCACTGGTACTTTTGTTATTTTCCGTTTTCAATTATTTTCTTAACAATTCATCAGCCGTTGCCGGTTTTGGTCAGCGCAGTTTCAAAACTGATGCTGGTCCATGTATGACTTATTGCCCTGTTGGCCTGTAGCTGGATGGTAGGTTAAAGGTTATTAAAGAATACATTATTTTCGGGTGAAACTATCCACTATTGCACAATCGCATAAATATATGGAAAATATTTGTTTTGCATAACGGTTTTGCGAGGAAAAAAATAGGGAAAGGTAGGTAAAGACGGTCACACGGGAGAAAGATGGACACTTCTAATAAATACATTTAAAAACATATTTAATACTCAATATAACTATGTAGCATCCAATATGTGACAACAAATTTGAGACCAATTTTTGGCAATATTTCTGTGAAATTGGTCAAATTTGGGTGCAAAACAATTTTTCAGTCGTGCGTACATTTGTGGATCTAATTAAACTACTGACTATTAAGCATACAATGATCAAAAGAATGGCAGATAATTCAATATAAAAATATTAATTTTTTGGTTTGAGCATTGTAGCACCAAAATGGGAAAGACGGACACTCTGTCATGGGCTAAGATGGACTTCTCTGGCACATCAACCGTTGTCGGCCAAGGCCTGCCTGTACCACTAGTGGGCTTGGCTTTCAGTGATTGACTTATTGACCATATAATAAAAGTCTGTCCTACGTACGTAGCCCCGGTACATTCGGGGCTTAAACCCCTGACGAGCATGTTGTTAAGTCGTGCGAGCTGACGACTGTATCACGAAACTGGCCCGGGTAAGATTAATATTAGAGCTCTTTTGCTTCTGCTATTGATTGTTGATTATGAGATGTCATTAAATAAGGGCAATTAGAAGTTATGGACTAACCAGCCGCTGGAGAATGCATTTAAATCTGCGAAGAAACGAATTCTAATGAAAACAGCAGCCATGCATAATGGTGTTACACGCACGACACTGACAAACCCAATATATCGCCATGACTGCCTTGAACAAGTTCTGTAAATGATCAAATTTAAAAAGTCGATTCATAAAACATTTGTCATGAACAGATAATTTCCTATCTACAGATTTTCAAATTTTACGTTTAAAAGTTTAATTTTGACGATGTGAAAAAAAGATCTTGAGGACCTATTTCACCAATCTTGCTCGAGTCGCTTAATTGAGTATTATGTTATTCTTTTTTGTAACATGAAATGTATTAGCCAGTTGTCAACTCAAGTATAGTCCTCAACTCGAACTACATGCCCGTCATGGTTTCAAGCCCCGAATGAACCGAGCCTCCATAAGTAGGACTGACTATCCTGCTATGTGCAAGTCACTGGAAGCCAGCCCACTACAGACAGGCCTTGACCGACAACGGTTGTTGTGCCAAAGAATGAAAGAATGAATTAGAAAACAGAAAGTAATTGGTAATGGTAAAATAAATGAAATCTCTTCAATTTCCAACACTTTCTGTAAGTGTCCATCTTATCCTTCGTAGTGTCCGTGGGATCTTTCCCATATCAGATGTCTGTCTTACCCGAAAATTCCAAAACTGCACGAACATATCATGTTTTGCATAGATGGCAAAAACATAAAATTCGATGGAAACTTAAAAGTTTTTATTACATTTTCTGATAAAATATGAAAATAAATTTAGGTCTGCGCATTTCTATGTTCGCTGTGTTATATCTAGAATGTCAATATTTTTCTTAGTATGTCCGTCTTTACTTACCAACCCCTAACGCCCATATAACGTGAGTGTCCATGAATATAATCATTTACTTACTTCTCCAGAAAACTAAAAATACCAAAGAACCATAACCAGAGGACAGTTTACTCTTGATACAGTTGATTCCTTGCAATTTATCTTCGTCCCTACTTCTATTTGGTGTAACGACCTACGCGATAATACGCGGTCATAACGGACTGTACAGGCTTTCGAGACGTATTTTAGTACCATGTAGCTGGATAATCAGGGTTGGCTACGGGTAAATGGTACATACAAGGCTTGAACCCACGACGGGCATGTTGTTGGGTTGTGCGGGCCGACGACTGTACCAAGGAACTGTCCCTACTTATTTATTTCATTATTAAATTTCACTTGCGACTGTCTGGAGCTAAGCACTCTCGAATGAATAGTATTAAAACAGACAAAAATAATGTTACAGTTGCTTGTTCATATTTAAGAGCAGCTCCTCTACGATACGTTAGTTACGCACTTGTTCATGAAAATGTTGTTGTTCCAGCCACTAAAAACTAGAAGCTTATAGAAATTGTAAAACTGGTCCAACAAAGAATGCAAATTAATTCAAAATTTTCAGCTTAAATGTGTGATTGTCTCTCATTAACCAGAGGGACAATTATTTCCTGCAAGCTATGCGGTTTTTGCTGCATATCTATTAAAACAATAACCAAAATAGTCACAATCTAGTTTCCCCACATGCCAGGAAACGGTCAGGAGAGGCCGTACAAAAATAGAACACCATGCAGGCTTGGTTCAGCAGATTGAGAATGTTAAAATGGGAAAATAATTTAAAAAAAATACTTGAACAAGCTGAAAAATCTGAACGAGCTCTCAAAACATACCGCATACACACCGGTAGCACTTTAAAACCGCGATGTTTTGCCTCCAAACGATGCAATCGAGTTTTCCAATCGAAGAACGCGTTCTAAACGATTCGACGCATGCCACTGGGGCGGGAAAGAAGTTGGGGGGCTAGCTTCATGGAGTTTCCGGGCAGAAGAATGGCAGCGTTTATGTTCGCTTGCAACGGCAACCGTACCAATGGGACCTTGCAGAACGTAGAACGAATATGTGTGGAGAGACTCGTTATGCATTTATGTTGCAACGGAGCCGGTGGAAATTTATTTCATTCGTTCTCACTTGTGTGTTGTTTTGTTTCGTACATTGCCTGCCTGCCTGCCTGTATGTTTCACAGTTCAACCGATCTAGAACCTAACATGCACACACACACCTCGCAATCATCGCGAGCACTTGTCACGGTGCATGATGAATGCAGTCGGCCTTTTGCACCGTGCGTTTTGTGCCGAGAATCATGACTTTCAACTTCTTCTCCCAGGAGGCGGTCGTGATATGTGCCTGCAGAGTGCACTCATTTACACTAGCCCAAAAGCACGGCGCTCCGGTTCTCTGCAGTCAATGCAAGCACGCTCCCGGACGCAGGTGTTGAAGCAGAATAGGCTGGCGTTAAGGCTAACTAACTGCTACCGGTTTATGATCTTTTTTTTTTGTTGCATTGAAGAGCGCAGCTACGTACTAACTCTTTAGCTCTCTGCGTACGGGGCAGGGTTTACCTCTTCGTCGCACTCCGCCTGACGTCACACACCAGTGCTACTGATGCCGCCGATGATGACGATGACGACGACGGCGATGATTGTCAGCATTTGGTAGAGTACGTGGAGCAAAATGAGTAGCTTCTCCTGTTGCATGTTAGCAGCTGCGAGCTGTCCTAAAAAAAACCCCACCAGAATGAAGCCCTCGTCGTCGGGGGACTCGGCTCGGTACGCGTCGCGCTAAATGATTCCTCCCCTATTTCCGTGGCCAACCCACCTCGTAGTAGTAGAACTGCTTCCTGCTGTATGTTGCTGCTGATTGTGGTTGATAATAATTCGTCTCGCTGCGTCTCTCCTCTTTCAGAACACCGCTCCGGTGCATCCTCTTTCATTAGCGTTCTTTCTCCGCCACAAAACCCCTCCCGATGCTCCGATGTGCTTTTGGTTTCTTTTGGTGCACTTGTGCAATTTTACTCACCGTTTGCCTTTCCTGCTGCGTTCATCTTTGGCGGCAGGGTCTGTTCGCTGCGGTGATGTTCTGCCACGCTTCGGAATGTGCGCCAAAGTCAAATGGAATAATTTGCTGAATGAGCATTACATGACAAAGAAGAAAACGCGGATACATTCGATTGGGTTCCGCCAGGATGCGCAACCCTGCGGATGTTTCCAATCCGGCTTGGTGGCATTTTGCCTCGTACCTTTTTGCCACGACGGCGCTGAAGAATCTCGAAGAATCATTCTTGGCTAATGGTTCTGTAAGTTGCGCTTCACATTTGCTCCTTTTGGAATGAGTGATTGAACAAATTCCCGAAGCTTCATCGTCCGTGGGATCGTATTTCAACTATCTGCACCTTGCATGTCCATGGGGCGAAGCAATCGTGCAGTTTAGATTTCAAATACTTTGCCGGTTGGTGAAGTTCATCAATCTGCACAGCTAACGAACTAACTATGACGACTTATGGCCGAAATGCAATAAAAATGTCATTGCACCGGAAAAAGGACCGATAGCAGTAGATGGGGAATGTGGAGATCAGTCTTGTAATCAACATTGGCGCCTTGCATTTAGTGTCTGTTGAATATAAATCCCAAAAAAGGGATCAGCATTATAAAATAGAACATTATTATTTGAGATCAATACTTTCGATCACATCTACAAAACCCGCCAGCTCTCTTGCGGAGGGGGAATTTAAAGAGCGATGCTACTCTTGAACAACGAGCTATCCTTGTTTAGGGCCATGTTTAGGTTATAAATGAACTAACCTTACCCCGGGGGTTGATTGAAGTGCTAACCAAATGTGACAGCTCGCGAACAGTTGTAGCGCGATGTTGAGTGGTGTTGTCGTATCAAGCGTAAAACTATGTGTCCCTCTAGAAATGTATCAGGTTTCTGTCGTCGACCAAGGTTGGCGCTGTGTTGCTCCTCGGGTACCATACGATGCAGATATAGTAAAGATAGGTTTCGTACGTTTGTGTTGCTGCATTGGTTCAGTAAAGTGGTAATTATTGGCAAGTGTGCCACCTTAAGCATTTCATGTTATTACTCATAAAAACCCGTTTATCAAAAACTGATTTATATCTCATAACCATTTTACGCCTATTTGCTCACTTATAGCTGAGTTTACGTGGATATAAGTGCAAACAAAACTGTTTTGACGTGTTTTAAAAGGGGTCGAAAAAGACGTAATTTTTGGGCTATGGGCAAGACGGCCAAATGGTTTAAATAATTGAATTTCTTGGATAATTGATTTTTTTACTAATGTACGTGTTCTTACATGTCTTGTATCACCAATGTACCCTTTTTGGCCACAATGTGTACTGCAATATCTTAGCTACTGGCCAGTTTTTCCGGGACGGAATCCGCGCATAATAGATAGCGCACCATACCGCTGCACGCTACAACAAAGTTTACATTTTTGACAGCCCGCGCCTATGATACATAGTGGCACATTTGACCCAAATAGAAGTGGCTCTCTTGCTCCAAAAGTTGTAACTTTTTTGAAATTGGATTTTTCAGTGATATTTTTTTTTAACTAACCCCACAAAAAAGTAACTTTTTCCTAACTTTACGGCGGTATAAATATTTTCTCGGTTCATTGTTCCTATATTTTTTTAGAGTTTATTTGGTGTGGTTGAAATTTTATAATTTTCTGTCCAATTTTGAAACTCAACATAAAACAGTTGAAAAGAATATATCTAGTCATTGGAACGAAACCATCAGTATACTTAATTGGTCATTTAACTAACGTTTTAATGGGAAAAAAATGCTTGCTGGCACCCTTGCCCCAAATTCAGATAATCAAAAATTTACCGAAATAGTAAAACATATTCAATGGTTCGTTATGTTTATCTCGTAATGTAGCCGTCATAGGCATTCCATGCTTATTTTGGACTTACATATCGAAAGGACTGAACTATTATGGCTATTATTAACTTACGTATGGCTTGAGACTTGGTCAAATGATTGTTGCGAATACCAAACTTTCTGTGCAACCGATAAAAGAGATCTGATAACCATAAACTGGTATAAAATAGAACAACACATCGTTCAAATGGCCACTACAATAGATAATTAGAAATTTCACGTTGTGTTGTTTTTGTTTTACAAGCTTTTTAGATTATTACTTTTGTTTCATGTGACAGATACATCCTATGGTCAGTAAATCTGCTACAATATATCGACACTTCCGATATATTCGTTCTTCTTGTATGTACAAAGGATTTCTACCGAGCTGTTTCTCAAATATTGATATCTATTGCTGAAGTGGAATGCCGCAATGAAAGCTTGGCATGTTTATCCCTTTCTCAGCCACATTTTCTTCAAGTGAATAAAATATTTCCTTCGCACCACCTAATCGGTTCCCATTAATAGCACATTTTCCGGATCCATACCTCCACCACCCGAGACACAATTCTGAAGCTGCCCAACACTTACCGAAATAATATCGTTCACGCCGTAGGCCTTGTCCGCTTTCTTACGCTTATGTAGCCCTTCAAATGTCGTCACCACTCGCATTACTTCACTCATTTGTAAGAAGCGTGCGTTTGTACGAAAGGGAGATAGACAATAAATGGGTCTATTTTTCTCCCTTCCAGCGGAAAAGGGCAAACAAAAAAACTCACCAAAATGTTTTTCCCCCCATGCGACGGTGCGTATTCTCTTGTGTCCTAAATTTTCCAGCACTACAGGCCCATAGGATTGCATCGATTTTGTTCATTTTTCTGAAGTGTAGTATACCGGTCCCTCGCGGGGAGGGAAAGAAGCAATGATTTGGGCTTCGGTTTCTTTCTTTCCCATTATCGAAGTAAATTACTCCCGATAATAACTTTATGGTCTCAGGAAATCGATTCCAACTGAAAGGAGACGCAGCCGATCGCAGTCGCAACGCAGCAGTATTGATGGAAAAAGTTGGAACTCCCGGACACAGTTGGGCCGTTTTCGATGTTCAGTGGTGGCTGGTTCCTTAGAATCCGTGATTTTACTTTTCGTTATCTTGCTCTCCGCCTTGTTCGCTAGTCCTTCAAAGGTTTAGGGATCGATTTTTTTCCCGCATCGACTGGAATTTCCCACCTTAGCTCGGCTCTTCAACAGTTCTACAATTTATCACCAATTGCAAGATTTGGATTACAAGGTTCATGCTCAATTTTTCCTTTTCCGATCACTCCGGTTCGCAGAGTGGTGACATGACTTGTGTTGGATCGATGGAAGAAAAATTAAGTAAAAAATTAACCCGAGAGTGAATTTCAAATTGGATGAAGATTATTGGAAAATTTACCATCAATTATTGATTCTCCAGCAGTTCCATCGTTCCTGTTTTGGCGGCCTTTTCCAGATCTGTAACGAATCTTGAGTGGGTTAAAACGTGGAACGGTCGAAGTTTAATTAGGTAAGTTACTGATCTTTCACTCCGTGTACAGGTGCTTAATGGGGTTCAATTTTCGCCCTTTGCCATTCTCTACGGGTTTTCTGGCAATTTTGTTGCCTGACAGATTATCCGGCATAGGTTGGTTTTTCTTTTTGCCTATCGTCAGATTCTTGGCGGCTACCGCGAGATGTATAATAATTTTTGCGGAGTATTTTGGGGGATATAATGTTGGATTGCGCTTATCTAAGGAAAGAGGTTGTTCTTTTTCTAACTAATGGATTATAAAAATGAAGGATCAATTAAAAAATCCATCTGGATCGATCATAACTGAACAGAGTTTATTTAAAAAAAGCCGGAAAATATAATGAATATTTCCGATACTTAAACTTGTAACTGCTGTTGGGAATAGTATAACAGAACAAAACACCCATCAGCAGCACTATTCCATTTCGGTACATTAAACATGGCATGTTTAACTTTTGGCAATCAACAAAACAACAATAAAATTCGCCGAATACAACAAAAAGCACAAATTCCAAATTGGTGTACATTATAAGTATGCATTTAACAAAAAAGGTTCACTGTTCCGTCTGGCGTTTAAAAACACAGAAGAACGAAGAACATCTCATCCTGTAATACTGATTGACGAACAAGATGCCCTTTCTCAAGAAAGACACTTTAAAGCATGCAAATGAAGAAGACAAATGAAACAACTGGAATTGGATTGACCGCATCCTAAAGCCCTTCGTTTGCGGTATGAATGTGTTTTCGATGTTGGTTATTAGGATGCGATTCTCGGTCATGCATACCCATGCAGCGCTGGCTGAAAATGAGTTTCATGGCTCGTAAACGGAAATACTTCTTATTGTGGTGCTTGACTGACTGGCCGGTCGGATTGACATTGCTGGCGATATTCTGTGCTTTCATGAAAGCCAGGAAACGAACGAGATGCGTTTGCGTGTGTATGTTTTTTTTAGTGGGTATTGCTTTTGTTCTCACTGTGATGGTTTCGCATGGGTGGCCCAGGAGAAGTTAGAAACACGGGCGGAAAGACAAGAATTCAGTGATAATGGTATGGCGTCAGTTGGCGTGTATGATCTCTTCGCACAGATTGTGTTCGAAGATTTTGTAGCGAGATGTCAGGCTTTGATGTATCCCGAAAAAATACCGGTAGAGCATTGGCTCTTGGTTGCTTTTATTCATCCTTCGAAGCCGGTTACAAGGCTCTGTAGCCGTTGCCGATAAAAATCCATACCATTGGGGTACGGCACTGTTTGGAAGCCACATACACGGCATGTAAAATGTGGCACTTCCCGACCTCATCTTCAATTCCTCATCAATGGCTCATAAGCCGCTATCATATACCGCACATACTAGAGTGATTTGAAGATAAACAGCGCGAATCAAGCTGAGGCCATCAAAAGTGCGATGTGGGTTTTACGTGATCAAAATTTCACTTTTGGTGAGAAATAAAGTACAGCGGAGCGCCGTTTATCTGAGCTTATCGATACTTGACTTTGCCAGGATGCTCGGATAACACTGCTAGTAGATCAGAGTCTTTTATGTTTTTAAATAGTTGGATTCAGCAACAGTAGAGTTAATTTGAAATAGTATGAGAACGAAATGCTCCTTTCCATATTTAATTTGTGTGAAAAGTGAAATAATTTATTTCAAGCGCTGAAATGAAATAATTCTATTGTTATACTGGCATTTGAAAAACTGACCATAACTCTAATAATTTCGAAGATATTTGTAGTTAGCTGTTTTTTTGTCATTATTATTGATCCATTTTCTTGAAAAAAGGACCGTACCTGACGATGGATGGATCGTTTTTCGAATGATATTTTATCGGTTTTTGTCTTGGAAATGTTTGTTGTTAAACAAACATTTCCTACTAAACTTTTTTCCCAAAATCAGCTAGTTTCCTCAATTTGTTGTGGTAAATATAGCAATACCATATTTGTGTTCGTGAACATTTTTGCGATTCCGATGTGAAATTAAGATCACGATCGGTTAACATTAAGCATTTCTTTCGTGTTGGTTATCGCTCAGGCAAACAAGAGATTCAGTACTAATTGTGTATAATTGTGTGATGCACAAATGTGTTGTATATGGACGAGGGTTTTTTGCGGGCTCTTCTGCACCTACTTGTTGTCAGTTGGAGAAGTTTCATATAACTACATATATGGTGTGCAAGTGTGTAGTAGATTTTATCCACAGTGATTTATCTAAATGTTTAAAAACTTTATTCGTGCTAATATTCGTCATAGGTAAATGACGAATATTAGCACGAATAAAGTTTTTAAACATTTAGATAAATCACTGTGGATAAAATCTACTACACACTTGCACACCATATATGTAGTTATATGAAACTTCTCCAACTGACAACAAGTAGGTGCAGAAGAGCCCGCAAAAAACCCTCGTCCATATACAACACATTTGTGCATCACACAATTATACACAATTAGTACTGAATCTCTTGTTTGCCAACAAGAATCTCGAATTTGCCAACAAGAATCTCAGGCAAACAAGAGATTCAGTACTAATTGTGTATAATTGTGTGATGCACAAATGTGTTGTATATGGACGAGGGTTTTTTGCGGGCTCTTCTGCACCTACTTGTTGTCAGTTGGAGAAGTTTCATATAACTACATATATGGTGTGCAAGTGTGTAGTAGATTTTATCCACAGTGATTTATCTAAATGTTTAAAAACTTTATTCGTGCTAATATTCGTCATAGGTAAATGACGAATATTAGCACGAATAAAGTTTTTAAACATTTAGATAAATCACTGTGGATAAAATCTACTACACACTTGCACACCATATATGTAGTTATATGAAACTTCTCCAACTGACAACAAGTAGGTGCAGAAGAGCCCGCAAAAAACCCTCGTCCATATACAACACATTTGTGCATCACACAATTATACACAATTAGTACTGAATCTCTTGTTTGCCTGAGCGATAACCAACACGAAAGAAATGCTTAATGTTAACCGATCGTGATCTTAATTTCACATCGGAATCGCAAAAATGTTCACGAACACAAATATGGTATTGCTCGTTATGCGAGATTTTACTCTGTATGATCGGTATTTATAGAGCGTTTAGACCGTCATAAGGGATACCCGTTATGAGGAGTTCCACTGTATATATTTTGGGGGGAAATCCATTATTTTGTTACTTTATTGAAAATTTTACAACTAACTATTCTTTTCTATGGAGTATGACGTTTGGTGACTGCAATTAGGCTAACGCTCCATTCCAAACGTTTCACCAAACTGACCTAGAATATAAAGTGTGTACTTTTTCAGCCTGATAAATGGAAATCAAACGCTGGTCCGAAAAGTTAAGCTCATGTATTTTAGTATTTTAGTACATCAGTAAACTTGGCCGAATCTGTTCAAAATCGTCGATTTTTAAACAGTGGACAGTGTATCTGAAACGAGATAAGTAAGCGGTAAACAGTGGCATTTTTAAAATCGACCTTTAATTTAAACATGTGAAAGTATATTTGGTTGACTGTAAAACTCTTCAAGTGTGAGTAGTTAACATTTGATTCCGGGCTGTGTTCTGATAGAAAATTATTGTGTTTAGTTAGTAATGTATCCTTTTCATGTCAAGAATGATAGCGATGTACTGCTCCTGCTATGGGATTTAATGTATAAGCTGTTCTAATTGTTAAGAGTTTGTCTTTCTTTGTTTACGCTGCGCTTTTTGGTGTTTAGGAAAATGAGAATTATTGAGTACCCTGGTACGGCCCATGATCGGCCCGCTAAACTTAATAATTGGCCTGAACATTATAACATTGCATGTCAAGCATTTTATTCGGATACTAAAAAATATTAAAGTTCTCTGGTAATTGGAGTTGGAAAATAAGCTTATTAATCGGAACGAAAATTGAAAAGCGGTATGAAAATACATCTCAGAGCAACTTGTTTGATTACCAGTTATGTCATATTTTATTTCTTTTTTCTTCGGGAAAATTGATATGACAGTTAGGTGTTATACTTTTCTTTAAAATATTAATTATAAATTACAAATTATAAACAAAAATGGCATTCAATTGCGTTCAGGACATTGGTGCAATTGATGAAATGTAAGTAGGATCGCATAATAATACTTTTAATATATGTGGCCGAACAATGATAAAAAATAACTATTAAAAGTCATAACAAACGTATCATTTGCGTTTGCTATTAAATTGTCTTAAATTAGTCCTGATAAAAGAAAGTGTTTCGTTCCGGTCCGAAATTTTTTTTTCCATAAATACCTTAAAGCTAGACCAACAATCCCAGTTATTGTTGTAATGCTATGTGCGTCCAGGCATCACTTGCGTCGCGAGTAAGTAAGTGAAAATGGATTCAAACATATGGGTGTAAACATGACACGGTCAGCAAACATATTTGTACCGATCGAACCCATACCATGACACTCTTGGGTGAAATTCCTTCTTGTTGGTGTGTGGTTCGACATGAGGGCGCACGTTCGAAATACTTTCGTCTCGTATGCCCGAACCTGATCCAACCACCTTTGGATCATGTAGTAAACGGGAAGCTCACTTTACGTGGGTCCGTGGGTCCGCACACTGCTGCACGCGATTATCATTATCATGCTGCGGCTTCACGTCCGCACGGCCGGACGGGTGACCTACTGTTTGGAACTGGCAAACATGAGTCACGTGCATATTTATTCAATAAACATTGCGCGATTGCTACGAGGTGGCTTTCGGCGCGCCAAGTCGATTGTGAGGCTTTTTGACCCACGATGGGCCCGTACTTAGGGCAATACAGGGTCACTTGAAATTGAGAAGAAAATGGAGAGTTTCAATAGTCGATAGTGAAGTGCGGGTGTACTGTTTGCTCTGTCTTATTACAATCAAAATTTCATTATTTTGTAGCTTTATTCCCAGCACTTTGTTTGATACATCTAGGTGGGCTTTCATGTTCGGTACTACACTTCGGGTTGCCTCAGTTGTCAGGTATTTTACAACTGTTTATTATTATATTTATTATTTATTTATTTACGTTATCGGGCAATAGGCCTAAATAACAGATACAAATTCTTAATTAGTAAACAACTTAAACGTAAATAACACTAGCCCTTTACAACTGACGAAGGTGAGAAACAGGGATATGAAAATCTGCAGATGATTCAAGTCTATTGTAGCTAACACACATTTTAATTAAAGGGTCGTTAGCGCCAAATGAAGAAGATCGAAATGGGATCCTGATTAAAGACCTGCTTCTAAGATCCCTAGTAGGTGCAGAAAAACTTATCAGATTTAAAATTTCAGGTGCATCAATAAGCTCATTTAATAATTTATGCATGAAAATACATTGAGCATTCTTTCTCCTGTGTTCTAAAGTTTCTGTTGTTTATATAGTAAAATGGTGTGCTTGAAATAAAATCATATTGATTTTCAATAAAATGCACCATACACAAACAATTACGTTGACAGTGATGAGTTATAACCATTTTATTTCCGATAGCGAAGGAAAAACGATCGATGGAACGATGTTTTTGTTTGCTGCTCTCTTTATTGATCCATCTGTATCTTCATCCTTTGTTGCAGTGCATTAAATGTAGCTTTTCTTCAATTAACGGCTACAACAACACCTAAAAAAACACGAAAAGAGGCAGCTCTTATAAAGTAGCATCGTCATTCCGTCCTATTATGTTTTCGTGCGCGTTGTTTATATAGTATGTGAGAAAAGGGATAATATACTCTGCCAGAAAGTGAGCGAGGATCTGAGGCGAGATAATTGAACGCTTCCCATAGCAGATGAACGAGAAGGCAAACGTCAGGCGCCCCTGGCCTTTACGGTACCAGGTGCTAGACCGGATGAGCGCCAGAACTAATCATACATTTGCATATATCGATAACTGACAGCATGCCGTGCCGTTCAAAGGCGCCCCTACCGGAACCGCTACCTTTATGTGTGTGTGTGTATGTGCATGAGTGGGAGAGCAGTGAGCATTACTCCACCTCTTTTAGCTTGTAACAACCAGAGCAGCGCGATTATGTGTGTACAAAATGCACAAAATTGAATAATTGCCGCTATCTGGTTTAATGATCTTGTTGCGGTTTTAATTATCCTTCCTGTCGGGACCGTGTCGGTGGCTTATTGTAGCGGCCCATTGTTTGCTATTATTATTCTATCGCTGCTGTACTCGCGGGTGGTTACTTTCTGACCACTTTGGTCAATAGTTTGCTTTTAACTGTTTTAATACATATTGGTTACGCGATAATGCGTATTAAAAACGTTTTGGTGATTGTGTGTGCGTGTGTAAATTTAGAAATCAAACACTTCCGAGTTCCAGTACCAACCTTCATGATGTAATTGCTGAAGGAGTAAGTGTTTGGTCTTTTTATTCGGAGTACTGTTGCTTCGGCTGCCTCCTTATGTACTTCAGTCAACGAGCAAAGGAATGAAATCCAGTATGGTGTATAGTATACATATTTCATTTGTTGTTGACGAGGACGTTTGACATGACATGAGGAGGATGGTTGATTGTATTACACGCTCGAATGTATAATTGCATGATTGTGTCGGCTGCCCTGAACGTCTTTTGCCGGTTGTAATCTGCTCGTTCTGCTCAAATCTCATTTTCTCATCATCAACACTTATTACAGGCCGTGTCACACTCAAACCTACCACACATACACACACCCACATTATACACCAAAAATTAATCAGCTGAATTTTATCGCTACCTAATGGCTATGATTTTTCACCACCTTCTCATAAATCATTCATTAATCAAATTCCCTTGAAGCCCAACGAATGTGCCTTTTGGTTTGCCCTTACGTAATGAAGGATGGGCGTTTAATTGAAATGCTTATCAACATTCGAAAGGGAGGATAGAACTGGGCCAGTGAGACGTAATGGTTCCTTTTGATAAGCGTGTTGGAACATTGCGCGTTGGATGGTTGAAAAGTTTTCCAACATGATTTACGATCTTGCACAGATTGGCGCGTGTGTAGGGAACGAACGTATTTTCGGCACCTTATGTTCGTATACATATACTTGGGTTTCAGTACTCTGCTGGTACTTGTTGCTGGTACTATTCATTTGCTAGGCACATATGCTTTCTGGTTGTAATCAACCATTTTCTATAAGACAATGAAAAGTACCGAAAATGTATGTGTTGTATAAAATATATTACATTCCAAATGATAATTATTATTTTAGAAGACCATTTGTCTCCGTATGATTAAATAAAAAAATCTGTTTATAGCAAGCTTTATTCAATTATAAATGTACTATTTAATCATGATTGGTATTTCTAAAATTTATTTATTGCATTATCTTTTTATATTTTCAGACTCTGGCGTTAGAATTTTCACAATGAAGCCGAAAAAGCAGCAAACATCAGCATCAGGCGAAAAAAAATCTTCCGGTGGCGGTGGTGGTGTTGCTTTGACCAGTTCAACGGTAGGATCGACGGGTAATGCATCCGCTGGTCCTGTTGGAACGGATGCGAAATCTAATCCTAGCTCCTCTTCTTCGTCTACGGCATCTGCAAAAAAACCAGTAAAACGTTTACAGTCTAAAACCAAAGAAGGTGCACCGAATCTAACTGCAGCTTCAGGAGCTGCAGTTTCAAACACCTCGGCAGTAAACAGCGGGGGAAAGTCAACGGAAAAAATATCGAATACTAATCAACAATGCTCCAGTCAGCAACAAACACCACAATCCGGCAAATCAAAATTGTCGGCTACTGTGTCAAAGAGTGTTTCTGGTGGTGATTCTCCAGATTCTTCAAAAATTGACGCTAAACCCCTTACAGAGTCTGAAACAATTACAAGCTCATCGACAACGTGCAGCATAACTGGAGTTGTGGTGGGAAAATCGGAAACATTGGGATCTTCAGTAGGGAAAGGAAATAAACAGCATGTCGCAAAAGCGAATAAAACCGACTCTGTTAATTCACCGACATCACAAAACACGACTGTTAAAGCCACTGGCAAGGATTCTGCAAATCGGTCCAGAAAATCTACCAAGGAAACAGTGGGCGCTACGAAACGAAACACCGGACAGACCGAAAAATCTGATGCCGCTAAACGAAAACTATCCGACAGTGGTTGTAATTCGTCGACGGTCTGTAGCGTAGGTGACTTGGGCGATAATCGTTCGATGACAGCTAGCATTCCTACGTCATCATCCATCGAGTCAAAGCTGCGGGAAAAGGAAAAGAAAATCCAGAAAGAGTTAAAGAATCTCGGTGTCCCGGATAAAACCATCAATCAATCGATTGACGCGGCGTATTTGTTAAAATCGGCGGAGGAATCTGTGGTCAACCCTTCAATCAGCGAAATGGTCAAGACAAAATCTCGCACCACGGTCGCTCAGGGCAAATATGGAGGGGGTGGAGCAGACAACACGGCTGGTACTGGTGCTGTAGGAAGAAAGCCATCCGTAACATCAGAAGAGCCAGCGCCGTCGGTGGAAGGGGAATCGGTAGAAAAATCAACAAAAGAATCTATTTCTTCTGGTGGAAAGTCGAAGAAAACAGTTACGCTGAAAGTGGACCAACAGCCAGCAGAAGGTCAAAAGAAAATGAGTGGAAAAGGATCATCGACGAAGGATGTGGATGAGAAACTCGCCTCGAAATCGACACGGAAGGATGATAAGACAACACCCACCTCGGGCTCCGGTGGCAATGCCGCTACAGTGAAAACGTCTTCAGCTAAGGGAGCGGGTCAGGGTGCCAAGTCTAACAAAAAAGCAAACAACTCATCCGGATCGTCCGATTTGAAGCAAAATAAGCCCGGTATCTCTGAGTCTGTATCAAAAATCACTGAGCAGCAGAAAATGGATGACACCTCGGAACTTCCTGTTGTCAAACAATCCGCAGAACAGGAAGGTTCTTTGACGATTGGTCGGGGTAGTTCAATTGAGCAAGAGGACCAGGAGGAAAAGAACGAAGAGGTTCACATTAGAATAGATAGCATAGTGAAAGCACTGGAGCGCGAAGATATTGAAACGTCCAGTGCCATCAAGAAGGAGTCAGCTGATGAATCAAAAAAAGATGGCTCAGGTGATGGGGTAATAGCTATACCGGCTGCACAAAGTAAAAGTCTACATGAAATAAAAACCAAAAAGCAGCCAACACCACGCAAGCCGTCAGCAAAGAAAGATTGCTCAGCCGCCTCTTCAAAATCGAAGGCAAAGGAAATGAACGAAAAGAAGAAGGCTGCTGTAGTTGATCAGGTCTGCAAGAAGGAGGTGAAGTTTCAGGAACAGCCGCCGCCAGCATCTCCAGCGAAGCGAAAGTATGCAAAAAAACCAAAATCTGGTACGGAAGACACTGGAAGTGGTGAAAAACCGGCAAAAATGGCAAAATCCACTACGCCAAAGAAGGTGAATAGTGCTAGCAAAGTGAAACAAGCAAACGTGAAGACAAATACTAAAACCCACCCATTGGCAGCAACAGAACCTTCTCTCCCATTACCCAGCGTCGTTAATGATGAAACATCTTCGACCGTTCCATCAAAGGATATCAAAGCTATCGATAGTTCTTTTGCTGCTAAAGAAGAGGTCGCTAGTACGGCCACTGCAGTTTCCAATCGCGATCGCTCGTCGACAGAAAATGATGACGACGTGCCGCTGCGACAGCTTCAACAAAAACAAAACCCTGTGCAATCGGTTATGGAAGCTACTGCATCGAGCACTGTCAAAAATTCAGCAATCAGTCAGCCTTCACAGCCAAAGGATGGGGAAAAGGCGCAAGATCAGACTGAAGAGAGAACGAAAGAAGATTCCTCGGACGTTGGACCGGAAACAAATGTTCCTCAAAGCGCAAGCGGTCCAATTCTTGCCGGGTTACTTAAAAGCTCCGGAAAACAAGGAAAGCGCTCGTACGCACGGAAGAATTCATCCAGTGGTACAAGCGGTAAAAGCACGAAGGTATCAGTGAGCAGCGGCCCGTGCTCTGTTCCAGCCGTTCCTGAGGAATGTCATTCAAAGGAGGGCAAATTAGAAAAGAAAGATGTGTATGATTTTGATGATTCGGAAAGCGAAATTGATGCACCGGTTAAGGCCGGGAAACCCAATTTCAAACGCAAGTCTTCAGTAGACGTTAGTCAATCGCGCGAGGATATTTCACGGGATACTACAGATGACTCACTAACGGCAAAGCCGAAAATTGTGGAGGGAAAGAAGGAAGAAATTCGATCTAATCCGCCTGGAGCTGGCAGTGATGGTGAGAGAGAAAAGGCCGATGAAGACGATAACAAGAAGCGGATCGTTCCATTAAAGAAACAGAAGCGACGCATAGAAGCTGCACTGTCAGAGACGGTGTCCTCGATGAAAAAGGAACAAAAAACTGGTGAATCCTCTGAGTCTGAAAAAGAACAGGACGATGCGGATTTGGCAGAGAAGAAGACGAAGAAGAAAGCAGCTACGCTTACAAAAAAGCTCAAACAGGAAGCGAAGGAAGACTTGCATTCCTCTGCAGATGAGGTGGATGACGATGATGAGGGTGAAGATGATGGCGAAGATGACGAGGACAACGGCAGCGGCGATTCTGACGGCTGCTCGTCCACCGATACAGTAAGAACCCGTATTGCGAAAAAGCGCCAGTCGGCAAAGAAGCGCAACGTTAAGCTGTACGGTTTTTGGTCGGGTCCTAAACGACATCGCGTTGCATCGCTGAACGCTTTGGCCAAGGTACACTGCTTGTATGAGAATGAGATGCGCGGCGCGCTTGAGGCAAGCTTAATGAGCCAGTCGAGCGGGTCGCGTGTCATCCGCACGATCACTAAGGATGGGGAGCGCATAAAGAAGGAGCGCATCTGTCCGGAAGAGGAGAGTGCTGGGGAGGAGAGTCGCTCCGGAGAGACTGTATCCAGTGAAATGGCCCCGCATGGCAAAGGGAAAGAGCCAGAGCAGAGTAAAAGCAAGGAACCAGAACGAAAGGAGCCCGACAAGAAGCGTGAGGAAAAGAAGGAAACCCCAAAACAGGAAAGGAAGGAGGCGCCATCCCATCAGCAGAAGCAAGCGGATGAAGCAGCTCGCGAAGAAGTAAAGCCGAAGGTCAAAGAGGAAGCACCCAAAAAGGACAGCGATCAAGATAGTGCGGAATCGAGCGAAGAGGAACCAGTCGTTATGAGGTAAGTGATTGCGTGCCGATGGAGTTGTATCGTTCGAGTTGAGACGAAGCAGCAGCTTGGAGGTTGTTGAAAAACGTTCAAGATTACTATCGGTGGCCTCAGGTTTCTGCTTCTGTCGCTCTGTAGCGGTAACATGGTGTAGATCGCTGCAGGAGGAGCAAATTGTTCCTAATTTTCGCATGGTGTGGAAGAGTATGTAGTTGATTTCCGGTGGATAAATGGATGTATGTTCTTATTACTCTTTATTACCAGAAATCTTCGATGTGCGCCAGGACTTCGTGGAGCCGGCAAACATTGGGATCCCGATGCTTCCAGTTTGGAGTCGGAGATCGAACAATTACCGGATAGTGATGAGACGTATGCCCAGGTAAGTACATTTCTTAATCTTTAAATTGAAGTAAATGTGTGTAGATGAGTTTAACTCTATGATTCGTTTCACTGTCTAGGGTAAGGATACTGATCCCACTAGAAAACGCAAGGTGAAAAAGAAGGTAGCGCGTAAGAGTAAGGCTAAGTCCGCGACTGTGCAAACAAAGTCCGAAAAATCCGAGAAGGACAAAGAGAAGTCGGAGAAGGCGTCCGAAAAGCAGGAAAAAGCACCGAAACCTCCGGGGAAAAAGATTAAGAAGGAACTGAAAGCCTTGATGACAGACAACGAGCGCCAAGAAGAGGGAGCAGCCAGCTCGTCGTCAAGTGGATCGGAGAAAGTGGAAAGTGCAAAAAATAAACAAGACGATGTAGCCAAGAAGCGCAAGCGTGAGCCAAAGACCGAAAAGGCCGAGCCTGGTGGTGACTACAAAGAGTACATTGGCAAGAAACGCATGGCGAGTCTGAACGCATCTGCAATGATGGCGGCAACCTACGAAGTGCAGCGAGTACTATACCGTAATACCGACTCCAGTGACTCGGAATGCTCGACTGAAAAGGCACCAAAATCGAAGAAAACTACCAAGGATTCGAAAGAGCACAAAGACAATGCGGCCGTGTTGTCGGCAACTAAAGGAGATACCAAGGAGAAAAAGGAATCTATTGGAGAGAAGGAGTTACGAATCGATTCAGATTTGCAAGCAAGCCAGCAGGTCTCAGCAGCGCCGCTTGATGTCAAACAAATAGATATGTCAGTGGAATCTATGTGCTCCAATCAGCCATCGACGTCGAATGCCTTGGGAACAATATCAGTCGCTCAGCAGGAAGTGTTGACTAAGAAGAAGAAAGTGGTCATCAAGACGGAACCGATGCGCGATCGTAAGGACGATCCAATGGAGGTAAAACGTGAAATAGAAGAGGTAAGTAGTAGTTTTACATTTTTAACAAAACTTTTGATCCTAATTTCAATGGCCTTGACTATAAGGCCGCAAATTCGGGATATGACAGTCGAAAAATTGTAAGCAGTACAGCTAGACAAACACACACACAATTTCCTCAAAGTATGACTAACTCTCTTGCCATAAATGATATATCTCGACTTTGTTGATATTGCGGATAAATAACTTGTCATTACTTCATCGTGTTTGCATTCCTTCTTCGTCTTTCCTCGTACTTTTACACAGCCTCGCCCAGTGTCGAGCAATTTAGTTATCGCGCAAGACACGGAAGTCACGATTACCGGTGTGTACGTGAACTCTTCACTGGGAGCAAACCAGGAGGCGTACTGCAAAATGCAATACCGTGTGCAGCAAAGCGTTACCGAGGAACGATTGGTACGACCGGGTGAAGCGCCACCCAAATCCTACACACCGTTATCGGCCCTCTCTAGTATGCGACCACCAAACGATCAGAGTAAGTATGAACAAGGAGCAAAGGTACGTGCGAGTGTATCACAATGGGAAAATAGACAAACGGATACAGTTGGTTGTTAGTTGTTTTTTTAAATTAAGAAATAATGCTGTTATAATAATAATATAACTAAACATCTAACAAAATAGATAACATAACGTGCAGTTAAGAAATTCTAGGTACTCTTTTCTTACCCTACATACCCGGATAGTTAGGAAAAGAACAGACTAGAAGTCGCTAGTCGACGAATAATTAATGAGTACAAGAACCAGACACCGCATAAACTGCTTGCTACGACAAGGTCTCCTGGAATGCGAATTATTTGATGGAGGGGTTTGAAAAATTAACTGCGAACGGCTTGTTTGTCGTCCTTGCACCAGTGTCGGACGTGAAACTGTGTGAGAGGTGTGGTATGTTGGTTGTTTTTCTGAACAAATTGTGTTCATTATGTCAGGAGGCCAATATGTTCAGCGTATAGAATGCATATGAAGTTAGATAAATGGTTTGTATTTTCGGTGTTTATGTTCTTCCTATGCGAAAAGCAGTCAAGAATTATTTAAAAAATATGCAATAACCATACGTGTATACATTAACCACCGAATGTGTATCAGAACATAGCTAAAGTAGCTGAGCAATACCGCATACAGATAAATTGAACGTATTGTGCATTTATTATAAATCAGCATGGTTGATGCAACCGTTCCTCCATTGTTTCCATTTATACACAGCAGCACTAATTTATTTTATTACAACTGTCACACATCATCTCCCACGTGGAAGTGCAGTGTGTGACACAAATGAAGTGGGATGATAATTAATCAATTATATGAATCTGTTTTTATGTACCGCTGACAAATTAACAGCTCTATCAACTCCGCCTCTGTTCGTACAACCAGCGCAATGTGACTCGCCGCTAGGACCTCCGAGAGCATTCTATCCTCCGCCCACGTCCTCATCCGGCAGCTCAAGCGCATTCTGTGCACCGATGCCGCACGACAGTCCAGGTAAGTGTTGTTTTGTTTCTCGAGTCATGAATTGTATCTGTTTAATTACATTCACTCTAGCTGCTAGAAGGATTCGGTGTCCAAAAAATGATATAACAAGTGCACAAAAATATGTAGTTTTTGATTGAATGTGTTACATATCTTAGAAACAATTTGCGTTCGTTTTAATACTGGTAAAGCTCCTTACCGTATCATACGAATATGTGCCTATTTGTATCATTCATTTATTCCGGTTTGTTTTATCCCAGGTGGCATGCCTTGGTCATTATTTAGGCGACTTTTGCAAACTTTCCGCCTTTCCACGGGCAGCTCGCTGTCAGTGGCATAATGAACCGGTGCTCGTTTTGCGTCGTGTTTCGATTAATAGTATTTCATCCATTATCGTTAATTATAATGCCTGCATATTTTCCTCCCCAACTCCTCTTCCCGCTCGGTTGTCAAAAACTCACGATTGCCTTGTCATGGTTGTATGATTCGTTCCATTTATCACACACCGCGCTGACCATGTAACAGCAGGCCTACGTCAGTCGTCTGGTGTCACTGAGGGAAAGGTTTTTTCTGAAAGGACGCATGATACCGCATCAAGCATACTAACCGATGCGTCCCAATGCGTCCCTCGCACTAGAAAACTCGAAAAATCATCATATTCCGGTAGCAATTAAGTATAATGGATAGGACAAACGTTCTGCAGTTTATTATTGATGGTAAAGAAGTGGGTGTACTATGGTGGGAAATGGTTGGTGTTTTTCCCAACAGACCTGTACCCCGCCGGCACGGAATTGTTCACTGGTGGGTGTATTTTTGAACGTAGCAAATGACATTTCGACTTAGACTATGAGCGCTTATTGATGAGAACGGGATGGTGTGTAGTTGTGCAAAAATTAATGTCATGATAATCGAGCTTGTGACGTTCCGGTACGACTGTATGCCTTGTTTATTATATCACCAGCTGAGGGAAATGACGTCAAACATAACTGTTGCACAAGCTAATTATTTAATTGTACTTTTTATCCATCTTGACAGGAAGGATATGTTTGAACGTCGTTCAAAAAACATTCGGTTGTTGGGAGTTTATTGCGAATGTGTGTTTATAATTTTTATTGTATTTGAATATTGTCAACATTACATTCCCCCGAAATGTTACTCTCTCTCTCTCTCTCTCTCTCTCTCTCTCTCTCTCTCTCACACACACACACACACACACACACTCTCTCTCGCTCTCACTCTCTCTCACTCTCTCTCTCTCTCTCTCTCGCTCTCTCTCTCCCGCTCTCTCTTTGTTACAAAATCGCCGAACCCAAAGCACTTTGGTATTAAAAAGTGACGTAAAAATTGTCACTTTATACATTTACCCTCCGCTAATATTCCATTTTTATGATTGCAATCCGCTTACGACATCCGGACTCCATCCGGAGATGATTGTTTGGAACTGTTGGTCGCTTCCGAATTAATCCTCCCCGAGAGGAAACTATTCGGCCCATCAGGTCACAAGATGTCGACAACAATGAAAAAGGTGGCGGAAGCGAAACGGAAGTACGATGACCGAGTTATTTCCGTTTATGCCACCGGACATGACCGACACGTCGCACTTAAGCTAACCTACGAATGGGCTAGAAGTTGGAGGGACTATAGCATTTTTCAGTTCTTTACTAAGTCTTGCATTTTTATAAAAATAATTTTTGCATGCATACAAATATAAATGTGCTTAGAAAAGTATTAACCAGCATGTAACCTTGTTGAATTCAAATGTTTTGGCGTCAAAAATGAATCGTTATTAGAAATGAGAGCTTAGCTGAAACAATAATGAAAGAATAAATATGTTGTTACTTAAAACGGTCATTATTCGGTCAGTTTAATAGATTCAACAAAATCTGGATGCTTTGGTCAGTTTGGTGTTTCTATTCATTCTTTGCCGGGGCATTTTTAAACTAAAGAAAGTAAGAAAGCACGAAACAAAAAAATGTATACAGCCAAAATGCTGCTCAAAAGGACGTCATGCCGGATGTGTACAATAAAATTGTGATAGACACGGAAACTCAGTGTAGCGATTGATAGAAAGCAAGGAAAGCGGATAACCTTCCTTTCGGTTCAATGATGAGCTTTGGAAGAATCGGATGAACAAAACCAGACGATACAAACAAACGGAGAAAGGCGCCGACGAACAATGGTTAGCGCCATTTTTAGCATCGTAAATACGACGACAGCACTCGATACATAAATGGTGGGCGCCTTCTCTTTTAGGACATAGGGCCTAGGTTTGCAACATAATCACCGGGATTGCCGTAAAAAAAACCTATAGGCCAACAAGCATTTCTGAGATGATAGACGACCAGTTATTCCAACCATATCGATTAAAAGTTCTTGCCCAAGGGTCGGAATGAATATCAAGCAGATCGAGCTATTCATCGGCCATCCTTTCGCATCGCTTCTTTTCGATTTGCTTGTGTGTGTGTTTTTGTGCGTTTTGACCTACAAAAGGTTCCATTTCCGGGTTGGGGCTATTTTATGTCAAGAGAAGGATATCACCATACTCACACAACAATGAACACGCACAATCAATGGGGGCAATCGGTGCTTTCGTGGTCCATGACTGACGTCCATGATTGTTTCTACATCGTTGCACGGCGGAACTCTCGATCGGAAACAATATTAGTCATGATAATGATTTGAAAATTTGATGAAAGATATTTTATTTGATGAAGGTTTTAATGGCGTTCGTTCATTTACGATATGTCTAGAAGCTTATTTTGATTTTCATTTGTTTAATGTTTCATGAGCAATGAGCCTTATAACTGTGTAGCAACGTAACGTTTTTCCCCACTATTAGTATTTTCAATTCTAATTTCATTAAAAAAATAATATTTAAAATACAACGCAATAAGAAAATGCATCTTAGTTTTGAAATGAGCAATTGTTTGAAGTGAGTGAATAATTACATAACGAGTTTAATCCGTTTCAATGACTCGATATACGTACTCATTATGGGTTAGAGGCTCTTTTCCATATGCTTTGTATGGAATGTGAAATAATTAGTATCAGAACCGTATGCTGATCTTAAGGAGATATTCGCATCTGAAAAAATGAATAATGTCTTTATAATACTAGTAATTGGGCTGATATCAGCTGTTAGTTATTTATTTAGATATTGGTTTAGTGAAGTAGCTCTTGTTATTATTGGGCCTCTTTCTGTTTCTAGATCGTAGGCTGAAATTTAAGCCTGAAATGTCAGCTGTTTGCATTCTATAGAAGTTTTCGAGCAGCTATCAAAGTGTGTATAGTATACAGGTGGGCTTATCCCAATCTGTATGTATTAAGAAGGCTGATTTTTATCGCTTCTGTTTTTGAATGAAGATTTTAAGAGTGTTTTGTGTATTCGTCAAGTTTCCAGAAAGCTTGTTTGAACAAAAAATTTCACCCATGCTGTCAAAAAGTGACGTTCAAATTTGGTTATATAAAACATGCTATGAGACCACCTGGTCAACATACACTTCGATTCTAGATTCCACCACTTGATCTCTTGAATGCACCTTAGCATAAATGAAAACACGACCTTATTTTGCCATTTATTCGAGCAGGTACTCGAATCTTATTCTAGCTTTGAGGCTAAAATAATCTAGACTGAAAATCTCAGGCTACGTTTGTGTGTGGAGTTGTACGAAGTGTTGACATGTTCATGATTCAGCCTCCAACTGTCAAACTCCATATAAAAAAAGCTTACTAGAATCGTGAAGGACCCCAACATTTGTTTATTTTCTTGAAGAAGTGGTCGATTGTTTTAGTATTTCATTTTCGAAAAACCATTTTAGGTCGTTTTGGGTCAGTGTGTTACGTTATTAGTCATTTCCAACTAGATTTTTATTTTAATTTCATAACAATTGAAATTTCATTATGGTTAACATTCTTCAGCACAAATAAAATTATAAGGGAAAAGCTCTCATCAAACATTCGTCCATGTATCACACATTTGAGTATCGAAACTCTCAATTCTTGTGGGTTCCTTGATTTTTTGTTCCATGTTTATGGAGTTCGTTTTCTGAGCTGGTTACATTTATGGACATTCATCCAGTTTATGTTGTAGTCATCTAAAATGACGGTTGTCTTATTGTGGTCCTTAAAACCGTCTATCCACTTTTCCAGAATATTCAAAAACCTTGAATGTCTTCTGGCTGAGAGAATGATAAACAAGCCCATAATCAGCCTGTTTACAACCATTAAAACCAGATACGACCAGGAACCATTTCCATTGACTGTATTTGTAAATAATAAATATTTTCAATACTTTATACAACTATTCTTTCAAAAGAAAGTTGAATAATGGCCCTTTGAACTATTCCAATGTCGAATACTCCTCGGTTCTGGTTAAGACTCACATTAATTTCGTCAGTTTCGATAAAAAAATATATTTATCGCTTTTCGCGCAAGCGTGAAAATGATGACGAAGGACTAGTGTAGATATTTGAATTAACGCATCACGATGACAATTTCTGGATACGTTCATACGATGATTCATTTGCACTGTCCGATTCTAGCTGATAAAACGTCGTTTCTTAGGTGCCGGCTGGTACCGGTTGACTGACAGTTTCAATGCCCATCGATCAATTCAAGAAACGGACGTACGTGCCAATCAAATCGGCAAAACAAATTGAATGGTTAATGGAATGAAAGCAGTGCTTCATTTTTAGTAGTGATGGGGCTACTGTTTAGCTAGTACCTTTTGAATACAATGAAGGATAAAATAAGTTATCGCATAAAAAGTTTGGGTATACCCTTCGATTCATACAATTTACGCAGATCAAGCTGAAAACAATGATAAATGTATGGGTTGAGTATAACTAATAAGTACAAGTATGTACTGTACCGTATGTATAAGTACAAGTATGTACCGTACTGCTTCGAATTACGGACACTTAAGACTTATAATTTTAGACTTTTATTATTTTCTTAATAATTCAATTTTAATCGGTCAAACATCTGTTTACTCATTTTACTAAAGTAAACCCTCTACATTTGAGAAAAAAATAAAGATTTTCAACAATTTTACTTGAAACATCATAATACTCAACGATATTTTGATTCATATTCCGGACAGTTAAGAGCTCATGTTTCAAATTAATGACGATTTGATTCATATTCCGGACAGCCTCAATACTCCTTTTATAATCTTCAAATTTACACACACATTACACCATTTTAGTTTTTAACTTGTTTTAAGGTCTGGACATTTGATTCTGAATATCGGTGTCCTCCTAGACCAGCGAACGGCAAAGTACGGCTCGCGAGCCGCATGCGGCTCTTTGATATCGAGATGGCGGCTCTTGCTTGTTCATATAAAGAGTTTTAGAACTTTCACACATTTTTGGTCTTGGTTTAACAATTTGGCCTTTCACGCGAAACTCTACGAACATTTTTGTCGAATTTGGCACTTTCGGCCACAAAGTTTGCAGACCGCTATCCTAGACTGACAGAACGACGGTCTTAATACAACGGGGTTCGAGTACTGTTTTCTCTTGCACTCGTAGATGAATAGAACCCTAGAACTGATACGCGAATTGACGGTCTTTCTCGTACGGCCATCAATGCATTTGTCACATACATCTTAAAATATCTTAGTTTTCTTGTTATTCTTGTTATGTAAAAAAATGCAATACATCACAATTGACTTCGGCTTTCCGTCTATTAAATGTGACAATTTAGAACAAGATAAAAAATATTGCCTCGTTTTCGGGACAGAATTAACCGTCTTGTGTACGACCAAAACACTTTACGTAATCGCACAACCGCCTACCCGGGTAGGCCATACATTTTGTATGGAACAATGATGTTTTTCGTGGTTAAAAGAGTATATTTTTTGAATTTCTGGTAAGATTTGAATGAAAATTGTCTTAAAAGTTCATAATAATGTTTTATAACATATCGTAGTAAAATTAAAATTTTAAAATTCCTATCAATAATTTTTTCAATAAAAAATATGCTCTAACTCCACCACCATAACTGGCCAGGCCGCACGTTTTAAGTGGATGATTAGTATTTTTCTAAGTTTTACTTACGATTCTTTCAAAAGTTCAGTTCAAAAGTTAAAATAAGCTCATGATGTTTTATTAAAAACCGACTCCGACCGGCTCCAGACAACTTCGGAACTTCCTCCTCTCTAACCCAACGGAGCCGGCTCCGCACCCACGGCTGCACCAAAAAAATCATTTTCGATAATCAATCATTTTCGTTTCAATCGGGAATATCTATAATTAGCTGAGTAAATAATGTTGAAAGGAATCTATAAAAAACCGATATGTTTTGAACATTGTTCAACCATTGTTCGGGTGTTAGCTTCTACACTTGCGAGAAGATAGATTCGTTTTTTAGGCTATCATACAATGCCGTCTCTATTGAAACGTTAGTCCAGAGCCATTGATTCGTCGCCGGCTCCGGGGCTGTTGGTACGGAGGTACGGCTCCGGAGCTGTTGGTGCAGAGCCGACTTCGGAGTCATTGGTGCGCTCCAAAACACCCATCCCTATTTGGCAGTAACACTATGACAAAAGTATGAATGTGTGTGTTAACTTTCAGCCAATTTTATTTCGTTTGCTTGTAGTGGTTGGTATCATTTTAAAAGAGATTATTTCAGTTTTAATTTCAAAATATCGTTACACTGTAATACAACATTTGAAGGAAAAGAAAAAAAATATTTAAACAGTTTTGATATTTTTTACTTTTGGCACATGGGTAGAAATCATCTTTTCTGGGGCATTTTTAAAATATCAAATCGATACGATTTTTAAAACCAAAGTTATGTTGGAATAAAGATGCGAAACTTACCCGGGTAGGCGGTTGTACACATGACGGTTAAATATGTGTTTTAATGAAATTCAGAATACTATATGATAACACATAGCTGTTTTCGCGCTGATAACTTCTTCCACAATGATTCCGATGGGTTTCAATGCACGTGGACGCCATTAATAGGAATTTTCGAAGAAATAACACTGACGTATGTTTGAAGCAAAACTGCTAAGAATACCTCAGATGGTGAACTGTCCGACAGAAAATATGTATTTACTGTAGCATCGGGGCCTTCTATGAGACAGATAAATTTTTAATTGATTCTAGTTCATCATGACAAACATCTACAATTAAAAAGCAGCCTGTCCAGGGACTGGATATGAAGATATTCCATAAAAACATGCCAAATGTCCGGAATTTGAAGCGGTCCGTAATTTAAATCATAACGGTACCGTTTGTATAAAATGAATATGTTTAGTACTTACTGATTTCTTTGAAATCATTTTGGTATTCTAAGGTCGATTACAAAAGTGTGAGTCTATTGTAGAAAAATCTTTATTAAAAAATAATGATTTGTGAATATTCTCATTGATTACTGAAAGAAATGCTGCGTTAACCTTTGGGTGGTCCTATAAAGGCGGATTTATTTATTTATTTACTTACTATCAACAAGTTAGAAGTCAAAATTAAGTATGTCAGCCAGCTAAGATACATGCTTTAAATAGGGTTGCGTTTGGAATTTACCATGAAATTTAACACCGAAGATGCTGAAGTAATTCTTTCCTGAACTCTGATGGTTGCAATAATCTGATTCCTTACATCTTAAGCGTTCGTAGAATTACCTTCCTTCCCTCGCATCGCTTGGTCTAGTTATGATACAAAAAAGTAGCAAAAAATACTGCTTCAGAAGTTGAGGGAAGCTCCGCTTCCTAGAAGCAGTGCGTACGTAGCGCAGATTTGTAAATAAACATACTCCCTACGTGCCAACATTTTGGAGTTTCACACGGTGTATGGAAATATAAATACAAACATGTTTGCACGAATTTTTCTGCATGCCTTTTTGATGTGGTTGTAGAGAGCAGCAAAAATGTTACAGGAAAGGAAAACAACGTCTCGTAGAACAATGTTGATAAGGGTGAGCAATGGTCCTTGAAAAGGTTTTGTGTGAGAGCCTATTTGCCCTCCAGGAGGAGAATGGTTAATTTTTTCGTTCAAGGATTTGAAGCAGTTGATGTCTGTATTGTTATATTAACGCTTAAATAACATGTTAATCCCGCAAGTCTACGAAAATTCTGAATGTTTTGAAAGACAATACTTAAATGGTGTGGATAATGTTCGTGTTCATAAAAGTTATAAAAGGTGGAAAAAGAAGCACAAACAATAGTAACACGATGAGCAAAGTTTACATGGAGTTTAACAACTGTTGAGGTAAGCGAAACCGCACGCAAGAGTGGTTAAAACTTTTCCAAATTCCAGTCCCTCCCTTGAGCCTAGGGCAATATGATAAAAGTTGGTTTTGATTTTGGATGCCAACGGTGTAGAATGTTTTGAACTTTCAGCTTGTACGATTCTCGCATTGCATAACACATCATAAAGATACAATGTGATACAGTGCGTTAAATTATGGTGATGAGTTATCTTATGTGTGGGTAAGAGATTATGGCTCAATGGTGACACCTTGTAGAGATTGAATTTCACTTCGCTTACTTAATAGTAAATAGTTAGTAGGAAAATAAACATAAACACAATTTCATTGATTCAGTTTGTTTTAATGACGGCTTAATGTTTAAATGAATTTATGGAGCATGTTGTGTGTGGTTTTAGTAGTAAAAAAGTGTTTCTAGAATTAGATTAATGTTAAGATAAATGTAGATTTGTTGAGTTGAATGATTTTGTAATGAAAAAAAAACGAATATCTTTAGACAGTCGGTTAGTCATTTGATGAGTGGCTCGGTACCTATAACATTTAACTCTATGATGGCGGTTTTGTTGTCAGCTCGCACTGCTTACTGTCTTTCTAGTTTATTACAATTATTCTAGAGCTGGTTATACGTTCATCTTCTTCTTATTCTTCTTCTTCTTCTTCTTTGGTACAACAACCGTTGTCGGTGAAGGCCTTCCTGTACCCACTAGTGAAGTGAGCTTGACTTTCAGTGACTTATTGTTACTATAGCAGGATTGTTAGTCCTACGTATGGGAGCACGGTATATTCGGGGCTTAAACCCATTACGGGCATGTTGTTATGTCGTAAGAGTGGACGACTTTACGACCAGACCGGCCCTATACGTTTTTACAATAATAAAATTATTTAGTCATTAAAAAACATTGAAACTAGCATAATAATCAACTTTTTGAACAGCTTTAAATAAATGAGCTATTGGAAATATTTTACACTGAGATTACATTGAGTGACATGTTGTAAGCTGCTCAACAATTTGGAATTTAGCTGCTTGATTGCGATTTGCTCGCGTAAGGATTATTTCGTTCAAAGTGAATACATGCATTGAGTGAGTGAATTAGAAAAAAAAGACAGAACATTGTTAAAATTTTAAAACATCCTTCAAATGGTAAAATGCAGCAAAATGACGGAAGTTGTGTCATATAAAACACAAACTTTGCAAACGTAGGTAGTGCTATCCAATATCAGTTTCAAAAGGTTTAACTACTACCAAAGACATCTCCTCCTTACGTTATTTTCGCTCTCTTGCTTTTACCTAACCTTTCGTCTTCCTAAGTAGTCTGTATACTTCTTTCTACTTTCTTGCTTTCCTATCCTATTTAACTTTTCATTTTTTTTGGTTTTTTTTATATTCTCTTCATCTTCTTTTGGCTCAACAGCCGTTGTCGGTCAAGGCCTGTACCACTTGTGGGCTTGGCTTTCAGAGACTTATGGATTACCCCCCATAGCACCACTTGTGGGCTTGGCTTTCAGAGACTTATGGATTACCCCCCATAGCATAGTCAGTCCTACGTATGGCGGCACGGTCCATTTGGGGCTTGAATCCATGACCGGCATGTTGTTAAGTCGTACGAGTTGACGACTGTACTACGAGACCGGCTTTTCTACGTTCTACGTTTTTGTCTATTCTTCTTCTTCTTTGGCTCAACAACCGCTGTCGGTCAAGGCCTGGCCTGTACCCACTAGTGAAGTGAGCTTGGCTTTCAGTGACTTATTGTTACCATAGCAGGATAGTCAGTCCTACGTATGGGGGCACGGTCTATTCGGGGCTTGAACCCATGACGGGCATGTTGTTACGTCGTACGAGTTGACGACTGTACCACCAGACCGGCCCCCTTTTGTCTATTCTACGTTCTTGTATTATTGTAATTCAATTCAACCATACTCAGTTAATCCTGAATGGCTAATTGTAGACATAATAAAGGAATGAATTGAGTTAAACATCGACATATTACGAATTTCAACACAGTGCCCCATGAAAGGTGTATTCTTAATAAAAACAAAGAAATAACCATTCTTAAGCTAGATAATACCTATGGCAATGCATACAAATCTTAGGAAAGCAATAGGAAAGTGTTTGTATTAAGTATATATAAAAAATGTATCCATACATATTTATAGTATAAATATAATATATGTATATGCATATGTATAAAACAGATTGATGAGCCAGACACAGTGATCACTATCATTAAGATAGTGAAAGTTATCTTACTTTCCCTTTCTCCGTCCTATAACATAAACAACTATCGTATGTGTCAGTGTATTAAGCTTTTCTCCTCGCCGGGTGACGAAACGGTCGCAAACGCGAAAGTATGACTTCAAATATCAAATGACTATTTGAACAGTAGGGCTCGGTGTACATCAGGGATCGGCAAGCTTTCTAACTGTAGCGTAATATGGAAGTTACTTGAGTGTTTTGCCCTGCAAGACAAATTTTACATTTTTGACAGCTGCGTGCACACGAAATAAAGTGGCACACTTGCCGCAAATAGAGGTGGCTCTTTTGCCCCAAAAGTTATTTCTTTTTAAATTTGTTTTTTTAGTGCAAAAAAAATGGTATATTTCCACTAACCCCTCGAACATTTTTACATTTTCTCAGCTTACGATGATGTACAAATTTTCTCGGTTCTTTGTTCCTTATGTGTTTTGTGAGCTTATTTGGTATGGTTGAAACATTATAATTTTCTGCTCATTTTTGATACTCAACATAAAACAGTTCAAAACAATGAGAAAAGTCTATATAATATCTATATAAACTATACGAAATTCGGCACAGTATTCCTAATCATTGGAACGAAATCATCTTTACACTCACTCAATTGGTCATTTAACTGAAGTTTTACTAAAAAAAAACGCTTGTGGGCACCTTTGACCTTATGGCACTCTTACCTCAAATTCCATTTCCAAATCTTTAAAGGTGTCCAGCTAAACCAGTAATTGATGTTACTTAGTAATTTATTCGCTAACCTATCCCAATTTTGTCCAAATCAAATACGTTTGGCTACATTGACCAGTTGAAGAAATTGTTAAAAACCATGATAATTTACATCTACTGTTTAAGATGCCAGTAGATTCCAATAAAATTATCCCGCTTCCCGGATAAATTCCATTCGTGCGCTGAACTTTGACGACCCCTGGTATAAACGATGTAAATACACTACTACTACGAAGCTGCTTGCGCAGAAATTATAAGTGAATCTCTTTTCCTCGACATTAGGAAGTAATATGCTGTAATGATAAAATGAAATAAGAAACATTCCTCTAACGCCTGTACCGTCCAGCTGATGAAGATATCGAACTTATACCGTGCTGACTGTGTTGTTTGCATCTTGGTATAAATGCACGATGTGTTAGATGTCGCGATTGCCGTTCATTTTACACCGCGTAGCCCAAGCGTAGTGGCTCAATGGACTTCACCCTCTTGGTTTCATGTATGATTGGTTATATGATTAATTTTACGTTCGCCTTGTCTGTCGGAGCAATATTCACATTTTGCATACACTTGCACAATGTTTTATGAAGCTTTAGTTACGGTATAGTTTCTCTTTTCCTGTCGCAGCATATTATTCATAGTTTAAAATGTGATACTTTCGAGATCACGTTTTCCCAATTGAAACCGTTTATGCATTTGGTGGAGTAACATAAATCATATGAACAATAATTGTTTATTCAAGTTGGCTCGGTAATGGATTCGTACGTACACGAACGTGCTGCTTTTCAATAATCATTAAATATTGATCATGTAACAGTTACTATGAGCTACAATCATATTGTATCATTCGCTGCACCATGCAAATCGAATTCTATTGTTCTCTTACCTGCGCCAAATTAATCGTATGCTTTGAATGACATCGTGCTATTGCTTAAACCAGTGCTGTGCACTATGCAACAATGTGACTGTAACTAAAGGTAATAAACAATGAAAAACATCGAAATGCTCTTTGGGAGTCTGCTTTCTCTCGCGACGATGACAATTATTATCCCAGGTCCCAGGTTCAAGTGACCATGTTGGTACTGTTTCGACATGTGTCCGATAATCCCTTCCGTTTTCATGAAAGACGTAGCGATTTCGAAACGGTGCATTTAACAGCGTGAAACTTCTTGCAGTCCGCGCACGGACTGATGGTTTCACTGTTGTTTGAGCCGCCCATACGACGTGCAACGAGTCAAAACAAGGAACTCGATTGCTGTTTCAGTCCGGTTTTCTGGTGCAGTACTGTCAATATTGATACATTATTCAATAATGGATGGCATATTTATGAAATCGGCCACCGCAGTGAATACGCGTGGAAACTGGGGAGAAAGGAAAACGCGGTTCAAAGGGAGACGGTTGTATGTGTACGTTAAAATTGGTGCGAATTTGAAAAACATATTCATGGTGAAAACACCACCACGCATAGAGCGACACTATGTGTAATATCAATATGTTTTCAGTGTTATTTTCTGCATTAAAAAAGTGTTATTTATTTTTACAAAATGTTCTGGAAAGAGTAAAGGGAAATACCAACAGGACTGTGTGGAAATTAAGTGAAATAACGACGCTTGTGTGCAGTGCTTGTTGTAGTACAAAACGGCAGTAAATGCTGTCAGAATTATATTGATGTAAGTTGTTGAGTTAATCAATGTAAACATTCGAAGTAAGATACAAAATAGGATCAAAGCACTTATATTAACTCGATTATAATTAGGTGTTCTGTGACAGTTCTGTAATAAGCTAAATGCATAACGATAAGCACGCATCATATAAGCAACAACAAAATCTATGAAAGAACACAAAAACTATACGTTTACTGAAGTTATTTTCCATACCTCAAAAAAGAAGGGAAAGCAATCCTTCCCTTTCGACTCTTGCGCTTATTGCGCACATATGAAACTGCCCATCGACTTAATCATCGTCACGTTTGTGGTCAATATTCATTCCGGACTATGCTCCGACAGACAGAGTAGGGTGTGCGGTTTGCTACCGCCCACAGGACCTACCCATTGCCCACCCATTTTGCTATTGATATGCTCCTGTTTACGGCCACCAAGAGCACACCATGGCTGCCGAGAAGGGACCGCATCTTGCAACAGCGGGATGGGATGGCAGGCGAATTTCGTTTTCACTTGTTGTAAGCTTACAATTTCCCACGCACACATGTACCATTAGGGAAAGAGAAACAAAAATACAATGGAAAATAAGTATACACATTCACTCTGGAGTTGCATGCATGCTGTGGTGTGAGATACCGAGGAACGGGTTTTGGGCATTGGTTTATTTAATGGAGTATAAAATTGCCTGGAATTTCGGGAATAAAAAGCTGCGAGTTACGTCCGTATGTTTTGCTGATCCTTTTGGGGCACGGTCACTAATTGACACATTTGTACCGGGTAATGCAAAGCGGTAGGGTAGGATATTGTGGCGTACCTCGGTGCTTGTGTTTGTAGGGCTTCAGTTTTTATTTATTCATTTTGCAAACGCCATTCGACGATGAAAAGTAATGAACCGCAAATGCAATAATTTTTAAGAGCCATATGTCTGTAATTCGCTACTCTTGCATTTTGTGGAAGCGAGCGGCATGTAGGGTACATAAATAAAGGAAACATGATGTTCCTTGATTGCTTTTATGCAGATGCTATTATTATCCTTATTTTGGTCGACGGGTTCAATTTCACCAGAATAATATTTTCCTGAACTGTCGGTTTCAGATAATGAATGATGAAGTTATTGGTTTATTTGTTATAGTTTAGATTTTAAAGAGGAAAAAAATAATTGTAATCAACATTTAAAAACTTTTCTCAATGCTATTTCGAGGATTGAACTTTATCAAGTCTGTGATTTCTATTGAAATGTGTTTTTGCCAATTGTATATAAATGTAAAAGGATAATATCCGAGCTTGTGGATAGCTTTTTACTCTGTGACTTTATTCGCTCTCACCTTCATTCTTCTGTCTAGTTGTTCTTATTCTCTAATTAGATCTAGGTGAAGGATATGTTTCATGCCTTGGTCGAATGTGAGGCATGAAGTTCAAAGTACATGGCTCATCATTATACATCATAATTGTAAATAGTTTTCTTTTTATAAACAATGGATTTTACAATGAATTTAATTTCTTATGGAATATATATCAATGGATTGTGTTTTAAAATGTAATTTTTACTTTGTTTTTTTTTTCAGGTAAGTGAAGGTTTCTGTCTTACATGCTCATATGATCGACTCGGATATAACTCGATCGTAAGTAATAGTCCGATTTGTTAAAATTATTTGCATTTTATTAGTCGTAGCTGACAAATTTATTTCCCATGAGCCGCGTGTTAAGCTAGGGGATGGTTTAGTTCGAGCCTGACCGCAAGGCATTAATCGTGCCACTAAATTGACCATGACATTCTGCATACCCCAATTGCTCCTGCCCCATGCACACACACACGCCCTACCTGGCGTATGTATTTATGGGCGCCCACCCAACAACTGACGAGTTCAACCCGCAGCGCTCGTATTTAATTCCACTTTTCATTCCTTTCTTCACATCCATTCATTTAGCGGCTTAGTTACCCCTGTGTTAGCCGTTAGCAAAAGCGCGATGATGACGGTGATCATGACTATCATACCGCAAATGCAACTCATCGCGATGTTTATGCACTGAATTGCGCTTGTATCTTCGCGCTTGCCCTCACGCGGTCGCCACTAAAACGTGGCGGGGTAGCAGCAACAGGAGCAGTAGCTTCTTCATTGATTGTGTTTTTCACACCGTGCTGTTATGTTCGGTTGCGAATGTGGCCTGCCATTTGCTGCCGTTCTTCTGGCTGTGCGGGGCGGTATTGAAGCTACATAAGTGCGGCAAAACACGCACCAATGCATCAGAATAGGGCGCAAATACGCCGAAATGATCGCGTGTAGGTTTTTCGAGTTTAATTATGCGTGTTATCGGTGTGTTATCTTCAAAGACCACTATCATGAGCCCTCTCGTTTAAATCGTTCTCCCTGTTGTGCGTTCTATTTTCATTCCACTTTCGCAAAAAGGAGTCGCTTAAAATGCTTCGTTTGCTCCGCTAGTGGTACAGCGACGAACGTCTGCCCGTACGAAAGCTATGTTGACGGCGGTGTAACATAAAATCGTAAATCTTCTGCCAATTAATTTCTGGCCCATTTCCGCCCCTGAGCAGTTTCGAGGTCCTTCGGTACCACGTCAAGCGCGGTAATTCTTCGTAATCCCTAATGAGTGTGATGGTTATTTACGCTTCATCATAGTTTGATCGGGGGAGTTCGCGAATAATGGAGACATTTAACGTGCTTCTGATATCTTACGATGTACGAATGCGTCACTTGAACCAAAATTATTTACAGTATATCATTACTGCAATTGACGTCGGTCCACTGGTCCACACATTCTCTATTAGTTGATTGCTATCTTACGATTTTTATGCATTGAAACAAGCATGTAAACCACATTTTGATTGTTATTACTATTCAACATTTGCATCATGTTAGATGATAATTTTTATTACGATGTAAGGCAAAGTGTTTTATAAATATCGGGCATATGGAAGTAACAATATGACAAAAGCGAATGGATAAACAAATGTTAATAATGGGGAATGAGTTGTGTCTCTGCGACCAACCAACCTGACTGTTCGGAACTGAAGTGTGCACATTAAAATGCATAATTGTAACAGGTTCTTAATTAAAACAAATGCATGTCACTTTGGCACCTTACACGGAAACTGCTCTGAGCTACTGGATGAAGCAAGAAAGGCGCGTTTCCTTTGCCTGGTCTTTGGGCAACCTACCCGAGCGTGTTTAAAAAATGCACCATCATGCTGTGGGCCTTCTTCACGCAATTATTGTGTGCGACGCGAGAGCAGAAAGCAATCCCGGATGGTAATGATAGACGATGCGCGGTTGGAACGGGGGTGTAAAGGTGAATTTAGGGTGGAAAATTAAATAAACAAGAAATAAAGCAGACAGTATGTACTGTTTCATGGATCACACAGAGGGAGAGAGAAACAGATAAATTATGAGCTAAAGGGAGAGAGAGGGATAGATAGAGAACGTGTGTTTCTGTAGCAAACCCTTTCTTACCGGTTGGCATATTTGACGAACCGTAAAACATTCGCTGTTTGACTGTTGCTGCCCACAGCTTGTTGGATTTTTTCTGGTTCTTTACTGCATAACAACACCAACAATCGTTCCCTGAAAGTAGAACCGTATGCGAACCAAGAGCAAACTCTGTGGACTGTAAACTGCAAGTGCACTGAGCATTGCACGCTCACTCACACACGGTGCAATGGAAGGAAAGATGCCCTGGCGTATGATAGAGCTTCTACTTACTGTCTCATTAATTGTAATTAAGTAAGCGGGGTAGGCGAAAGGGTCTCAAGGTTCGTGGTGGGCATATATGGGAAGCGCTACTATGAAATTTGGAGCGCAAAGTGCGCCATCACTGTACGACGAAGGAGTTGCTGCTCGGAGAACAGAATACGAAATGGAAACAACAGCGCGATGGGATGGAAAGTTGTTCGTTTGCTGTAATTATGCAAAGTCGATTTGAGAACAGACTGAGAACTCGTGTAGCCGTGACGAAAAATCGAAATCAATGGAATGAAAGAGCAGAACAAAGGTAGCTGAAAAAACACTGAAACTGAAATATCAGGAACACAAAATAATGCACATACAGAACAAGAATTAAGTAAGTCTCCACAGGTAAAAGATACACAAATCGACTACATAATGTGAACTCTTTGATCATTTTTAGAAACACTCCAGAACGCAGTCCAAGATTTGATTTTTGGGCACTAGCGGCACATGAAAATGAATATGAATGAAAAGAATGTGACATTAGTTGTATTTTTCCATTTTTAACGAGCTTTTCTCTAGAGCGATCTCTAGACCACTTTTGATACAAACCATAATTTTGAAATGTGGGATTAATGGTGGTCAGTTGTAATGGTTGGAAAGTTACCTTACTAATAGAATACAGCAAAACTGTTTTCAGTTGCGTATGTTTTCAAGGGTGTGTGTTGGGCATACTATTCTTCATATTACACATTAATAATATCAAAACGAGTTTGAATTATAATGACACAGTAATTTATATTTCTCATTTACTCCAATTTTTTTTGTTGAAAATTTATTTACAATTAAACTTAATAATCTAAATGTTATCAACCCACCCGTCTATTTGACGGGTCCTTAGAGATAAGTATACCACATATGTATTTGAAAATCTTTGAAACATAGTAATACTTATGCTACAAACTCGTATTATCTTAGTCTAAATTTACGAAAAGTAAAAATAGAGATTAAACAAAAGGTATTTTTCGTATTTCATTTCAAAGATTAAATTCCGTGAAATTGACGGGTTCCGTAACCCGCGTGTTAAGGGGCTGGAGCATACTATTGCAATCTACAATAGCATGTCTCGTAATGTGATTAATCAACAGTCTCTATACAGCTTTCATAGGTCTAGCGCGTAATATATTAAGCCTAGACATATATTCATAGCACTTAGTCTGCACTCTGCACTGTCATTTCTTGTGTTAATGATGATGATTAGATTTTCTTATTTTTTGTTTTTGTTTTGTACAATACTAAGAATAACTGTTCTAAAAAATAAGACGATTAATATAAGACGTCACGCACGCGAGGATCAGATTGGTATGGACTCATGTGCTGGGTTTTGAGATGAACAGACTTAAAATGGCCAACTATGTTGTAGATTACCGTTACCACCTATAATGTATGAGACTATAGCTCCCTGATTTTGCCGAATAACTTATTATCATCAATCTTGTAAATTTAAATTCGTTCCTCTCAATCAATTATCGGGGTGGGAGGGTGCTTCTCATCATCATCATCATCATCTACAATTTCATTTATCGATGTCGTTAGTCGATGTTTATATAGTCATTATATAGTGCGTAATCAGGAATAATAAAAAATTACCTCATTTTGTTAGAACGATATGATTTTAGGTTTTCCTAGTTTTCAAATGACATTGAAAAATATGTTGAATGTGCTTCTTCGTGTGCTCAAGAAATTCACATATACATCATAGGTTTGCAGATTTCAATGGTAAAAATGGATAAAGTACTGGGATAGAGATAGCTTAGAATGTCTTAGTAAATGGACCATAAGAAACGTATGGTTTCCAGAAAGCAGAAAGGTCTTGAAGTCCTGTTAAGCTGTCCGAATTAACAGAGCAGGCAAATCTAATATCCTCTCAACAATTCCTATGTTACGAAAAAAGCCACACCAATCCGGTGCTGGGTGATAGTGCTTAGTAATAAGTAAGTGTAAATATTTCAGTAACCACTAACGTTATAAAAACATGAGTATCCTACTATCATTTAATTGTATAAGCAAACACTCTTTGTTAGTATATTTACTTTGAATGTTTGTGTCGGGATATTAATGACTCTAAATTTGAACAAATAAGAAAACAGCCTATAAGGTTAACATAAACTTAGGAAATGTGATTTTATGAAAAAAAAAAACAATCAGCTAATGGTAATTTTAAGAAACAATTATCCTCCGCAAACCTTCATCGTCACTGTATTATAAGTGTGAAAACGCTTGAAATAAAACTACGCTATATGATCCATAAATACCTGGAATATCCATCCAATGAAATGTGAGCTTCTATGGCTGTGTTGGAAGTTATTGAGAGCTGCCGCAAAGCGTCTGATGACGGTAATAAAAGCGTAGATATAAGACTGCTACCGAAATCAACCGAAAAATCCTTAACATCAAAGCTAAACCCAGTAGTAACAAAGAATAAACAACCTCTATTTTAGCCGGTGGTCGTGTGGCAGCCCCTATTCGGAAGTCAATTTGTCTGATGAAGTGATCAACAGTGTAGCTTTTATTGTAAGCATTTCGATGCAGGAGGCTTGCTGGGCTGATAGGCTTATGCAGGCTCCTAGACGAGTAAGCGAGCAGAGAGGCCGATGGCATAACAATGGAGAGGTGAATTATAATTTTTTTTTTTGTAAATCGAACAAACACTTGATGCTGCCATATACAGTTTGTTCAGCGGCTTTGTAGTTTCGGGTGGAATTTAGACAACATTTTAGTAAATGCTAGCCGGCATCGCGAATAAATGAACACATTTAAACAGTCGTTTAAAGTTCATTTTGGTTTAACCGAGTTCATTTGTTGTTCATTCCTGTTAAAATAAACGACCGTCAAAACAGTACACTATTGCTCGATATCGCATATAGGCAAACACGGGTAAAAAATTCGAGCAGTATAATTAAACGACTGTTAATTTGTATCGCATACGCTCTTGACAGTCGTTTGTTTAACGACAGCATAGGACCAGTCGTTAAAATTAACAAATGAACTCAATGCGTTCGCGATGCCAAATTCTAGCAATTTTTAACGACTCTGGTTAATTTTTAACGACTGTTAATTTTAAACCAATTCTTTCGCGATACCAGCTGCTGTTTGCGCGTCGCGATTTTTTATTTTGTCCGTAACGTTACGAAAGGACGATTTCTTCAGGAATCATAATTCTAAGTTCTTTGACCATTATTGAACTGCACTTCCTCGCGCATATTTCTTCAGGATGCTAAAAAAATCAGTTAGAACCAAACAAGCGACGTTATTCCTCTCATGTTTAGACTAGTGAATGTATTGTATGTATGTGTATATGTACAAGAAGAAACAAAACGTGTCGCACCTTTTCCTATCCACACACACATAAATTTACAAACACAGGAACACATAGTTTGGTAAAATGATGAGGAAAATAGCGAAAATATAGCCATAGACAGTCAGGCGTGACTGCTGTTGAACATTTCCCACCACCATATCGTCGGTTTGGTAGAAATATATGATAACGAGAAAAGTGTTGACAGGGAAAGCCAAAGTGTACGCACACATACGCAGTACTATGAGACGCTTCCGGATGTGGCTGTGTGTAGGCTAGACAAAAGTTTGCCTTTTCGGGTGTGGCGCTACGAAATTTTCTTTTTGCCGTTGTTAGTTCAACGACGGCAACGGGGGAAAAGTTTTACGACTTTTAGTGAGCATTGATGCCCGAGCCCTCGGCAGCACTGTTTGGGCGATGGAAGTGGCCAGGAAGCCACCTCAACCGACGGCACGACAACAGAAGCATGACGAGCCATATAACTGTTGGTCCAGAATTAGTAGAAGTGGTATGGTTAGGCCTAGAGGACGCAAAGAATAAGGTTGAAAGAGGTCGCATGACAAGTAGGTGGTGAGCATGCATAAAACTTTGAGTACCGTAAAACGTTCTACTCCTTGGCAAAAGTCCCCTTAGCCGAGACAAGCGAATGGTGTCGCCTGAGATTCAAAATAGCAAGACGCAAGGTTAGGTTCGATGTCGGCTTCCTGAAGCGTAAATGGCACGATCTTGAAATTATATTATTACAGTGCGCTTTATTGGATGAATGGAATAATCGTAATGATAAGTACGGTACGTAGAGTCTGTGTTTCGTAGATATTACTTGGTGAATGATAAAGGAGAGCGTGCCTTTTCTGTACAAAAATTGATGTTGGCTGAACTGTTAATGGTTTAGTATGAGAAACGTATGTTTGTAAAGTAATTCGGTAATGTGCTCTACATAAGCAAGAGTGTAATTTCTGTTCTGGTTTTACTCCCAGCACCCGACCAGCACATTGAAGATGTGTTAGTACGAAGTGTAGCTCTAAAACAATATTTTCTAATCGAATGTAATTTAATCTCAAGAGTAAATCCTACTTTAGGATATTAAAATTTGAAGCAATTGCCTAACGTACGTTCCGCGAAAACGATTACCATCAACGGTTGCGTTTAATTCCACGGTTACGGTATTGGTTTCTGCATCTGCCGCGAAACCTCAAAGTGTTACCAGAGCGGATTGAGAATCTTAAACTGAACGATAATTTCATCAGATCAAATTAATCTCAAGCAGAGACGAGGTAAGCCGGAAAAACATCCCCAACTTTTCCGCGGCGAATCGTACACCGAACTTTGACTGCTTCTGCACTCTCCCTCTCTTTCTGTCTGATATTCACGTCCATCCGCTCTCTTTCGAATGCTGTTCCTGTGTCTACGTCTACGGCCGCGTTGTAGTTGGTGGATCCAGTAGAAAAGCTAGAAGCGACGTAATCGAGCCAAAAGCAATCAAGAGCGAAGAATGAATCTTTGCGAAGGCATTCTAAGGCACAGCCCGGCAAGAACGCGCGGTCTGCAGCATTCGAGGATGAGTTGATTTCCCACGATGCCGTGATTAGATTGAAGAATAGGTCCGGTTATGGTTTGCCCGAACGCGCTCATTGTTGTTGGTGGTTTGCGTTTGTGTTTTGTGGTAATGATTTTCTTTCTTTTGATTGGTGTTGTAGTGGTTTTATTTTTATTTTTTGTTTTAAATCTCCCTGCGTCACCGAGAGAACATCCTACCGCTCTTGTGCATTAGCTCCTATGTCGAACCGTTCCCTTATCCTAGACCAGCAGCCTATGGATGCCATCGAGTGCCATCTGCTTCGATGACGACAAAGTCGGTGACCGGACCGGCATTAACCGAATTAAGCTAGCTTCCTTTAGCCAGCAATCCAACGGGTGGCTGATTCCGCACATGGATGGACAGTGGGTTCGGATTGTGCGCTGAGTTAGGAGAGAAACATAGCTGAAGTTCATCGGACCTACCGCGGAAGAGTGGCGCGATGTTGTAATGGCGTGAGAATTTAGCACTTCTATGGTTGCCGCAACCCTGCTCTTCTGTTTCACTTGGACGTGGGGGAGAAAAAAGGTGGCAGTTCCGGAATTTGGTTCCAGTCCGTCGAACAACAAAACGCTTCAACGTGGATGGGGTTCGTTGCTCTGTTTTGGGTGAGGCCTGCTCAAATGTATGGTCTGTTGGTGAAAACGCTTTGATCTTGAGCCGTTCCGACCGCATTCATTTAACTTTGTGCCGGAATAGCGTTATCTCGCCTAAACTATGATACAGCGTTGACAAGCTTAGCGAAGGGTGTTTAGAGTGTCAAAGACGCGTATTGCTTATAAATTACACATTCACGCATCTTTTTAGCTATCATATGAGTTTATTGCACAAAATGTACCAGTTACCTTTGGTTTCAATATTTTGAAAAATATAAGTTTGATTGATTTATGTTTATGTTGCAGTAAACGCTGATTAGACAATGTACTATCTCTGCGATCGAATCCGGAAGTAAATGTTCCGCCAAGCTTATATTATCTGTAGAACATTGAAGCTAAATATTCTTCGTAGGTTTATTTATTTTAGTCGATTCCGATACGCATTTGCAATCGATTTTGCGCTTTTGATAGTCATGATGAATGTTTGGCATTTAAACGCTGAATGAAAAATAAACCTCCATCCATCGTTCCTTTTTTGCATGTGTGATTGTGTTGACAAAAGTAACAACATTGAATAAATCGTTCGGTGTGCTGTGCGTACCGTACGGAGGCCGCAGAATATTCTATGCCTTTGTGGGATCAATGGAACCGATAGGTCCTTTTTTCCGTTTCTCTCGTCATTGAGTAAGAAGAAAGGTGCTGATGTTTGTAGCGATTTTGTGTGTTGCGTTTTTTCTTTGTTTTTGTTGTTGTTTTTTTTACAAGATTAGCTACGGTTCACACTTTTTACTCTTCACGCAACATCGGTTTCATACGTTACGCGCCGTTAGCCGCGAGGCACGGCTAGAGATAGCATGATGCGGACCGACCGCAGCGAGGTTGATTGATTGATGTGAATGTAATTTGAAGGATTGATTCTGTTGTGATGCTGATCTTTTCCTCGGCTTTCGACCAGTTTGCTCTTGGTAGCTCTGTTTTTTTGACGCTTGTCGTGTTCGCGGATTTTTGCGTTTGTAGATGTGTTCGATATTTTAGCCTGCGTCTGGAAAATATTGTAGACACGAGCGCGCACGCTCTGTGCTTTGCTTGTAGCGTTTCGTTCTCATCACTCACGCGCTTCACTTGCTTCTACCGTTTTGCTTGCCCCAAACGCATTCGAGCTGCTGTTTCGAGACCTGCCACCAGGTCGACATGATAATGTTTCCTTCTGTGTGCGTATCTTTTGGTTTGAGATGTTTTCCATTTCGGCTACTGATTCGTGGCGTGCGAGGTTAGATGAATTCTTGTCTGCTTTTGTTTCTCTTATACCAAAACTGATGGAACTGAAAACGATAGGATGTTGTGGATTTCGGTAGCCGTCATGCTTTGTAACTTATTGCAAGCAGTATCGCAAGGGTTGTAACGATGAAGTCAGAAACTTGAGACGAGACCTGAAGTCAAAATTAATTAGTCTCGGTAAGAATTAATGTTCAATAACGTGGGAGAACAGAGATCAGCTGATCGTTACTCTTTTATTACATTTGGAGTTACAAAACGCTCTTGATTTTCAAATTTAAACTTCACAATGAATCTTAGCCAAACAACAGCTAACTACCTGATAAGCTTCGATTCTTTTATCTTTATCTTAATTTCTAATGCTCTGTAGCAATGCTATGTTTAACCAATATGGGTCTATTGAATTTAAGTTTAAAATAAACAAACGTATTATTAATGAATGCTTGATGTATTCAACTTTATCATTTTTATCAGCTTCAGTTTATATTTAGATATATTAATTGTTAGTGCTTCTAATTAGTGCTTTTAACAGTAATTTTATTGACAAATGTTTTTATTAATTGGTTATTTTTGTTCAATAATATAATATAATATTATATTTGAAAACATAAAAACGCAAAAAATGGGCGCTAGAAAAACTAAATGCAAAATAACTATAGCTTAACATGTTAGTATAAAAAAGCTCTGATAAATATTATATCCACTCCTTCCTAAAGTTGCTTTTAATGTTTAACAAATGTTATGTTTAACCGAAATTATCTTCAACTGTTAATTAAAAATGGTTCTACACTGAAATACATTTATTTAAACTACAGCTATTTGTTATGTTACATGACAGTTTAGAATTTAAATAGAGAAATAATTTACTCACTTTATTTCCCTTCATAACATGGTGGAGACAGCCGGGATGGAAAATTCCACGATAAAGCTAACCGCAACGGATGACCACAGCATTGTGAAGCCGAGCAATCATGGCTGGTCGAAAATTCTACTCCTACCGTTTCTATCCTGTTGGGCATGTGCATAATAAGATGAGGTGGGTGTGAGAGGGTATGACAGAGGTTACATTCCACTTCCATTTGGTTCGTCAATGGTACCGCATAATATTCACTTCCAGCCCCAAACAGCAGCCATATGCTTAGGTTTGGCAGTGCACGAACATATGGAATAGATGGGATCGTATAGTCGCGAAGTGCGGTGATGTATGTATTCAGCAGCGATAGCATTGCGTGGTTAAAACTCCAAGCCTCCCTCCTCCATACCACCACACTATACCACTACATTCAGCCAGCTTTAGACTCCGTGCGTAACGCCCGCCTGTGACTGTGTATGGGTTCCGCTTGTCATCGGTTGATTCCTTGTGCACGGATTGTCGGTCGAGAGGGGTTCACCAATGCTGTATAGCCCGGTGGTGCTAAACGGTAGCGCTGGCCCGGTGGGCTAGAGCATAGACCGTCGTTGAAATACGTGTGCGTTCTTTTGCGTACGCATTGCGATGCTCACGAACTCCCGCAAACCGGTCATGGCCATCAGCGTGCCGACGGTCGTCGTCGTTGTCGTCAATTGTCGCCGGCGGTTGTGCCAGTTAATTAAATTATTGGCATTGAAATTAATTCCCGACGATCGCGTTTTTCGATGAGATGCGATGGTGGAGAGCAAGGATGTTTGGGGAGTACTGCTAATAGGTCGGCACGGCCCTAGCCGAATAGTTTCGCGATTTCATGCTGGTGCGATTATTTTACCCCTGCTTTGCTTTCAGGTTGTTTTTGGTACGCACGAACGTTACCGATTTCCTGCCAATTTTGTTGTCGCTGCGTGACAAGAGAACAATTTTGTGGCGCAGTTATTGTACTAAATAAGGTGCACGAAATGAAGGATGATTCGGTATCATCAACTCGCAAATGGGTTGAGTTGCAAATATTTGTCTTTTTAGAAGTTAATGTTTAAGTTCATTCAAATTTTAATAGTATAAAAGGCATATTCATAGCAGAATATGCTGCGATGGATCTGTTTCAAGAACTTATTGTGAGTTCTTAAAACAAAAACTCTAGTTGACGCATTTTATGTTCTTGTGTTAGTAATTTATAATACATACAAAGTTAAAAATCAGCATGTGTGGTGTGGCAATATTAGTCGAAATGTTGTGTAAATTAACTGCGTACGCTCAAAATATACTCAAAGTTCTATTCTAAACAGTTATTTTACGATTGAAACCTATAGCTCGCAGACACTTAACAACCCTTAATAAGCTTCGCGGGACTCTTGCGTCTCATCGCTCCGACATTGTATTGTGTGAAAATGAGCATAGTAAAGGAGGGTTGTTAGGACTAAAACTAAACACAAGTGAAGCACACGTAGGCCCCAAGCAAGGGCAAATTCAACGCCGACGTCACAGCTAGCGTGCGAAACATAATCGGCCGGTAATTTGATCGTAGAGTTGGTTAATTATTTATTGAGGGCTGTTTGCTCCTTTGCCGGGTCGCTTGTTTGTTTGGCAAAACGCTTAAACCTTCAATCGACGGTGACTTGATTATCGTCATACTGCCATTGCTGCGACGCTACGTCCTGATGATTGCTGAGGTAAACCATTTTGGAGCAAAGACACCAGAACGAATATGAAGCATAGAATTGGGTTTACCAAGGCTGCGCTAGCACCTACTTCAGCGAGGTGTACTTAGTAAACTAGTCTACTACTGAAGGTGGTTGATTGCGTCGTTTCATTTAATATCATACATTTTGTTTTTGTACATGGTTTGCATGATCATTTAATGAGTTAGCTGAAGTGAATTAATTATATGTTGTAATGTGTTGTTTAAAAAGAAATAAACGCCTTTACATCAACAGGATCTTTTTCACTGAGCACTAGTTAGGCGTATTATTTTTGTTTTTGCATCATTCTTTATTGACAATGACGCTCTTAGTATGAATGCATTTCGATTGGCATATATTTGGTCAAGCAATAAATTTGAGTATGGAGGCTTTCAAACATAACTCAAGAAGCAATGTTTCGATAGCTGAAATATCTAAAACATCGAACGATAACTTTGGCGACATAAAGACTAATTACGACTACCCTTAGTATTGAAAATCCGCGTCGATGTATGCGATTGTGTTATCACACGTATGTTCATTATTCACTGCCTTGCAGGTGTCATTTCCAGCAGCAGCACCGTATCAATTCGCGTTACGGAACAACCGACGTCTTAACCGTGTGATTTATGCTCGATCGAGTGCGAGAAAGGCCACTCCTGGCCCGCGCCTGCTGTTTCGTGTACCTTGCCGTACAGCCTATTTATTCTCTGCTCTAGGCCATTTGGCGAAGCGCCGGGTAGACTCAGACCGTGAAATATTGTTTACCTGATTTGCATAATGGTAATCAATGTTCTGGTCCGCTTCCGGAGTGACAGCACCAGTTGTTGGTGATGCTGTTGTTGGTGCTACTGTGTACGGTTAATGTGGTTTGGTTGCCTAGCAGTTGGTTGACTAGGAGAAAGGAGGATGACTGGTCGGTCGGGCGACCGGGTAATTTCCCGGCCATGGGTCGTCAACTTGTTATAGGAAAGTATGGGCGGGCGGCCATCTTATCAATTTTCTCTTTTTGTGTAAAATACGGCTTACCGTCGGTGGGATACGTACCAACTCCGTAAATGATGACTCGTTGTATCGGTCGTCTCTTGCTGGTGAGAAGCCAAGCATTCGAAGCGCTCTACATGTTCATTACAATGTTCAATCGCGATATTTGATCCGTACCCTGCAGATGGTTGGTCATTGAGTATTTACCCCGGTACATTCCATATATCTTATCAACAATTTTGAAACAGATCATTGCACAAACAATTTTGAGTTGAGTACTGTTACCTTTAAAATGCACAATTTTAACTAACGGAAATATTACCAAAATACAGTTGTATGGTAACATTGATATTTATAATTTATATATGTTATGTTTACACTATTTTTGGATAGGTACAATATTCGGCACGGCTAGAGCACTGAACTCAGACAACGTGTCACAAGTGCTGAAAAATTATATGAATGGGCCTTAAAAGATTTTCCTTTCATGTTTTCCATCGCTAGCGTAAATCCGAAACCTTCTCAGCACTCAATATATTGAAGCTTACGAATCGATAAAGCCAAGGACGACTCCAACAGGATCGATTTAGTAAAGAGTCCTTCGAAAAACCTTGATCGGACTAGGTACCGGCGCTGGTTGTATTAGCGAGAACGGGGTACAAAAACTCATCCCTCGAATGAAGCACGAATCTAGGCACATTTCGGTGTGAATGTCGATCCGAACAAGTCCCCTGACTGCAAGTGCCAGGTGGTTTGGGTGGTACATATTCATCGTCTGGTTGTTTGTTCTCCATCACGTTTTGGAAGTCCACATCTTTTGTCGAGTGTAACAGTAGGATTTTCCGAACGGTGCCTCGATTGGAATGGGGACAACCAACTTTTCCGAGGTTAGTTGAATGTGATACGCGTCTACGGGTTGTTTTTCGAATGTGTCAGCACGGTGGATGGTTGGAGGTGATGGCAAGAACTAGGATATTCGCAAAAAGGTACATGAATGGAAAAACCAGTAGGACTTGACTTTGGGAACCTTGCCGCGTCTTGCTGGATCGTATAATTGAATCATAAAAATTTATAACACCATCGTCTTTCGTCGCAGGGTATTATCGGTTGCGAGCGGCCACTCGCTACCATCACTTAGGCAGGAACAATATCATGCTGATTTAGGTCGCGTCGTAGGCTTGTCACCAACGCTGCCGCGATGTCACTGGTACGCATAAGGGAACGACGCTGTGTTTCGGCACGACCTGTGTTACGATGTTGCTTGTCTGTGATGAAGCTGAGCCAGTAGCATGGATCAAAATGACGATGATGATGAGGTTTTCTTTCCCTGATTTGAACGTCTTATGATTTTGCAAAGTAATTCGCTGCAATGGTGATGTTGATGATGATGTTAGTGTTCTTTATTTCACGCATTTTCCCTTTTCGCTTTTTGCTCGAAGGAAAACCTAAACTGAACAGGGTAGGCATATCGATGGCTGGATTAGCTGCTCATAAATGTAAGCATGACTTCATCGGTTCACTTAGCACGCTCCGACGCCGTCGTTGTGTTGGCGTCGTACCATGGCGCCGTAGGAGAATTTTTTTATGCCACAAGGGTATGGCAGGAAACTAGTAATAAGTGACGGTGTTAGATGCTGACATTGTATGGCTTCTTTCCTTTTGCTTTTTGATAAGGGATGCCATGCTACGTTTTCACCGGAAAGCGCTACGTATGTCGTACAAGAGGTAGTATGATCTAAAAAAGTGGGAAACACGCGTAAGTTGCTATGAAAACGAATATACCCTATGCAACCATATTCTCAGTGAGTCATTGCAAAGTTGAACGATGTAATAATGAATCATTGTTTTTCCGCCACACACATTTCTTTCAGAATACTGTACATTCAAGGAAAGTATATCAAAGGTGATGAAAAGGATAAACATGTGTTAAATACACTCTCTGTCTATTTTGTTTGATTGTTATACATATTTAATTCACTTTTTATATTTCACTTCGATTGGATTCTTTTGTAGTTTGTCTGGTTTTTTGTTTTATGTAAACACTTGCCATTGTTTTTCGTTGCTGTTAATGGGGATTCTCATATGCACTTGTGACTTAAAGTTTGCGTTTGTAAAGAAATCAACATAACTAAACTTCATAGCAAGCATGACCTGATGTTTGTGTTTTTTGTTTGAGGCGATTGATGGTGTTTATTTGTGATTTGAAAGCTTCCAATCAATGATGTGCTTTCCGTCTACGTTACTGCGACCTCCTCTCATCTTCTTCTATTTGGCGTAAACGTCCTACGCGGACGTGTCGGCCTAAACAGACTTTCGAGATTTTATTCAGTACTTCACAACCAGATAGTCATAGTCTTTGCTACGGGAGGACGGTCCTTTTTAGGCTTGAACCCACGACGGGCATTTTGTTAAGTCGTAAATGTACCACGGGAACGTCTTTCCCTCTCACCAACAGTGATTTGAAATCTTAGTAATATCGTTTTTCTTGCAATACATTATTTCGAATTCAGCCAATATAATGTTAGAATTAGAATAGGGACAATACAAGGGGTTTTCAGGGGTTCTCATAATTATGGAACACTTTCTTGACTCTTTCTTTCTTTATTCTCAGCACTTCATTCATTTTCTTTTTTAGTACTTCAGCACACTCTTTACGTAAATCTCTTTTTGCAAAAACAAAAGAAAAGTGGCACACGTTTACATGCTTACATACAAACCACACTAATTATGGCGGAAGCAGCATTGCTATCTGTATTCTTTTGCAATAATAGAGCCGAGGTTTTCCGTTGCCTAAGGGAAAACAGAAATAACTGAGTGCCAATTGAATCAGAATCCTGCCCACCTTAAGCTTTGAGAAGAGGCCGTAGAAAGAACGTGGAACAAGAACACCTCTCTGGAGGCATTCATTTTTTCACATATTGTCTGTTGAATAGCATCCCAACTCGTTGATAGGAACATGGGACCTCTTTTCATAACTTCTGTTGTACGATTTTTTTTGCTGTTGAATTATGTCAAATAACAGATCCTTGATAACATTAAACATAACGTTATCATTAAACATAAATAAACGACTTAAACATGTGAAGAATTTTTTTTTATATTGATATTTGGCTAGCATTTAGGCCAAGCGAATCGTTGCTGTGTAATGAATTGAACATGTCAATTATTTCAGCTAAAAAACAGTTATAACCGTTATCGGTTCTGAAATCTATAACTCATATGTTGTTATGTAAAGTAAATGTCTTTTCGAATTATAATTAAATTGCTGTAAGCAAATAAAGAAGTGTAAGCATACCTGTTAATGTACAGAACTACTAAGGGAAGAAAATAGTAAGAGTTTAGCAGAAGATGGTAAAATACTCCATTAATCCAATCCTACACTATCTCATATCTTACGGTACGGATTGAATTTAACTCAACCAAAATCCGTGTCCAAACACAGAGGTGTGTGTACATATTCGTGTCGAACCCCGAACGGAGATTTACGATTGACGTGGGGAGCCAGAATCTATCAACAGGAGTGGGCTGATCGTAGGTGTAGTAGTACCATTATCAGTAAACCATTCATTGTAGGTGACATCAGTGGTAAATGGTGGGGAAAATGAATTTCTAGGAATGCCGTACGAAGAGCTTGCAGTACGATATGCTCCCTCAAGCAGTAACTGGGAATACCTAAGAGGATTACCTCACGTCAATCCGACATCCTTTGCGACCTCAGTTGGAGTGATTCCGACTATTCTTACCTGTTTCATTCTATTTATTCAGACATTACCAGCATCACATTCGAAGAGAACGCATAGAGATAGTTTCACCCGCTCCGATTGTATGCTTAAAATCCTTTTGGATGTGCGCTGCATCACTTTGATTGTATGCCACATATTTGCACACTAGTACCAAGCTCGTTGTAGTTGTACCATCGTTCTTAGCGAAACGTTTGTGTGAAAGCTTGAACAAAATTCCCATATCAATCTTGGGTATAGTTTAGATATGCTTTGACAATGTTTATAAAATGGAATTGAAAGGTTGCGTAAAAGAATCTTATTGTCGCCTAGAATCACATTCTGTCGCTTTTCGTTTGACATTCTGTGCATTTCGTTTTGTTTCTTTCGCTTAGGGTTGACGAAACGTTTCTAAATGCAGGCAGTTTATTATTGCGTATCGAATATTTTGCCATTCCTTCAGAGAATGATGTTTCATTCCATTTCATGTGTGTGGCTGTTCTTCTTTCTCTTTAAATGTACATATAACTAGTAAACATACATAAATACACGTTTAAATGTTGTATATTTAGTAACATCGTCCAGGCAAGGATATACATTAATTTACTCCTAAATATAACGGAAAAGGCAAGGTTGTTTTACGTTTAATGTAATGTGTTTTGGTTTTTTTTTTGAAAATTTATAATCTTTTCATTGGAATATGGATTTAGTGTATGTATGAACATAAATCATTGCGTGTTCTGGTCATACGTATTCTGGTCAAATGAACGAGAATGTAAACAATAGAGCACCATAGAACAGTCACACTTGACAGCTATGTGGCAGCGAAATATTTTGTGTCACCGAAGCATTATCTGATTGTCGTGTCCATTTATACCCTGTTTGAAAAACTGCTATGACTGTCATCGCGGGATTAAATCTTAGTCCAGCTTGAACTGATTAACAGATTTGAAAAAAGGGATACTTCACAATAATCCTGAAGCAGACAGTGTTGACAACAAACATAGCTGTTCGTAGTCTGAATTGGTTTTGGTTTTTTTTTTTATTTGCAGGTAATGTGAACTGTTAATCAAAATCGTAAAGGATATGGCTTTTGTGTTAAAATAGGTTGTTTCATTGAGCGCATCGAAATTCTCACATAATCATCCATCTTTAGGAAAAATGCTTAATAACTGCAAAAACATTGTTCTACTGTTCTCTTTCCCTTATCTTTTCGCTTTTAAAAACATCTCTTCAATATACTTTGCAGGATTAACGAATTAACCATTCGACACAGCTTTAACAGTTTCAAAACAATAACCTTGACACTACGGCTATTCGTTGATTTATTTTATTTTATTTTATTTATTTTTTTTTGTAAAAAGCAAAAGAAGTATTCTTCTGTATTATAAAGTAATCAACAACTTTACACAAATCCGGGACGCTTCCTCAATTACCTTGAAATTGTCCTTGAAATTGGCAGAGATTGTTTATATATTTTGTAGTTTGCGGTAAGAAGAAAACAGAAAAATGAAAAGGTGAAATAGAAAGTAGGACAGAAATCATACAAATAGGCATATGAATTTCACGACCTCATGCAATCACTGTATCTTTTGCTCTCAATTTGTAAAATGAACTTATACTTTTGTATTTGTTCTCATTTTGTCCTAATACAAAATAGTATAAAATTAAACTTTTTATTTTAGCGATTTAAAGTAATACTACCGACTTGTGTGTGTTGAGTTATATATCTAATTGTTCTTCGAAACAAATTTAGCCCCTTGAAAGATTACTTTGGTCGTAACCTCAATAGCCAAAATTGCTTGAGCAGCCAATTTTGGCAAGCTAAAGATCGCTAAAGCTAAAGAAATAGTTTACAGTAAAATCGAAATCACTTCACTTTATATTGTTACTTCAAATAATTAATCTAACTGGATTCAAACCACGAGACGGTGTCTGTCTTTCACACTATCACGCCCAAGAGCTACCTCGTACCGATGTCATGCATTGAAAAGCTATAAAGATCCATTAAGTTCGGTACACGTTATTAACAATCCTTAAAATTCCATGGTTAACCCTACACATAGTGCTAATCAGCCACAAAGTTCCAGAGAAAACCATGTGCTTGGTAAAAAGCTTTATGGTTCCACCAAGTACCGTTTCATCTCTTAATCACCCACCAAGTACGACATTGGAACGATTTTTCGTTTAACAGCCCCAAATCAGCTATGGAATTTGAGCTGGCTATATGGGAATCGTCATAATATTATGGTATATTAGAATAACATCTTTGCTAAAAATAGGATATTTAGTTAAAATATTAAAAATAATGTTTTTTAGATGATTGTAGTTATACTATAATAAGAATGCAATAAATTTGTTCCAAACAAAAATATTGGTACAAATTCATTAAATTCATTTTCTAGACGCCGGTTAACTGGTGCAAAAGTTTTACTCGTAAATAGTTCAATAGTTTTATAGGTTTGATAATGTTACGGCTCTTTAAGGTGTGATTTTATGCGATTCCTACTTATGAAACAAGTAAGCACTGCAAAAGAAACGAGCAAAACGAAAACGGTCGCTACAGAAAGATACAGTATGTATGCGTGTAAAGAGAGCGTTTTGGTGAAAGTTTTGGAAATTCGCATACTTCGTGCCAATGAGACAACCGTTCCAACATGGGAGTCGCACGCAGCAGTCCATGAAGGTTCACCCGTACCAAATGGTCACGGCGGGAAGGTCTCACAGGGAAGTAGGTCACCACCGATCGACGAAGCAGACAAGATCCCGAGCGAATCTCGTGAACCGAGTCCAATACGTTATTGGGTAGCCAGTAGGTGTGAGTGTGCGCATTCGAAATATAATATGCAGTATCTCGAAAAAGGAGTCCGGGTGATATGTGCCAAAAATGTGCCGAAACTACACCAGTGTAAGAAACGGGACGAGCACGAGAGTCCGCCGAGAAAGGTGGCTGCCGTAGTCGTTGGCCACTTTGGGGTTTTATAAATCTCGTTTTCATTGCAGCACTGGTCGGGGTGACTGCATATGCAAGTGCAAGCAAGCACAGCATTTAGCGCACGACAAAAAGGTGACGCAGAGAAGAAACGAAGCATAACGAAACGCGCGGAGTAGTGCAGTTGTGTCTTGTATGGTTGAATGTTTAACCGTGTCGTATGGTGCTCTTTCCACCAGGCAAAAGGCCATTGAGGTCAAGTAATGATATAAGTTGATAGTATTGAAGAAGGAGTGACCCTTAAATATCAGTCAAATTTTGTTCATTTGTAAGCATTTCGTGGAATGGTTACTGATTTTAATTCAATTCTCTTAATACCTTATTAGCGGCTGATTTTTATTGTAACTAGTTAAGGCCCGGTAAAATCTACCGGATGTCCTCAAATTTCGAATCATTTTCAAACTCTACACGTCCAGTGGCAACAACCATAACTCATAGGTGTTTGAGTTCTTATTTGTTCTTACAACTGTTTTAACCTTGTAGCTTCCTGGTTGTTACAGTTCTTACTGTACATTGCAGAACCGTTAAATATTGATGAGGCTACTTTTGAGCCATACTGATGTAAATCTTAAATTTCAAATAACCATAAAAAACCAAGTCACGCAATTTTGTTATTTTTCTAACTGGTGTTCAAAAATAAGGTTATTTGTTACACACGTAAAGTACCAATGAATCTTATTTACTTACACTTTTAAGTAATAACAATGATAATCATGATTGGCGAGTTTTGTGGCCATTTTGATAAAACAGAAAGTTCAGTAGCTACATTCCTACTTATTTTCAATCGAACTGATACGTTCCATGCCTCTGTTGACACAAATGTATAATTTTTTTATTATTATTTTTTAGTTATCGGCGTGATTTTATGGAAAGCATAGCTAAGTAGCAACCTCAACAACGTGTTCATTGAATAACGTATTGATGTGCCGTGGAATAAAAAATTAGAGTGCCGCTAATACATATACAACTTGTTTAGATCCAATCCCAATTGCTTACTTAAAAGCATAATTTTTTTTGAAATGCTCACTTCTGTTTCAACCCATCTTCTGTTTTTTGTGCCCATAAATGTAAGATTGAACTACAAAAATATGATATCGCACGTGGTTCGAATTCCATTTCTACTCTTTTTTCGACGTATGTTACATACGTTAGGTAATAAGTAATAGATGCTTAGAACAATTTCAATGTAAATTTGCTCGGTCTTTAATTTCATGAGGGTCATTTCCAAAAATGCCATCAAAATTTTATTTTATTATCCTGAAACTGGTTTTGAAGTATTAAATGGAATTGGTATTTGTGTATGAGACAATTGTTATTGTTGTGCCAAATATCAAATTTCAACAGTGAACATATCCCCTCAAATCACCATTCCAAATGTGTAGTTCTAATATTCCGATCTATACTGTTATAGAAAAGAATGGTTCAACACTGTTATACCCTTTCCTGATCAATCAACTAATTCTTCTTCTAATTTGACGTGTCCTTGATTATAACGTGGTTGTTCTTAATCAACACCATAGTACGGTGATAGCATCACATGGTAGATATCGCCATCACTCTTGATAGATACAGTCAGAATCAATTCAGCCCTCTTGGGCACGTTACAGTAAGCATAGTTTCATTGTGGATCATTCTGCAGTTTATGCTTATCCGGCTAAATGCAGTGCGCACGATTGTCTCACCTAACGCGCAGTATGTTGCAGCCATGTTGCGCAATGAACCATCTCTCCCTTTAGTGCTTTGTTCCGGAAGGACATCCTGAAATAAGTAGTTCTTCCCACCCGCGAGCAAATCGTTACAAATTCAATTTTAATTTTCAAGCCATCTACATCCGCCGCTTTCTTTGTCGGAATTTCAGCAAGGCTTTTTAGCATATGGCCGCTTAGGGTCTCTCGGCTAAATCCGCCTCTTATTGTCATGCGTTTTCCTTGTCCCGACTCAACCAATATTGCGGAGTAGTAGATTTGAGGGAGTAGTAGATTTGGGGCGGTCCCGTGGTACGTAGTCGTCAATTCGAACGACTCAATGACATACCCGTCAGGGGGTCAAGCCCGCGCACCGGCCCCTCGTAGAAAGGATTGACTATCCGGTTACGTGATAATGAATTAAGTCTCGAAAGTCTATACAGGCTGGCATGTCCGCATAGGACGTTACGTCAAATAGAAGAAGATTTGAGGGAGTGTACATGTTCGACGTCCTGGCAACCCGTTTTACAGGATATTCTGTACCACACTTATCTGCCGATGACGACGGTGTATGTAGTATTCGAGGTGCTTAAGCACCAATAATGAGTATGGTTGCCTTTATTAATGATTGAATGAATTGGAATATCAACCATTTTACAATTAAGCTATTTTGCATAGTTTTCAAACATGTTTTTTTAAATATTGCCTTGAATATCTTGATTTATAATGGGAAGGGGTATGAAATGGGGCACGTTATCCTCAGGTGGCTAATTTGCAACTTTAATTATTTAAAAAAAAATCATTATATCCAATACCATTTGTTTTCAAATCGGTTTGTGTAAACAAAAAATCTAAGCAACCATTGCCCTCATTACCCGAGGGGTGGCAGTGTGGCATGGAGCAAGTCCTTTCGCAGCAACGCGCGTTGCTAAGAGAGCTCTGCTCTCACCGCTTTCTCTCTCTCGCTGAATGTTTACTCTCACGTCATTGTGGCGATTTTCGATTTTATATATAGTGAGATTTGTTTAAGTTTGCTGATACTTTTGCAAAGTTTTTTTAGGTGTGGTTATAAAAGTGTCTACTACAACAATGAGGAGATAACGCTAGTGTTTTTCCGGTAGTATATTTTTGCATCCACTGGTAAACAGCATTTGATAAGCTATTTTAGTTACGGATTAAAGTAAAATATCTCAAATTTCTTAGCAGCAAAATAGCTCCCATTCCACTTAGAAAAGCGAAATAATCTCACTATGACGTGATGCTAGAGGAATGTGTAAACAATCGAAAGTGAAACATCTGGCTAGCACTGGGAGGAAAATGCCAATCCATATTATCAAAAGGTCCGCGCAGCAAAAATGACACCAACGATGAATGAATTGTAAACATTGGCTCGAAAAGCTAACAAACACATCGACACGATGTGTCGAATTAATCTACATCGAAAGTCTCTTTTTCTGTTCAGCTCCTCCTCGCTCCATTCGAAATCCCATATCATGCCCTCCCACATCGACCCGTGCTGTACAGGATGTTGAAAAATATAACTTTTCCTCACAGCCTCTCATTTCTGGCTTTTTAATGCATTTTTTTATATGCTTGCGCGTGCTCGCACACTCGCGCTACAACAGGCTTCGTTGCGATGGAATGATGGATGGGTTATAATTACAACAGCATTCCAGTAAAGTGTGCCGTGGTCACGGTTCGCGATGTACAGCACACCATATGTTGCTGTCCTGCTGCATACGCGCGTTTGAGATTGGAACAGATTTTTGTGCCTTGTCGTCAACTACTAATCCATCGTAGAACGTATGTCATTTTTTGGTAGAGTAGTACGTTTTTGTTTGGCTGGTTTGTGCGGTGGTCTAGATTTGCGGAAGTTGTCAACGAGTCGGAATGTTTCGCTCAAGTTTTCCAGATTTGCTCGTAATCGTATCGTGTTGGTGTTGATCTGTTTGGTGACAACATAACGATGACACATGTCTATCGCGTTAAGGAGTGGGAGCAATATTCGGAAACGCATGATAACCGGCACCGGCTTTTGACTACGGCTTGATTTTAATACTTTCCAGAATAATTTGTTGAAAGTAATTCAATTTTGCAATGTTGTTGTTGTAAAGTAAACTATTTTCCTATTGCATTATTTACGGCCTTCGATAGTGAATACAGTGAAATTACAATGAATATAGTGAATTATTTAATAACTTAATGTTCTGCGACGAGTCTGGAATAATATAAGTTGGCGAAATGTATGCAGCTTGCAGAAGGGAATCCCGTGGATTGAAAATTGTATGATTTGTTAAAATTTTTATTTCAGATTTAATAAATTGAAGATCTGGGCTTAATATCTCAAAATATGTTTAAAAAAGAATCTATAAGCTCATTTTCGAAACATATTCGAAAAAAATATTAAAAATATGTTGTCAATATTCGAGGTTTGGCTCCCAACCGTATCACAGCCAGTAGACGTCAAACCGGATGAATAATGCAAGTGTAATTGTCTGTAGAAGACTCGCATCACCACAAAACGTCAGAGGATCCTGATTATTCTTAGGTACTAGGACTCTCCGGATGAATATGTCCGAGAATCATGACCAATTAAATGTAAAGCCGAAGTAGAATTGGAGGTCAGACATGCAATCAACATAGGTTGCTACGTTCTGAAGAATTTGCTGCAACGATAAACAGGAGTCAATAACTCAACAACACAGCTATTGACAATTTAAATGTTTTCTAAGTAACTCATGTTTGTTGACAGTGATTGATAGCATCATGGTTAACACGGTCAAAAATACGCTTATACCATTGCTGAGATACCTTTCTGCGTCCTTCCTCTATTTATATTCCTCTTACTATGGGATTCATGCAAACACGGTTATTAAATCACTGGTGTGGTGGAATTCATTTGAGAATGTATATCTGCAAATATCCGGCATTGTTGCTGCACATTTCACTTTTGCAATTCTATCTGCGTTTACTATGTGTTTATGGCATAGTGCAATGGCTAGAAAATGCCTGAACCCTGTGTGGATAAACAGAAAACTCAACCTCTCGGCTTAGCAGGAAATAGGACATTTCTCACCAAAGACTCCCCTATCCCATTAGATTCCTGTTCCGTGCAGCTCTAGGCTGACAGCTGGAAGAAAACCTGTTAACCATACCATCTATTGTAGATAAAGCGACCATAAAAGTCTCTATAGACTGGGCTAATCGTTTAGAATAATTGTTTTCCTTCCCCTCAGTTTACCTCCTTGTCCAATGTCCTGTTTCTTAGTATATATTCCGGTTGTCTATGAAGACTAGCGTTTTCCCAACTGCTCAGCAATTCATCAGCATCCCTTTCTCCTGCTGTATGCACAGTGTATGCTCTCTAGTGCCCCTGCGAAGTGGAAAGTAGTTCAGGAACGCTTGTCAACCACCGAGCTCTTGGGAAATGCTCCCGAGAGGATGATGAACTACGCAACGACTTTTGTGAGATGGTGGGTGAGCTGCCGTATCCTTATCCAGAGCTGGGGAAGTGTTTGTATTAGTCAATCCTCGCCATTCTACCCCTCCTACCTCACGCTTGGACCAATGACGCACGAAAACATTCGCCAGGAAAGAGTACGAGCATCTATCCAACATCTCACTAGATAATATCTTCTAGTTCTTTATGTGCTCAGCTCATGATGGGAAATAAAGTTGTTCTCCATTCCCCGCTGCTTTAGCCACGCAGCAGAAGCCGAGAAATACTTCCCACACGTTGACGCAAAACTCCCTCCGTTTGCTTTCATGAGCGGGTTGTAAAAGAGACCGAAATTTCCCATTACGCCAAGAATCTGAGCATCTTTTCGAGCTTGTAATGCCTGTGGCTTTATAAGCGCCTCCACCCTACCGCATCTATAGAATCTTTGTGCAAGAGTTCCCTAAGCGCTGACCTCGTTTAAACTTCAGCATTTGTTTCTTCCCGGGAAGCCAGTGTTTAGCGTGAGGCATTCGACACATTTCGTTCGTAAAGAGAACACTTCTTCCGAAGAGAATCCTTTCGCATACGGAATACGGGTGAACTGGTCAAACAGGCAGGAGGCCGACAGTTGGACACTTTCGGCGATCAATTTTCACATCTACTACACTACGCAACACATCGTATGATACTTTGATGTCGGTTCGGTGCCAACAACAAGTTAATAAGTGGTCACACGAAGCTTTTCTCCTGTTATATCATTAGTTAGGTAGGATCGTAATTTTGGTGTCTATTAGATCTTATTCCACAGCAAGCGTATCGTACTTCTGTTAGTAATAGTACTAATTTTAGACGGTGTTATAACGAAGAAAAAAGCTGCAGAAGGACTGACATCCTTATTAATGGTACTCGTATGGTGACCAGCATCCACCATCTACCAATATTGGATATGGGACTTATGTAAAAGCTTTATAGTGTAATCACGCTCTCGCATCGAAAACTGTCCTTTTTAAAGATGCTCACATAGAAAAAAACACCTATAACCTTTTTTATTTTAAATATTTATAAATCATTCTTTCCTATCTTTTCAGGTATGTTCAATCGTGTTAGAATGTATTTGCATTATTCCAGCATTGCACGGATTCTACTGTTATTCAAAATCCATTAATGATACGTTGTGTAAGTATAAATACTGTCTCCTCTTTAAATTAGTATCAATTGTACTCAAATGAATGCGGTATCCGATTAACTAAAACGTTAACTTCAATGAAATGATTCTCAACGTACGTGACGCAAATCGGCTTTCATTAGCTTTAGTGCGTGTTGTTGCTATTCTTTAGCAATGACGCTAAGAATATCGCCCAATTGATGTAGGCTCCTTTTTGGGTTGTACATTTCCTTTGATTATAGCTTGCCTTTTTTATGAGGGAGTTCACTAATAGCCCTCGATGGTTCGCTGGCGCCTGGTCAAATGGGTCGAAAATTCGTAAACAAAAGCGCCTATCGTCCTGCGCAACCTGCACCAAATGATGTTGTTCTACCAGTACGAATGCCGCAATCCCGGAACGTTTGCCAAATAAAAACGAACTCAAATGATGGCGGAGGTGCAACGTGCGTAATAAAATATTATGATAATGGAGAAGTTGTCTTTTGGTGTTGCTGTCGCTCGGAAACTGGAGCTTCATTTCCGCACAATATCTGCTTGTACGTGTTAAAACCGTGGGCTTTTTCTACGACGAATTCTCTGTGCTTGAGAGACTGTAAAAGCCAAAGCAGAGTAGGCAAGCATAAGCCACGTGTAATCGTCATGAATATTGCTAGCGTTTGACTATGGATCAGTGTGGTGTACATCGATTTTCGGTACAGATTTTGATTTCATCTCGTGTCCCGGTTTAGTGTCTGGGATAAGATAAAGTTTGCAGCCCCTCAAGTAACTTGAAATTTACGTCAGTTTTATTAATCTGAAATAAAACATCAAACCTTCACACTAGTATTTTGAAGCCAAGATTCTTTCTAGAGTGTTTCATATATTTCTATTAAATCACTGTTCAGTTACATACGTAAGTCATCCTACATTGGAGCTGGTTTCTTTAATAAAAACAAAGTATGCAAAAACGTTAGGCTCCTCACATTAATTGAGTATCGTGTCACTTAAATTGTTATGCTTAAATTGCTTCACTTGTTAACTCTTTTAAGAGATTGTTAGTTACTGTGTTAAATAACAACGCTCTTCCTGAACATTGAGCGTTTCATTAAATATTATGGTACGGGTTGTGTGACAAATTTAAATGCAAAATTATTGCTTTTGGTACTTGGCGGTCGTAATCGCAGTCTCATGTGTTTAACAACCGATTAAAGAACGCTAGGCTGAGGCGAGGAATATGTTTGACATTCACAACGAATGTTTCAGCCTTCAAGGTAAGGAAGAAAAGAAACATGAAATATTCCCATCTCACAGTACGGACCGAAGGGAAATACGAACTCGAAACGGAATCCCGAACGTGCCCGACCGAAAACCGAACAAATTACGCGATGTTCAAACGAACTTCACGTCAAAGAGAGGTGAGAAAAAAGAAACACCTCGCAAAACAAATAACATGATGCTGTAAATTGTGTAGGGTGTTTTTTTCAAGAAGTGTGGTATTTTATACACTAAAGTAGCATTATTTGATATTTTATTAATATTAAATTGTGAGGACAATGACATAACAAGGATTTATACAAATCAAGCCAACAACGCCAATGATAGTGTACTGCTTAAAGTAAATAAGCTATCAAGAAATAAATCCATGCTGGGTTATGTTAATTTGAACGTACCTCTTGCTGTTCAAACGTAGGCTACACTTCATGGCTATACCTTCATTCCTAGTGAGTGGATGCTTAGTGAGACAAATAAATGAGAGTATGCGCTGCTCACTACGCAGCACGAAACGACGACGAAGCACGAGCCAAACGCATGTCGGGTTCGGTGGGTTTGGCAGTCCTCGGCCGGCCAGCTTCGGATCAGTTGAGTTTTCTTGCATCTGTTGAACGGTCGTGGCCGTTTTGCTTCTCCAGTGCTCAGAATAACGTATTGCGTGTGAACTCATCGGAACTCGCGCATCCGCGGTATAGCTATCAACAAAACAAACCCCCTTCCCGTGTGTTGCGTGTCACGAGATTATAAAAGGTAGATTACGTCGGTGGTTCGAGCTTGTGTTATGGTGTTCTTTTTTCTGTTTTACGCCGCACAGCGAGCGAGCGAGCGAGAGTGCGATTGTTGGGTGGAAGTTCTAATTGCGCATTTTAAACACATTCCATCGTAATGTGGCGGCTACTCCTGCAATAGAAGTATGGTATTGCTGCAGTCGCGAATTGGAAATGATCGTGTAAATTTAATCTCTTGCAAATGTTGGTGATTGTGCAATGAAAAGGTGACGAAGAAGCGAAATAGTAGCTGGTGGATTTATTCAAATTGTATGCTCTAGTTCACGATACATGTGCGGCTGGCCAGAAGGCCGAGCGAAGCGGTTGCATGTAGATATGAGTGCATACAACATCCATCCTACCAGTGTTTGTGTATTGCCGATTCTCGCCCTGCTTTGGAGCAAAATGTAATGAGGAATACGAAGCGGGTCATTTAATGTGATTAAGCAATCGTGATAACAAGTTCCATTTTCTCATGAAGGTGCCCTCATGCCTTCGCCATCTATAATAAAGGCGAACGAGAGAGTGCCAGTCTGTGTTTGTTTCGAAATATGTTCCTGATTGGATAAAAATGTATATTTTCTCCACGCTTGACGTGCGTTCCGGTGCTGTAGGTGGTGTTGATTATTAAAAATTCATTTCATTTTCCCCGTGTGTGTGTGTGTTCATACTTGTCGGTATGCGTGTTTTTGCGAGAGCCGCATGTTTGTGCTATGGTCATGAAAAAGGTCACTTTTCTGGTGCATCAGTGCAGAATCCTGGTGCTACAGCATAAGCAGTGTTACGGGTGAATTAATACCCCATCATCAAACATATTTCATCGCCATCGAAAAAGTATTGTAGTGTGCGATCTGATAATAGGAAGGCATATTATCGTATCAGGTGTTTCGTTTCGCCGATTGTCGACAGTTGGTGCACTGCGTTGTTTCGTGTTTATCTCCCTCTTTCTCTCTATCTCTCTCTATTTCTTTTCCTCTCTTTGTTTACCTATTTATGTCCTTCTCTCTATAAAGAATCATATTTTCTTTCTCTTTTTGTTCTTGTTTTTGAAACTCGAATGAATATGAGGTTTTCAATTGCATTTCTTTCTTTCATGTTTACGAATGCTGTGAAAATTGAGCCAGTTTTAATTTAGTTTAGGTCTCCTTTTTATCGTTTATGATAATAGTAATTCAACGAAAAAGGTGTGTTTCCTCGTGGCTGAAAATTCAGGTGATAAAGTTAATCAAAGAGAGGTGCATCGTGGTGGTCTCGTGCAAAAGTGCAGTGCGCAAAGTACGCAAAGTGATTGAATTATACAAGGTGCAGATTAAAATCCCTCACCTCCCCTGTATACGTACGTCACAGTGTCGATCGTGGGGATATTTCCTCAGTGCGAATTTAAAGTTTCTCACGGGAAAGGCGAGCCTCAGTGGCTGCCGCCGTGGTCTTATCAGTGTCGCCGATCGAAAAAAAAACCTCCTGTTGGTGGAGTCTACGTATGTTGTGCGATGTGAGTTTGTAGGGCGGAAAGTGAAATAAAGTAAAAGAAGCAAATATCCCAAAAGATATAGCGTAGGAAAAGCAGGATCTTAGCCCAGTGGTTGCAAAATAAAGCAAAAAAAAAGGTGTGCACTTTTTCGCCTGGCAGTGAATGTCGTGGAATTTAATTAAAAATAATTTACCTCTGGTAACTTATCACTCGGTGTCTGTTTGGTTGTCAGACGCCGAATGGTGTATGAGGTGTGTGAGTGTGCTTGCTTCTACTGGCCAGCAATCGTGGATCGACAACCAGTTTTCAGCACTTGATGCAGCGCATTACATTCGTGTTGGATTATTGGTTGGAGTAGCAGTATCTAGTAGCTTTAAGTGATATGTGCGGTTAAAGTAAAGGTTCAATCTGTGCTTCGAGCGGAAATAATATAACCAGAAGTATTGTTTTATCAACCGTGAATATTCTATCGAACAAGTGTGTCGTAGAAGATCAACAGTAGGATTCCCCAGGAGTAATTGATATAGTCAAGAATCGAATGGTTTGTAAACATCTTTCTCTTTAAACGGCCATATAGTACATATCTCGCGTGCTCGATATTTTGACCAAATAGTTAAAAACTGTGTATTTTATAGATATCAAATTTACTGCAATTTCATAATGACGTCAAATGGTTCTACATTTGGTACCGATCATCAATATATCATTCAATTTTTGATATTTGTCCCTTTGTATGTATAATGTGAAAATTTTAAATTTCCCCCTGTTTCATTGGAAATACTAATCAACCGTGTTGTATTTTACATTCCTAATTGACAATTGTGTTTCACCAGATTTGATTTCGACAATCGTGTACAAGCAATCATGCATCTCAAAATTGTTTAGTTTTTCAACCCTTCGGCGTTCCTTAAACTTGTTTAAGGTTGAAATAACCTGAACTGAAAAGCTGTGGCTATGAAGGGCTATGAGGTTTTATGAAGTTATTTTTATTAGCATTATTGCATTACACGCATTACTATGAAAAATCAATCCAGTCACAAATAGGCAACCCGAGTGGCTTTCTGTTATTGCTCAGCGTTTTTATGTGGAAGATTTTGTTGGCGCTGTTGCGGTGCACCACGTTCGTAATGTGACAATTTATGTTGTGACATAAAATTCTCTTATTCTATCCGTCACCTTCCCTTTCTGTGATTTTCCAACTCTTCTAGCGTTTTGCTTTTTTTTTGTTTATCTGTGGTTGGTCCTATTTTAAGTCAAATAGGGGCTCAAAAAAGTATAAGAAATAATCTCCCTCAACAGCAACCAGCTTTGTCGCTTCGTACTTGTCCGTATTTTTTGTGATTTTCTCCCGAGAGTTCCATGGCCAAAGCTTACATACTACAATCCATCCGTTTTTTCGCTCTCCATTTCATCATTGTGCTCCATCTGAGTTGGCTCCTTTTTGCTACGAAAGTGTTGAAAAACAATCTGTTTTTCAACGCCAAACCTTACCCTGGCATTGCTTTTGGTCGCGCGCATCATTTTATCGGAATTTATTAGTTTGCTTTGCCCGTGGCAGCAACGGTGATTTATGCTGAGCGCTGACGACGAAACGTGCAACACCCGCATGCACCCTGTTATGTTAATACAGTAAGTGTATGGAAAAGTTTGCTTGTGTGATGTATGTGTGCAAGAGCTCTCTAATATCCGTCTGAGCTGCATGACGGAACCGGGTTGAATGGGACCGGTTCTAGAAAGACGTAGTAACATATTTACTTATAATTTGTTGCCGCGGGTTGTTACTGATCATAGCGTTGAAATGTGTTATCTGCCGTCACTGGTAACTTTTGAAGTAAAAGATTTTACGGCAACCGAATTGCTGCTGCATGATGTTTCACTGTTAAAATGTTTTTATTGGCATCGGCAACACTTTCTTTGTCGGAACGATTCAATACAATCTGGCTTTTGTGAAAACAATGACAGGTACTTTATAATATCACAGTGAATTTCAACATGGGTTTTGTTTCTTTTAGGACGTTAAAGGCTTGGTTAGCTCCTAACATTTCCAAACATTGTTCCATGCCATGTTAATCCAAGCGTAATAGCGTTAATAGCATGCATGTAGTCACCGCATCACTATTTTCAAGAGCATGTCTTTTCATCATCCCCGCAATCAATCATTCAATCAATTTCTTCACTCATTCAAAACACATTGTCTAGTAAAGTGATTCTTCATCATGATCGTTGGTACAAATCTACTACCTTCGTGTTTGAATGAAATATAAGAATTGCATGCTACACAGCAGTAGTACTATTCTGCCGTTTACGAAATTCTTTCATGTGCATACGGAATGATAACACGAACCCCTGAGCATCATCGGTCGATAATACGAATTATTATGCATGACATGCAAGTGGAGTAAACAAGCAGAAGGAGATTGTACGAAGTAAGTAGGCACAAATAAAAACCACGGCAATAGAGCACTTTGGAAGATTTCAAGCGCGCGCGATGTCATGACATCTTTCAGTTATTGAGTTTTAGACTTCGGATCGTCACGTCCTTCGTTCGTCCTTTTTTCAACCATGGCGATAGATTTTTTATAGCAAAATGAATCTAGAAGGATTTGATGCAACGTATATCTCACAAAAGTGCGAACGATATGAACTGATTTTTTTCAATTATATCTTTCTTGGTGCTCCCATGTGTGTCTTATATTGCTACAAGCAAGAAACTTTATCAGGGATGCTTGAAATGAAAATATTTTCAACGTTTTAGCAGTTTGCGTCGTATTTAAACGAATGTTATTATTCCGAACACGTTTTGAATCCGATCGAAACCTATGATTGATTTGTAATCCACGGTTCTAAATATGTCCTACGCACGTTCAGAGCTCCGTACTTATACTTCTTCATTCAACCAATATTGCATATCATTGAATATATTCTCAGCTTCATTTACTCAACCTTGTCCTTTCGATAATCTTTGTTGTCGCCTGAACCAAAAAATATACACCATTTGTAAGTGTATATTTGTGTCTGAGGATATTTCACATATTATAAAAAAAATCATTTGTTGGCTTAAAATTTCGATTTTCAAGCAGAAAGTTCAAACGATGAATCGACGTTTATGATAACGCTCTAAATTAACTTGTACGTACCCCAAGTACAGGTGGAAAGAAGCGACAAATTTGGTTATGTAATTGCAATTTAAGCAAATGAACGACATGCTGTCCACTACTGCCCTGTGATCTAATTCTAGCAAGAGTTCTACTTGGCGGTTGCATCAGAAGATTGTAAAAAACTTGTGAAAAACTTTTCCCGTGCAACAACTTGTGAAGTTTTCGGTCGCTAGTGGAATGTTTGCGGTTTCTTTCTACTCGCAAAATGTGGCGTGGAACCATTCGGCCAACTGTGTCGAGGCATCCGTACGACCGCCTGGTAGTACATAAGCTTTCCACCGCCTAACGAAACGGTTTGTTTTTACGCGCCTGTTTTTGTGCACCGTAACGTGCAGCATCACGGGCTTCAAGACACTGGTATAATAGTGTTTTATTCGGCAAAGAACTTAGGGAATGTAAATGACGGTTTGATGGTGGATCGCGTATACCCGTGGCCGTGCTGAGCGAATGGTGCTTCAAACCGAAACCGCGTCGCAAAGCATGGTAGAAGTAAGTGAAAAATGAACACACTTAGAACGGGCGAGAACTGACAAACCAGGGTAGGCCGGAAGCGCTCTGCTGTCTGGTTCTGGTGCAGATATAGAGCGCGCATGAGAATCAGTGGCTGGCTGCGCCTAGGTTGCTTCACCCTACCTCGATCTTATAAGGAAAGTTTTATGTTAATTATTTCTCACGAAGCTTTCTGGTGCTTCCATTATTGCTCCGCGGCGGCTTCAAGCCTTCCAGAGGTGACTGACTGGTTGACGAGCGGATCTAGGCACGATTTGTACACCTTTCCTTTATTTATTCTGTTCCTCTTCGTTTATTTCTGTGGTTGCTTTCGAGAAGAATCTCGATCGCTAATGGTCTAAGTCGGACGGACGGACGGTGGTTGTCAAATGGCGGAGAGTGTAAGCAATTGTGTGAGTCCACGGAAAGTCAGCGCACTTCTCAGCCTTTCGATAACCGCACACTTCTTTCGATTTGAATTCCGAAAGTTCAGTTCGTGAGCAACGGTTCAACGCAAGTTTTGAACGTCGTTCACGGTTTATTAACCATAGATTGGTGCACTCGCGCGGTGTCCATTTGAGTCTGGTTCTCGTGTCGTTTCCTGAAAGCCATGGACGTAATTTCCACTTCTGCATTTCGAAAAACTTGAAAGCATCCATTTGTATGGGGAAATGTCAATGTTGAGGCTGTGTTGGTTGGAAATGAGAGTTGCGGAGAAAGAGGGTCCGTAAATGACACTTCATCAAGTGACAAAAGTTATCTATCGTGAAATGAGGTATTCTGGCGTGGTGTTTTCATGCAGTGATATACAAACAATCTTTTTAAAGGTAATAGAGAAGAAAGTGTCATCATCATCATCTTCTACGTTATCTGGGAAAAGTAACTAAATTTTGTTTGTTCTATATCGAAGGAGCATTCAAACCATATCACCAAAAGCATGTACAGTTCATATATATTTTACAATATTCGCAATAGCAGCATCAGTTTGCAGCCAATTTGTTCTGTTTCGTGTGCTTGCTATAAACATTATTACCTGGTATAATGTATGCTAACGAACTTTCTCGACCGCATTGACTTTGGACGAAAAGATGCACACATTATCTGCTGTTCAAGAACTATCTGTTTAAGTTTATATTTCGTGCAATTTTCGCTAGGTTACTTTCACGTTAAATGCAAACTAACTGATGTTCGCCCGTGGAAGCTGAAATGCATGGCTGTTTCCCACAAAGTCAAACTTTTCACTTCTTGAACGCTGTTGGATCGTTGTGTCAGGTGGTTCGCTATCCGGCGATCCGGGTGTCGGTGGAAAGTGGTGGGGCAAATCTCACCATGAATGCGAAACGTGACAAATTATGGATAGTATCTTCGCGTTGTGGACCGAGCTGTACTGTGTGTGCATGGAGGACCCAGAGAAAAGGAGGCAAATCTCTTACCACAAGAATTGCAATGGCAGCAGGTCGTCGATCGTGTCTGTTTGTCGATGGGCAAAAGCACAGAGTAGAACGCAAGTGAGCAACATCATTCCAGCGCTTGTAACAGCAGTAGCCGTAAAAGCAGCTAAAGCATAAAGTTGTCTTCTTTCTGTTTCTACCTACTCCTCGCCGGTTACACCGGTGGGTGGGAAGCCAATTGTTTCGCCTTTGTTACGGCGAGTTTAGATTTTAGTTGCAATGCATACCGCTCGCTTGACTACTTTTGCACTGATGCCAGCTTCGCTAGTGCCCTTGGTGTAGGGAAAGTGCATTGACTTATTTCTTACTAACTTCTACCTGCACTAACATCCTCTCATCGTACAGTTTAAATCAGGCTGATTGAATTTTCTTGAAAAATAAAACCAACGAGCTTTTAAATTTCTTATTGGTAGATTGTTGTTTAAATTAAATGTGTAGTTGATAATGTAGCTAAAAAAATCTATCCAGCTATGGCGGACATTGGTAACTAGTTGACTGATGAGTTATTTGATCTGCACACAAATGCGAAGAAGAAATGAATTCCGAACATCATCTTAAAGCAAGAACACGCCACGCAACCCGTGCGAAAAGTATGATGAAGCCTAAATAAACAATTTAAAATAGAAACACATAAACATAAATTTTCACATCGCGCACGCAGATCGGCTCATGTGTTCGGTACAACATACGCGTACACGAGATCTGCCACCACGCGGCCATTCATTCTAGCTCCTCTTCCCATTGCGTTCCTCCCATCCGAAGGGCGACCTCCAAGGTCAACCGGTCGGTTTGGCTGATTAGCCTTTGCTGTGCTTCACCGTGCGCGACGACCTATCTCTATCGTTCGATTCCGCTGAAAAAAAGATATCTCTCTCTCTCTCTCTCTCTCTCTCTCTCTCTCTCTCTCTCTCTCTCTCTCTCTCTCTCTCTTTTCATGTTGAGAGATTTTTAGATCCTGGCGTGTCCTACCACAATATCCACGGTCACCATGGTTCGTTTTCTTCTGTATCTAGCAACTCGTTTTTCCTTCGAGAATCATTATGTTTGCCTCTTCCCTTGTCTGTTGTGTTCTATGCTCCCTGGCAGAAGAGCGTGCTGCTCCTGGCTAGCTGTGTAGCAGATTCGCGACAGGCAGCATATTGTGTCATATCTTTTAATCATGATCACGTACACATAACAACGACAAAGACGACAACGACGACGACGATGATGATGATGATATGACTGGACGGCACGCTGCGCACTGTCCATAATCTCACCGAATAAATCGAACACATTTTGTCGAATCATTTTCTTACGTTTGAATTTTTCCAACCAGTAGCATGGTTCCCAGGGAGCAGCGATGTGCTTTCCAGAATTTCCTCGATCTGTTTAAAGCGTCACATCCTTTCGTCATGTTTCATTACGCTGAATATGTCCTTCAGGCTTTGTGCAGTACCTTTACCTCCTTTATATCATGCTGCTTGATACCCCCTTGTTAGTTTTCTGCAATCCATACTTACTTTATCATGATGCTTCTTTTTCAACTCGCTTGCCCACGATCATCATGTGTGTAGGTATGTGTGTACGTTCTGTTTCGTAGCTTCTCACGCCTTTTTATCTGCTGTTTGATTACGATAAAAAATAGCGAAGAAAAATAGCATTGAAAGCATCCATACCGTCCGGTGGCCTCCTACGAACCAGCGCTTAAGCGTTATGAAATATTTTCAATTTGTAGAAAATTATGCTCCTCCGGGAATACGGTTGGGTTACACGGTATTCTCTTCTCCGTGTGCCGTGCGCTAAGCCATCCAGTGTTATGAGGATGGGTGGTGGTCGGCGAAATATGGTAGTAGATTGGGGTTCCCTAACCCACGGTGAAGTGGTTGGAAATAAGAACGGTTGTCCCTTTTGCTTTTGGATCCAAAAATATGAACCCGACGGGTTTTTGCGGTTGGTGGGATGAGGTTGGCGCAAATAGCATATCTTTTACTCCGCTTCTGTGTTGGCTAGTGGTTGACCTCCATACGACCGACCGTCCGAACTATCTGCTTGTCGCAACGTACCTTCAGATAATGTCCTTTTTTAACAAATCGTTGACCAATGTAAGGAACCGTATAGCTTATCTATGTAAGTTTATGCAAAGAGTTAATCTTTCATTGTCAATATAATGTTAGATTCGTTGTCTTTGGCTTATTCAATTCATTTTGAAACGTTGTATTAAAGCTGTTTGAAATGTACATAAATAAAGCACTTGGTGTTCAGTAGCTTATAAGCATTGGATGGAATCGATCAAGTGATTATTTGAGCGAGCATTATAACTACAATGCATTGTTTAACACATAGCTTTATCGAAACCGAATTGCATGGTAACCAAATATAGCAGCTTTGAAATATTTCTACCTTATTGCCTTCAAGGTCCTGGCTGCGTTTCTCGTCATCAAGATCGTTTTCGATACAAACCGGTTGAGTCAGCTTCTGAAAACGACTGCAGTTGCTTGGTTGCTCTTGCAACATCTCTTCTCTGCTTCCTTTTCTGTCTGGTAAGAAGGACTAAATTGGAATTGCATGGTATATGGCAGGCGTGTGTGCACGGTGGGGCAATCCTTTTCACTTTTCGCGACAGAGAATGTGCCGGGAAATGTGTGTGTGTGTGTGTGTGAGAGAGTTTTTTTTCTTATCCCATCCTTCCTGGCGTGACGCTCACTCTAGTCTAGTTTCAAATGTGTGTTAGTGAGCATTCCTTAGCAAGCCTCCCATTGTATATGCATATGTGTTTGTATAATCGTTCGCAATAGCTGCACTACATACGTTTTGCCGTGTATTTAACGCGACATGGAAAGGAGGAAAAGAAGATCCAACCCATTGCTGGCGAGCAAATTCCAGTCTTCAGGGGGCCATATTTTCATTGTATGTGTGCCACACGAATGTGGTGTATGTGTACGAGTCCTTATATAACCGGGGTTTTCTGTGCAGTCATGGCGGGTCCGGTTCCAACACATGGCGTATCCTTTTCGTCGTGCCTGAGTATCCGCGCTCTGTGCTCGATGTCTGTGTCCTCAAATGTCTTTTGCCGACAGACTCTCCTCTCTGTCCTTCCCCCCGCCCTCCATCTCTTGGAACATCGTTAGTCTGGGTTTTTTTTTTAACGTGAAACGGTTTATAAAGTTGGAGAAAACTCCTATGGAGGATAGCACACTGGCTCGGTACGTCTTTAGCATCGTCCGATGCTGATGGTCACCAGCTATGTACAGGTTTCTACTCGCTAGATGAATATCGCGAGACTATCGGGGGACAGTAGTATTTATGTTGTGTCTGTATTACTGCACAGTGTTATGCGTTTTTGTGAAAGTGAAAATGTAACAGGATATGGGAATGTTAATAGACGGGAAGCTTTAAACATGTATTTTCAAACACACAAAAAGAGATGTTAATAAAGCGGCTATATTCTAAAAAATACGAATAGCATATAATACTCGATATATTCAGTGATACGGTCGTCTAAGCCGTTTTTACGAAAAATAACAATAAAAATCGATTCATCTCAATCATAAATTGTTCATCATACAATGTGGTGCTTTTGCTTTTCTTACCTTAATAGAGACTGTGTGGTTTCGATCATCCACCTTTTATATAGTTTAGAAAATGACAGTAGAAAAGGTTCTGCCTTAAATTAGAAATAATGAGATGGTTGCTTCGAGCGTACTTTTTTGTTGGTTTTGATAGTAGAGTAGTTCGTTTGGTAAAAATAAATAAAATTAATTTTGCTAAACGACGTCAACCGATCGTCATCGCCAAAATGCATTTAACTACAACCAGCGTATGTAATTATACAGCTCAGCTGCGCGGTACCGCGCCAGAAAGGATGTCATTTTCTATTCTATTCACTTCGGGTCGATTTAACACGCTTCTTCGTTTGCTAGTTTGGGTAGATTTATTGTGGCACCTTAGCGACCCTTCGCGCCACGAATATAAGATGTACGCCCCAGTAGATGGTGTGATGTGGAACGGATCAGCCTCTGCCCTCAATTATAGTGTTGTTATAAATATTAAATAAAAAAAACGACTCCCAAACGAAGAACAAACCATGAGGAAAACTACAATTCACAACGCACAAACGCATGTTAGGGTAATAGAGGTACGTCGTGCAACCTGTTCATGCGTTTACCAGTACGGAAGACCCATTTACTTGATCAGTAAGCGGTATGGCGGAAGGTGATGGGTTCCACATGGTTCTGGCATGCGAGAAAGGCTACTAAAGGCGAAGGGCACATATCAAACCAGACCGATCTTTTGTTGCTTTATTGTGTGCGGCTTCCTCCTGTAATAATGATCCTGCGGGATCGTGCTGCATATCGATTCCTATCATTCATTCGTTCATGCGGTTTTCCCCCTATTCGTGGCAGGCGTCTACCGCTCAATTGCCATCTGCCTGCTGTCGTGGTGGCGGTGGTGGCCCGAACATGCCACGTACCCATTCATCGTGTCAGCTGGCATACGTTTATGTCTTGCGCTTCCGGTGCGGACGGTTCTTGATGCCAACAACCTGATCGTATCGATCATCATTGCCTATTAAACCGATCCACCGAGCATACTTTTGTTTCACTTATCGTGCATTTAAGAAAAAAGGTGAATTAAACGTCAGAGTGGTTTCAATTTTGTTGCTTTTTCACGATCGAGAAAAGAGTACTATACTTGGTTGAAGTTTCATTATGGGTGAATGAAGTAATCTAATAAAATGTAAAAAAGAAGATCAAATTAAAATTTTGCCAAATTTTAACTGTCAAATGATCAGTCAAGGCCCATTTTATTATTGACACTCCCTATAAGTTTTTAAAATACTTTGAAAAGTCATCGATGCAATATTTAAGAATGTTGGTAAATTGTTGTGACAGTACACGAGGCCCCAGGCTGATCGCAGTAACATTCATTTGCATACATTTCGTTTTCGCTTAATGACGAACGCTTGGGAAACCGCCGAGCATTATCAATGGAGTATTTGTTTGACTTGTGTCGCCGGTCAAAACCGCATCCCTGTCTGCGATACTGGCGGTATTTTGAACTGAAACCGATAAGAACGATGCAAAGAGTTCGTTTTTTACGTTGTTAACCGAACCCTTCAGAAGCCCTGGTCCATTCGTAACCCTTTCTCAGCACACATGCGGTCACTTGAGATTGCAGTGCGGTAGGTGGGACAAGACGGGCGGGAAGTTGGTTGAAATCAAAAACTTTAACTGTCAAACCTTCCAGACGGCAAACGCCATTCGCTCGCGCTTGTCGGACGCATATGTGCTAAAATGCTGATAAGATAAGAAGATTGTTTCGGGCTAAGGGGTATGCTCCTGAATCTGTACTAATGGCATGAGTGTGTGCTGTTTTGTTTTATTATTATAAAACCGTAGTTTGCATGTATACCTTGTTTTCGTTTGTTTGTTTGTGAGCTTTATTTTTGTTGAGGCTTTACTTTTCTTGCTCAGTTTTCAATCCACGAGCTGTCCTCGCTGTTTTGATTGAATGAAGCTCTTTGGTATTTGACTCTTGGCTGGTAGTCTGCATATATATATATATTAAATGGACAATAGAGTCAAATGTTTTGTTACAATGATGTAATTAATCTAATTCATTCAATTTACTACTTTATTTTACTCGCATATCAATTGTTTATGTAACAAACAAAAAGACGTAAGTTCAGTTTATTGTTGTTGGAATTCACCCGTACTTGCCAAAAAAAATCGTTTTTTTTTAAATCGTTCTTTTTGATGACTAATTGCATAAATATTCGCTCACGATAAGATTACAAATAGCCTAGCTGTTTGTAGTCAAGCCTAAATCAATCCTGTTATTTATTGACCCGTTATCTCAAATTTCAGTAACCATCGTCAGTCAAGGGAACGGTCCTTCAATTGACAATTGGGTGATGTAGTGTACCATTTTTGGTTTCTTTGAGTGATGTTCTATATCCGGTGGCAAACTTTTACCCTTGGTAAATTACTCTTCACGAAGATGATTTGAATTAAACTTAAGTTACCTTCTTCAACGATCGACCATGAGATTGTTGACTTGATTGATACTCAGATTTGTTTAAAAGCATTAGCCATGAAGTCTAAATACATGTAAATCCAATTGAACAGACATACTTCGCTTGTTAGGACGGCAGTTTTGAGACGATTCGAATCATTGATACAGTATTGACAGCTAGTGCCGATTGAATTCAATAGAAGAGCAAGTGACTATTAGTTTTTATTTTGTTTAAATCTGAACATGTCATTGCACAATGAGTATGTACCATACATGGATTGACACCGGTTGATTGATCGGTACAAAGAGTTTAATGTGCATGAAATCCTAACAAACCGCCGATATCAGTAGCTGTTCAGGAAAACATAAGAAACCTTGGGGCAAATTAAATTTATTTATTTACAGCCGAGCCGCTTAACACTTAACACAGGCAGGAGAATATAATAAAATCACAATACCGACCTGTAGTACTCACCGGATCGACGTGATTTTCGAATTTCAAAATGATTTACAACCCTCCAGCATATGGATGGGGGTGCTCAAAAAACCACAACAACGCGCATTGGTTACGCACGAATCGCCCATAACGTTGATGGCGGTGCCAACATTTATTGGCATCTTGCAAGACGCTGTCCTTCAATGCCCGTTTACTAATAACGCACGCTCCTAAACCCAGTTCGTTTCCGCCTTATCTATCACTCGCTTAGGCTCAATCGCCTTTCTAAGGAAAGGCAAAATAATGAATGGGATATCAACCCCGAAACCTCAGATAAGATTGGCAAAAGAAAAAGAACAAAAATGTCATCATTGTGGTTACATTTTTAGACCACCTTTGGGTGCTCATAATGGCATTGAAAAGTTCAGTTTTGTGCTACATTTCTCACAGCCTTGTTTGTAGAGTACAGTAATTTGTGGGGTTAGTTTTGTAGGCATAATTTTTATCGCGTCTTGCTTTTCAGGACTGTGTAAAATACTTCATTCGCAGCTTGTGGGTTTCAAATGCACTCAGAGCATGCATTTCAGGGCGTGATAGACTGATTTACATAACACAGATAAGACTCGATGGATAAAAAGAGAATTGTTGATCACTCCGGTGCTTCGAAGCTATTTGCATGAGCCTTCGTTTATAACTGATAAATGCCTTAACACGTATAATAAAAGTCACCCGACGTACTTAATACACCGTAAGGAACGATTTATTTTGTCTGCATTTTATTATTTGCATGTCGGTTCAACCTAAATTTGCATACGATGAGGCGTTTCATACACAACGTTATTTTCTTCTGCATTGTTTCTATTTGAAGGAAAACAAAAGAGTAACTTAGCTCTAATGGAGTATCGACTGTTGATATAAAAGTTATAAAGTCTTAATGACTTTGAATTGCCAATGGAAGCAGAAACCAGTGTCCGACTCAGCATCCTGTTTCGATTGCGTAAATAGTGGCTGTGAAGCCTTGTGATTCAAATCACCCATTAAACATTTATGACTCCATCGTAAAGCGTTTCTTGCTTACAATGAAGCGCATATTTCAAGCTCTGCGGGAGCGCTTGGAGGCCAAACGGACAAGGGATAAGTTTGTTGTCTCTTTACGATCATCATAAGCACGGCAGGAATTTAAATCATAACGCTTCACGGCTAATAGGACAATATGTGCCTTGCGGTTTTTGTTATAATAAATATGCGATAAAGGTATAAAATATATATAATTACTCCTATATTGAAAAAAAACCCTGAAAAACTGTCAAGTTTTGAACGTTTTTTAAAATAATCTTATTCGAAATGTTGACCTAGTCATATAGCCATATAGTTGAATATGTGTCATATTCAATGAAACGACTTTATTGTATTAGGAAATGTTAATTTACTATTTTATTTGAATAAATATATGTTACATATATAAATACTAAACACCTTAAAAGCGAAGTTGCTTTTAAATACCTCCCAAAACAGAAAGGTTTACAAAACCTAGACTTATGTATCGGCGTGTCGCTGCAATTGCATTCCTAGTTCGCACCAACACCAACGGCATACATCGAAACCACTACGACTTGAGTATATGCAACGCAAATCAGCCACATTTACTACCGATGCTCAATCGGCGCCCGTGTGTACATTCCTCCGGCTTGCGAAATAACCTTCCTGGCGGGGCAGCTCAACAACAATCCGATAGATTGTTCGATCACTGGCGCAAAAGCTGGCACGCAACAACCCTTTTCCAAAGGAGAGGCAAAGGAATAGATAATCCTGGGTATATTGGTCCATGAAAGGGGAAGCGAGGCAGAACACTGGGGGTACTTTACTATGGTCCAAGCATCGCTGCATATCACCATTGCAGTAAGGTGGTCTAGAGTTTGTCTGGCTACTTTTGCACCATAATACTGTGTAGATCGAAATTAGCCAAGATCGTTGCTCGTGAACGACAAGGAGGTTAAGACAATAAATCGTAAAAAAGTCGACGCTGCCGTTGCTATGACGCAAAGAACCGAGCTGTGTCTACTTTTATTCGAGCTTCACTTCCGATTGAGTAGCACTGTTTTCCAATAATTGAGAATGACATGTGACATGCATACAGATCTTTTTTTTCTGTACAACTTTTGTGCAGTCATATACAAATAACTTTGCAGTTGGATAAGTATAAACAAAATGCGATTTTTAACTTTTAGGTCTAGTGCTATTTTTCTACATGTTTTATTTTACTACCAATTTTGCTGCATCTGTGACCAGATCTAGTGCAAATAAACAAACACAGTTTTAATGTCTAATTTCTTAACCATTTTTGATTATCCATTACAAAAATGATGGCTGACATTGAAAGTGCGCATAAAGGTGCACACACACACACAGAGTTACATTTCTACCGGCGTTCCGCGCTCGGCGCAATGTACGACTTTTCCTACGCCGCGCAATTTCCATGACGCGCAATAATTGCGCAATTACTATACATCTCCGCGACAATTTAGACGATCGTCGGAGGAAGGAATGGAACATTCTGGCTGCTGGCGCTTGCATATGGTCAGAAGGCCGATAGAAAGAGATAGTACCTACCTGCATACCGGCGTCTATCCGCGTATAACGCCGCGTGCGAACGACCGATCCGACAGGCGGCTTTCGTCGTGCATCGTTGGTCGGAACTAATTAAAATTAGATTTTCATCCCAGTTTTCCTTTCGTTTTGCCTTCGTTCTGTTTTTTTTCTTCTATTTTGTTATGTCAGTTTCATGGTCGTGCTACGCGAGAGGGTTGGTCGCAATGCATTGGGTAGATTTCAAAAGCCGTAAAAGGTGCCGCGGCCATAGTGTTAGTTTGACACTTGTTTTCACTGCTGAAACTATACTTTCGGTTATGTGTTCAGTTGGCCTACCCTTCTATAAGTAACAAATAGTAGAGTTCAAAATCAATCCTTGACCTTAGACGCTTCAGGAAGTATTTTCAAGTGACAATATTTTCTTTTCTAGTTTTCTCTAGTTATAAATGAGGAATGATTCATCTTTCACACTCCATTCTAACGTTCCACATATATTAAAAGATGGTTCATAGTTTTATTACCGATAATACCTATGAATAACTAACATACAAATTGTGTGTTGATCTATAAAATCGTCTAAACTGACGAATTAACAACATCGTTTCCTTACGATCATTCAGAAAAGTCTCCTTCCCTTTCTGAGCATCGAACGTTCAATGCAAACGGCAATGGGCGGCGTTTTGCTTCCTTCGCTGCTAAAGTGCACGTTTGAATCAAGTGGTCAACGAGGTACACGAGCTCCGCCATGCGCCTCTGTTGCACACGTGCGGTATTGCGATGTAGATGTAATTCGGTTCCGAACAGAGCACGAAACGGATCTCGAACGGGGGTGCTCACAAGTGGCAATTAATCACTCCATCCACAGTCGGCATCTGCTGCTGTTTAGCAGTTGTTGGTGGATGCGGATCAGTTACTTCGACTGGATACAGCGGGGGCCAGTAGGTGGTTTGTTGTTTCGAATCGGTTGCTTCGGTGCACACGCGTATGGTGGGGCATACGAGTGACGTTCACACGGCCTGTGAGATGTGGGCATCTGACGGTGCTACCCATTCCGGTTGAGTTCCTGTGCCGCACCCTCGATCTATTATTCATATAGGGAATATTTCAGAATTATCAACAATGTTCTATAGCCTGTTTTGTAGTGAAGGTATATCGTATTAGATTGATATTCAAATAGAAGAAATAAATATTGTTATCAAATGAATGTGATTCAATGTTTCCTATCAATGACATCAATGTAATCTGAGCAAAAATCAATTCTTTAATGCTAATCAAACAACCGATCGGACAAATTACCTTATAATGCTGTGTCTTGCTGTGTGCGTACGGAAATGGATGATGCACCGAAAAAAAAAATGCGTTCCCAAATGATGGTACCATAACTGGTACAAAATATCAAGCGGTACGATTGTGTGAACTTATCTAATGACACAATGTAAACAAAGTGTTGAAACCATATCCCTCCGGACACGGAACTCACCGAGCACTTGGCGCTTCGGAACGATGATTTATGAAGGCGATGTGCGATGATGGCAAGTTTTATGGATTCCAATCATAGATTTATTTTCTCCGTTTGCTAGCCAGGCTTTGTGTTTCTCGCCGATGCCCAAAACACGAACACCGCGAATCTTTGTTGCTCATATTATTTCGGTGTTACGTATGTTTTTATCGGGCATGAGCACGTGGTAGTGTATTTATGGATCGATTTGTGGGTAAAAAAATGCTGTACAAATCTAAAATCAATACAATTTGCTCGCTGCGCGAAGGATAAGCAAAAAGTGAAAACCAACCAACCAGCCAGCAGCGCAACCTCTGGACGGAAGTTGCAAACATCCTGTGCCGGTACGCTGCTACTGCCGTGTTGTGTCTCCCATGAGTGGAAAGCCAAGTTGGCAAACAGTCAAATTTTATAAATAAAGCATTGCTTGGTGATCGATTTTTGTGCTTGTTTTGAGTTTTTGCAACACTCTTCCGTTTGAATGGGCGATTGTTGCAAACTGTTCTATAGTATAGCAATGAATTAATTTCGTAAAAATGCAAACAGTTTCCTTTTTTTCTATGCCGCGCCACAGATTAACATTGAATGAATTGCAACTTAGAGCAGTTTAATAGAACTCCATTGGTAAATGTGTACGCTATTTTTATCTTCTTTCAATATGTTTGCAAATAATCGAGATGCTTGTGTCCGCCGATGCAGAAAAAGCGAATAAAACTTCCGTTATGTAAACTTAACACAGTTTAACCTTACTGGTCAAACTGCACTTGACTTTTCACCCCGTTTCCATTTGTGTCACAATTGCGCATAGGGGAAGTGTGAGAATTAGCAGCTCAGGCAAACCAATCTATGGAACCTGCAGGTACAATACAGGGAAGTCAAAAGGCGACGAACTGCTTGGCGGTCACCTTAGTGCGAGGGGTGGGCCGTAAATAAGTATCTTAAACACTTTTGCTAATTGTCAACCATCAAATTAGCGTGTAAGCAGGCAAGCAATTGAGCGAGCGAACGAACGAACGAACGTCGGTTAAGGCGGCACATGCAACGATGCAATTGAAACACCGTGTGTGCAGCCCCAACGGCAATGCCAATGAATGCATGTCAACGGTACATGGCCCCATCACACGAAGAAGAAACTTTCGGCCGCTTCCAGCACACTCTGTCTTGCTCAGTATGCTGCAAAATTAGTCAACCTATTTCGTTGCTGTGCTGCGTTTTACTGTCGTCGGTGCTGCTCCTTGGTGAGGAGAGCAACTCGACACTGGTCGGCATTTCTTTAGCTGCGGTGTTGTTTAACTTTGTTCTGCTTCTTCTTTTCCCGTTCTTGTGTCGTGTGTTGCTCAGCTCGTATTGCACGCCGCCAGCTCATTTGCATATGTGAGAGAATGTAACAATTTGCAAACATAAATCCCGGTCCGGCATCTCTTCTTCAAGATGATCGTATTGGTAGGTACAGTAACGGACATTAAGATAGGACCCTTTTTTTTCAATGCACCGTGCACTTGTTTTGCCACGTTACTCGTGTTTGTGTTTGTGTATGTGTGTATTTGTGTGTGTATGTGTGTGTGTGAGTGTGTGTGTGTGTGTGTGTGTGTGTTTGTGTGTGTGTGTGTGTTTGTGTGTGTGTGTGTGTGTGTAGTAGTAGTAGAAAGTGAGTGTGCTTTTTAATGTGTATTTGCAAATGCGCGGGTTTGTGTCTGAAAAACATAGCTTGCCATGATGTCATATTGCGTTGAAATTATTCTTATTATGTGTGTTATCATGTGAAACATTGTGCGTTTACACTTGGATAAAAACTAAAGTTTGCATCGACAGCAGCCCTTGTTCCTCGGACGAAAACGCAGGTGTGCTGTTTCATGAATGTGAATGCGACACCGGTGCAAAATGGACACGCGCACAATATCAATGAACTCGGCATTCTCTCACAGGTGTTTCTCCAGTGCACGCCATTGAAAGGCCTTCGTGCATCTCTGCGTTGCACGTTGTGTGCGAATGGTAAACTTTGTGCGTGCATTGAGCTGGCGCGCAGTTGTTCTTTTCAATGGGCGTTTTGTTTCATGAGCGCGGCAGTATTCTGTTCTCGATTTTGAAGGGAAGACGCTTACTCGCGTACTCGTTGATAGTTTTTATCCATGCGATGTTTTCGCTGCTCGACAACGATGTAATTCATCGCGTATAGAAGTAGAACGCAGGCAGAGCACGGGATCAACCGTGTCCAAGTTTTTAACCAGCGCGTTCTTGACGGTCCAAGCAAGCAATGTTAGTAACAATGGGTCGAGGTAAACGTTGTACCGATTATCAGCGCCATATGTAAAAGCGAATGGCTGCTGCTGGCATTAAGCGCAAAAGGATCGAGTTCGTAATGGAACGATCGCGCACTTTTGTGGCAAACGCGCTTCAGACAACCGAAACGTGCTTAGACAACTGAAACGCGCTTGGACAACCGAAACGCGCAAGTCAACCGGACGTCCTCAGAAGACCACGGCGAAAGAAGACCGTAACATTGTTAATATATCGAAAACACACTGATCGCGAGGGCGGTGGTCCTGCTTATCACACCAAAAACCTAACCCAAAACACAAAAAAGCTACTTACAAATCTATCCGAAACGACCTACTTGTGAAACAAACACACACATCAATACACATTCAAACATACATCCACACACACACACACACATGCACACACACATACACACACACACATACACACACACACATACACACACATACACACACACACAAACACAAACACATACAAACCACACATAAACTTGGCCCAACGGGTGCACGGTGCGTTAAAAACCCAATGCCCTATCTTTCTGTCCGATACTGTACCTTTTTTTTGACACACGTTACGGTGAGCCAAACCATCGCTTCGCGGAGAAAGAGAAGGTTCAACGAGCTGTGGATATCGGAGGCGAAGGCGCCTTCAATGGTGTCGTTTGAACGACATTCAGGAACACCAAGGAAAACTACACCCGGGGGCACGTGGGATCACGTGAAGACACGTTGCAGGAACGATGCCCATAGGTCTTCCCTCCCCCCTAAAGTCACGACTTTTACCGCTTGGAACGACAATAAAACTCTTCATTGCTGTTGGTGGTGCCGCGGATCCGACCAAACGTGGAGCAAAAGACACAGTGACGATACACTATTCGGTACTTCTTTGTCTTAAAGCGGCAAAGTGTTCCGAGTGCTTACTGGCTGTAGTAAGCATCTTGTGGAGAATGATACTGGACAGCTGACAAAATCGCGATTTTCACGCATCTGGTGAGCCAAGTTCCGGCACCTTACTCTTCACGTAAAGGCTCGAGGCTGAGTTTAGTTATGTGTGAAGAATTTAGGTAGCAATAACCAATACATCGTTTATGCTCTATGGACACCCGTGCCTGTTGTGCTTCAAAAATCTCGAGCATGTAAAAAAACTGGATTTTATGTGCAAGAGATTTCAAGCAGCACTCGATAGGTGGACTAATGGACAGTCTTGTTTCAATATGACTGGAAAACTCGATAAATAATTTATAGGCCACCGTTCGCCCTAAGGCTGCGTGTCTATAGAGTTATTACCACCACCATCACCACCCCCGGCTACGGAAACGGCGAACGGCATCTGATAGTGCCGTGAAACTGCACCGTGAACACGCGCTAACGTCGGTCGGTACACAACAATTCTCTCTTTCTCTCTCTTTTTTTCTTCTTTCTCTCTCTCTTTCTCTCTCTCTCTCTCTCTCTCTCTCTCTCTGTCCTCGTATGGTTGCTTTTGATCAAACCGTTTTTATTGGCATTTTGCCCGCGACAGTTTTTTTATGTTTGTGAATTGCGTCAAAAGTCATTGGTAAACACACACCCTTGCAAGATGCGACATCTTTTGCAACAAACCCTGCGACATTTTTATTGTGCAATAATCACAATTCCTGTACTGATGTTGAGATTAGCAGTGCGAAGTGGGAAAATTTGGTCGTTTTTGACATTTGTTTTCTGGCGTACATTTTTACAAAACGGTTTTTGGAAACCATCCAATGACGACGCTTTAGATATTGACCAAATTTCCACGAGAAGTGTGTATGGTTTTGTATCTGGTTTTGTTGTGTTATGAGTTTGTAGTAAGCTTTTAAAAAACGATACAATACTTGCGTTAGACAGTTATGTTACCATTGTAAAACATTTCAATAACGAAAAAGGCGCCATCTCTCTTCCGATGATGTACATCTATGTTTTACCCTAGTGAAAGCGAGGCCAGCATTATAGCGTGTTATTTGTTTTCATTATAAATAGTCCGGCAAGTATGCTAGCGCGATAGCTGCTCTTTGCCGTGGTGCTTTGAAATCGTGAACATGACAAATTGAGTGGCGGGTAGCAAAGCGTGGTGGCGGGATCGTCGTAAGCGTTCGTGATCCGAATTCACGATCGATCTTCAGTTGTTTTAGCTATCTCAACTAAAACACCACATCGATCGTGGCGGTGGCTTGCTGGTCCCATAGCGGGGAAGTTATTTATGTAAATGAAGGAGGTGCGAGGGTAAAAAGTAAATATTTATAAGATTAATTGTGTGCCTGTCTACTGCCTTACCAACCCGTTACTTTCCTGATTTTTGCGGAAGGTAAAGGCAGAACCGATCAACTGCGATCTCAATCGATATCCATGATGTCGACGATGCGTGTGGTATTGGTTAAGCAAAAGAAAAAGGAAAAACAGTTAGCCAAAGGTTTGTTGCAAAGGTAGCGCAAGAGAGTTTGGCGCAAAGGGGCAGCAAGTGAGCGCCTCGACACTGTTCCAAAGTGGAACCGGTGATTTATAAGGCAGGTACCACCACCAGCCGATTGCCCTTGTGCGATTGTGCGGTGGAATTTGATCTTTGATCCACACTTTATGCGTTTCGCCCAACTTCCCTTCTTTCTGGTTGAATCATGTTCTCGCTCTGTCGGGTTTTGTTTTTGTATGTGCTTGTACTCGTTTAAAAAGATGATAAAAGGGTTTAGCAAAGAAGTGAACCATTTGGAAGCCAGCTGGAGATGGTAAGCAAAAGGGTGAAATATTGTGTTATTCTCCTGGCCATATGAATTGCTCTGTCGACTCAAAAATCCACATCGCAGGACAGCAGGCTGAAATGTAAACAACATGAAAACTAAGTCGACGAAGTTAAGCTATCATAACTGCTTGATGTGCTTATCCTATCGAGGGTATGGTTTGATGTATAATGTTCGCTTTGAAGAAAGTTTCGGTTGTGAAGTTTTTTACAGTTTAGTTACTGAACTAGTTTCAGTAATAAAATAGACGTATTTTTCTTTTGCGTTAGAGAAGCAAAACACACATGTATCGGTCACATAGAAACATCGACATTTACCAAAGATTTCTAGAAACAGCTGGAGCAAACATTGGAAACTCGCAGTCCGTAACGGCGATGTGCAGACGGAAAACGATGAAAGGTGGACGATACATTTCTCGACCTGCCTGTGCTAATCTGTTAACCTTTTTCAAACCCACCAGCGGAACACAGGATGCAGCCCAAAAAGGTTCTCTTCTCGCTTCGCTTATTAGTGCCGGGTGGTGGTGTTGCTTGTATGCGTCTGTGTGAAGAAGTGTTGTGATGTCTGCATGGCAAAAGGTGCGGATATTTTCTAATTATCCTTTTTTCCAGCTCAGTTCATCTAAGTCATCGCTATCGTTTCGCTTGACTAGTTTTTCAAAAATCAAGCTACAAGGCAAAGAAGTCGTTATAACCCAACAAACTGAATAGCAAAAAATTTACTTGATTGAATTTACTTAAGATAACTCTTTTTAGCACATTTGTGATGAAAATCAAACCTTTCGTGAGGCAGAATCTATGTTTTTCCTTAGCAAAATCCAATCATCATGTAGTTCGGTAGTAGATTAAATCAGAACACTTTGCAAATTGATTAGTTTTAGATAATTTAACTTGCAGCTAAGAACATACCTTCAACGTCTGTTAAATTTAACTCTAACTACTGTAACTCCTTAAATTTGCTAAAATTGATCTCAACAATAATATTCATCATAAAAAACATTCACAAAGATTTTTTCAAACTTTTGATCGTTGTCTCGGCATTATTCTTGAAGAAAAAGAAAATGACATACATACCGTTGAAAGAAACTCTTAAGAAGAAACGATTAGAAAATACGGCAACAGCCGAAAAAGACCCAATTCCAGGTGCTTCCAGGTGGTGTGTGCCATCGGCGGTCTCTCAATTAGATCGTGCAGCTGCTTCCTTTCGAAAAAAAAAATGGTTCTCTGAAAGGATACGGCTGTGCGCCTGCTGTGTTTTTGTTTCTTTGTGCCTTGCATTATATGTGCACCGGTTTACGGCACAAAATATGCGACACGAAAGGAAGGTTTCCTTCTTAGGAAGCGCTTAATGTTCCAAATTTGGAGTTACGCGATCTGGATAATCTAATGGGATGAATTAATAGCGTAAACTATAAAATTGCATGGATATTAATACGTGAGAATGTTTATTCCAGAACTTTATTATTCTAGCAATAACGTGATCTCAATGTGGAATGAACTAATACCTGAGATCAAATTGCGAAATTGAGATAGATAGTATATGACGTAATTTAAAAAAAAGTGATATATTGCTAACATTTATTTGGCAGAATGATACAATAGATCTACTAGACCATTCACTTGGACAAAGCCTATAATGCGATAAAATTTACTGATGTAACACTTGCATTCCATTATAAACAATATTGGTGTATTGGAAAGCTAAGCTTATGATTTGTGTTTCATAAAAAAAAAACTCTTTAACGTTCCGATTGCTATTAATGTTTTCGAATATTGTCGCCTGTTAGTGGGCATTATTCGAGTTACTTCGTACACGCGCACAATCTTCAATCGCTTTGCATCGAGATGCGAAGTGCAAAATTGCTGCTACAAATTGCCCGCTAGCATGAAACGCGTCCGAAACGTGGCCTCAACCATTAAACCGTCTAATCAGTAGTAGGCTGTATACTTCTCTCCATGCCTGCTTCTTCGCACGGGAAGGAACCTAATCCTGGCAGCCACTTCCGAAACGAAATCAAAGGACAGGGGCGCTTGCTCATACACGCGATCAACATGACGGGGCCGTCGCGCGCGCGCCCGCCATAATTGGTGACCATTTGCCGTAAAAATGGTGGCCATCGTAATTGATCTGACTCGGGCGCGCGCTCGATTACCTGACTCCATTCTAGTTGCCGTGTCGGATTGGCCTGATGTGGGTAGAAACATAGCGCTTGTGTATGATTAAAAACTGTATTACCTTTCGCGCGTTCCGTCTCGCACTTGCACCACGTGCTAATCGGCATTTTCATCGCCCACGGAGGATATTTCATTTGTGGTCTCAGATGATGTGCAAAAATATGATTCAGCTTCTTCAGCAGCTGGTCGGACGGTACGTGTTTCTGTAGAAGCTGTGGGTTTGGAAGGGGAATAGCTTAATACATACGCCTAGGGCCTCATGCAAGGAAAAGCTCAAGTTCACCGGGTCTACGTCCGTTTCGGAGAAGGTGCGCACCTTGATGAAAGGTAATTTATTTAATGTAACGATTAGATTTATGGACACCGGGCTTATAGTTCGGAGCGAAGAGCAATACGTCAACGCGAATACACTGACCTTTAAACATACCCCCTCACGGTGACGTGGCACGAGCAAGGAAGTTGAATGTAAATTTTGTGCTAACTAGTGAAATAGAAGCGTTATTTACATGGTTGTCGGGTGCTGGTGCTTTCCACCGATCTCTGGTAATGGAAAGGTCACATTTAACACTGAGTTGCAGTAGTGTGGTTTTTACTCATAAGTGAAAGTAATATCGTATTTTGCACATAATAAGTTCTTTGCGCAAAATATGTTCTTTTAGTTCGAAGTAATTGAACAAAATGAAATAAACCAACTTATAACGTTCATCTGAAACTAACTGTAAGGAACATTTGTTCTATTTTTAGCAAAATCTTAAGTCATGCCACTTGCAGTTTGATTTGATGCAACCATGCGCGCGAAAGTGCATTCGCGTACCTTTCCTCCCGTTCGGTTAACCACACAAACTTCGTCATAAGTGTTTACCGCAAAGAAGCGAAAAAGTTCCTTATCCACCCCAGAGCGTATGTGCTTATTGAACTTGAACATGCATATTGTACCTCGTCGTTTTTGTTTCATAGCGTACACTGCTTGAAAACTTTGAACCGCTGCAAAGTCATAGGCACAAAACCGAGCAGGACATCCCATTAGCTTGAGAAACAAAACGTAGGAAAAGTTTATCCCATTGACTCGTTGGGAAGAAAAATGAAATTGTTTAGTTCGCTCGTTTGGTATGTACCTTTAATAGTACGTACTGTCTGCCTACCACTTAGTATTGTATAGTCTTACTACTACGACTAACACTGTAGTTTCCTTCCAGAAGCTGGGAGAAAGTTTCTATGGATCGACCCACTCCTACATTTCTCGCCGTTGTGTTTTTCCTATCGCAACCAACCATTTGTTCCCGTTGTACTTTCGCCACGAATGCATTCGACGCCTAGCAGTTGCATCTAACCAACAAAAACGAATGCGCTCGTCGTGAGCATAAAATGTGATGTTTCGAGTTTCGCGGAGGTAATAGAATTTAAGTTTTTTTTCTACTGCCGTGTAGGTTGACTATGGTTGATACCATTTGCAAAATTAAGATCTTTCAAGAGCGTTTTGTTGCTTCGCGTGCTCTTATAAAGGATGAAATTTGAAGTTAACTGTTTAAACAATCTAGGGTGAAAATAAAAGCAATTTAATATTATATGCAGATCGGTGGACATAGATTTTACTAAACTTTTACAACATACGCTGTTAAAAGTTAAAATAGTGCACTGTTTTATACAGTAACAGTGAGGAGTCAGCGTATTTGTGAAATATACCATCCACGCTTGAAACGATATTCTACCATTAATAATCTGTAACTTCCGTAACGAGAAAGTTCGCTTGGTCGTATCGGTGCATATTTGTAGCAGCAAACGAATGCACGTGCCCCGTGTGCGTGTCTGTTGACGATAGAAACCGTTTTTCAATTCAACTGATGTCAATTTTTCCTTCCTTCTCGCTCGCTCGCCACCACGCTTTTATTAATGTAAGCCACCCAGAAACGGATGGAGCTGACGCCGTGCGCTTGTATGTGTTTGTGTGAAAGGCCACTTCCGGTTTAAATAGAGAGCACCGTCGGGCAATGGAGACATACTGATGCACTTAACTGCACCGAATGAACGAACAAACGGACGGTTGGAGAGATTTTATCGACTGTCGACGCCATTACGGTGGCCCATTTTCGAATGTCCTCCTTCCTCCCACGCTTGCACGTTTCATTCTCTAACACCAACTCTCCTCCATGCGCGGCTCGTGTCTCATGAGCATTAAATAGGGTTAGAGGAACGCAGCAATGCATCGACCTGAAGAATTCCCACCTCAGGCGGCTGGGTGACAACGACGAGTGAAATGATTAACGTTTCTAAATTGCTGCATTCATCCGTGTCCGTGCGCTTTCCGATCTGCCCTGATCGTTGGTGAACAGCTGCAGCTCGTAAACGGATCCCTGTGTGAACTGTGCTCGATACTCCGGATACTTATCTTAGCTGTCAGACACGGATAAGAATGTTTGAAATCAACAAGGCGAAACGACCAGCAACAGTATTTAAACGAATTCGTTTGATAGAATTTTACATCTTATTTACATACTATATGCTACTACCTCAATTAACATATCAATCAAGATCTATATCAATTTTCAATTATGTTCTTAAAGGCCTTTATGTTTACAAAATGTTTTCTCTTAATCAATCAACTGATGATTGCAAATTAACGAATTATTTTGGCGCAAGATTACTTTTAGTATCTCTTCTTCATCCATCACGAGTGTTCTGAGTAACACATACGTGAGATGCATTATTTATCCTCTAACGGGTTTGCATGTGAAAAGTACACATTACGACAAGTGCACTCGGACTGATATGCGTTCAACTCAAGTGTTTTATCACGCTCAATGTAGTCTCTACATACACAATCATATAACATGTTGTGCTGATCCACATCACTAAAGCACTAATGAGTTGCCGACCCGGTTCTTAAAGCAACCAGTTGACACTTACAATTCCTGAAAAGAATGGCGGTGTCTTACGCTACACGCTTTAGCTGATGCTGTTGATAACCAAGTCCATGGTCCCAAGTGGGTTGTTGTAAGTGAATAGACGAGGTGCCTTTTTCACACTAAACGACCGCGTTAAACCGAATGTCATTGCTTGGTAATCTCGCATAAACGTAGTATACCACACGGTTTGAGCGCACGTGAAGAGCTCTGTTATTCGAACCACCTGCCCAAAAAAGGACTTTGCAAGATGCAAGATTGGTGATACTTTCTTGTGACAGATAGCTACTGTTTAATTCGGTTAGAATGTTGTTAAAATAGATTTTAAATAAATAAAAGAGTATAGCACCAAACAGTGTGCAGCGGCTTTTTATAAGTCGGGCAAGAATTAGTACTTATTCATTATTAATTATTATTATTACCGAACCGTCCATCCGTTGCCAATGACTGACTAAAAAACAACTGACTAACAAGAACAACGAACTTTATTAACCTTTTATAAGACCATAGGTATATCTGCATAATTTATTTTTACGTACTTAAACTACCAAACGATGTGTTAAATTGAATATGCTCTAAAAGTTATTTTATTTAACTTCTCAAAAATCGTCAATCACTGCTATGAAATTCTTGTTTGCGATGTGATTGATACAAATAACTGTGAATTCGTTATTAGATGGTCTAACAACACCTAATCGCTTGGGACATAATCTCTTGCTTAACATACAGCGAATTGTAACCCTGAGATGATAAAAAGTTAGGAGATGATAAAAAAGGATCACTGTTTCTGAGGAAAACTTTGCAGTGCGTTGAAACTGTTACTTTAAGCATTTTCAACACACTGGAAGCAATTTATTAGCGTTGGCAGTAGTAATTTCATTTTGCGTTGATTATTTCCTTGCCCTATCTCTGCTAATCATTTACGAAACCTTAACAAAAAGCCTGGAGAAGTATAGAAGCAAAGTGAATGCATCCCTTAAAGCCGTTTGGCCTGATTTTGCGTTTACCTTTTCCATCGTTTGCATCTTACCTCCAACAGGCCGCTAGAGTGAAAGGAAATCATAATTAGTAGTCTACTACGGTCCTTGGTGGGAAGAGGTGGGTCAGAATGGGCATTTTGATGTTGTTGTTGTTAGTGAAGTACTTCATTAATAACCTGGGCTGGCGACCCAGCTAACCATCTTAAGCGTTCGACATAGCTGGGCATAATCAGAGTTTTCCAGCTTAAAAGAAACCTTGCAACCTTGCAAAACTGAGCTTTGGAAAACGAGAAATTGAGGGAAAGGATTTGATGAAATTGGAAGAAATCGAGCCGTCGGTTTGATGAACGAAACGAGCGGTAACTAAACTAGATTGATACTTTCCATTCTGTCATGTCGTTCATGTTGCTTTAGATTGTATATGCTGTTTTGAATAATAAGCAATAGCGCTAGCTTTTCCAGTTAATTGCGATTAGCGTGCGTGAGAAAACTGTTCATAAAAATGCTTACAATATGCAGCTTTGAAGAGGTTTTGAATACCAATATATTTTTGCATTTTAAAATGGTAACAAATTGTTTGTCTCTTTTTCTATATTTTTCTTTTCTTATATTTCGACGTGACCCTCAAGTTGACGTTAATAGAGGACTGTAAATCTTTATTAATATTACTTCATTTACGCCGATTTGGCACGAAGACCACAGACGTCCTTTTTCATGCTTTCGCTTTTGGAGTGTTTTCACAATCCTTAACCAACACCATTCACACTTTCGTTGGGGTATCTTTTCATTATTTCATTGGTCTTTTTCCTTTTTGGGGCAATGTTTCGTTTTCATGAATTGTGAGAAATTACCTTAGAGTCAGGCGGTTCTTCGTTTAGTATCAATAAATAACATTTTTACCATCTGCGTCTGCGTGCATCGCATGCTCTTTAGCTATAGCCTAAATGCCTTTCACAGCATTTTCTTTTGGCATAAAACAACGTCTTTAAACAATTACATATAGTAGCTTGCAATAGACGGGAAATATCCCAATGAACTAACGCGCACAGTTAATGCATTTCAAGTGATATAAAAAATGTAAAACAAAACATTGAATACTGGCGTATCTTATTGACTTAAACACAGTGTCCAACTAAGAAATAAAAAAAGTTTTATAAAAACAAAAACTCACAGTCCTCTACAGGGTAAATCTTTTCTCACCGCCCCTACAATGCCTCTCACGAACAGTATTATCTACCGTGTTAGACTACCTGATACACCAGGACATAGTATCCACAACCCGGGCACGTCATCTGAGAGACGCCTTGAGCTGGTTTTGCAAAGTTTGACTCGACGACGAACGCATAGCTGAAGAAACTTCATAAAATGATGAAAAGAATCAAGACACCATCAATGTTAGCGGCGCTCCTTTGGAACGCAGGTTGGAACTAATAAAAAGCACTCAAAATATTTTATTGGCAAAGTTTGCTGGCCAATAATCTTGTGCGCGGTGGTCTCCGAAGCATATCTATGAATGGCTTTTTCTAAGCATAGTGTTTCCTATCCTTTGCATGAGGTCAAGCTAGCAAGTAAGTAGCACAGGTATTAATGAAAGATTGGAACAAGGAAAATCAAGACAGAGAACACCTTTACCTATATGACTAAGAAGTTAGTATTTCATAAGATTAATCTATTCAAAGGATATAATGTTGCTATGAGATATTTAGAAGAAGAACTTCTAACAAATGCAAAACACATCACAAGTTATTAGAAACTTAACTTTGCGGTTTAATTATGTAACATACAGGTAAAAAATTTCCTTGTTAACAGATGAAACTGTAGATAAACATATTTAAATACCCTTGCGTTTGCTCAACCATCATGAATTCATAGGAACTTAAGAATTGTACATTCCATTCCAAGTTATTTCATAATCATGAATTCATAGAAACATAAGAATATGTTTCTTATAAACTTTTCATAATCACCATAATCATAATCTCAATAATCCATAATCAGTTTAATATCAATTATAAATTTATTAGACTATTTTCAGTGCATTGGTGCGATATACTATACCTACCAACATTATATGATCATACTGAATAATCCTATTCTAATCCCAATAAACTAATGGGTTATGAATGAAATTATTGGTGCAATAACGAAGTCAGGTTACTCTCAAATCAATTCTCTCTGCACAGATAGTTCTCCTAGGTTGCCATGATCCGAACAAGATTATCTTGATTCGTCCTATCAGAGCTGTTGCACATTACCATCACTTTCACTCCTTAAACTCGTTCCGGGTAGATGTACATTCCTTTGAAATTCAAAGTCGAAAGACAAGTTTCACATCTATTTTTCTATCTTCCACATTTGCGGCTACAGTTTGTAAGCTGATCTGCAAAGGCAGCTTGTGCTTTCACACCCCCATATCGATTTCCGGGAGCTTCGTAAAGTAAACAGGAAAATAGCGTCCATTTGTGTGTTCCTTGTTGGAGCTACTTACGATCTCTCACGTTTTCCCTTCTTCTCGTTTACTTCCTCAAGTACAGCATCCATCCAAAAAAAAAGCTTGATCATTATCCGCGTCGATGGCTAATTTGATATCCAAACAGCGAACCAGCTTCGGTTTCCTTCTGAAGCGAACGCGCAAACGAGTGCCCGAACGAAGAATCTATCTTCTTCACTTCTTCTCCACAAGCTCACCATTCACGGGATGCCCTTTTTTGCACGTCGTTTGAGGTGCGTGCTGTTATGCGAGGAGGCAATCTTGTCCTGGCCATTTTGAGAGGACAACTTCCAGCCACACGTACACCCCGGGCGAATCGGAGGACACTCAATGCTGATTTTGGGTTCCGATTTCGGCACCATTCCTGAAAGGCGCAGTCCTACTTCTTATCGATGTTTTGGTGAGCCGTCTGGTCTTGGTGCTTTTTTGTGTCAGACAAACCTAACCACGCTTCAGTAAGCGCGTGCGTGTTTCGTGAATTAATCATATTATCGAATCTTTGGATTCTGCTGCTGGTGCTGCAGTAGTTTTTCTTCTCATTTTTTGTGCACTTGATGTCAGGTTCTTGAAACATCAAGATTCTTTTAATACTTACCTCTGAAAAAAAACAAACATACAACTTTCGTACCATTCCGTTATTTGTTTGCTTTAAAACGGTTTTCAGGTCAGGTTTGTAGTATGCTCCGCATTAGCAACCACGAACAATCTTAAGAATGGCATCCAAAAAAGGTTCCAAAGTAGAAAGCCGAACGATGGTTCCAGCCATCGCAACTTGAAACAGTGCGTGGGTTTGCGGAACTGTACGCCAAGTGAGCAGCAAAAATTTAAAAAGGAACACGTTTAGTTTTACTCGAGCAAAAGAAAAATTAAAATTTCGCACCTTCATGTTCTTCTAAATGGAGGTAATTTTTCGACGATAACTGGTAGTTTGTGCACGAACCCAATGTAAAGTTTGTGATGTTGTCGTGTTTTTTTATATTAAGATTTTCGATTTCACACATCATTTACTCGCTTTGAAAAGAAAAAATGCATAAATTCGCGATCGTATGTACAACAAATACTGTTGTTAAAACCTTAATTTAATACCTTTTATTTGTATTAACAACATTTTGTACAATAACAATAACATTTTGTATTTTTTAAATTGAACGGAAACTTGACTTAACGAATTGAAGTTCACTGTGCTTGAACCTATTTAACATAACAATAAATATAACTTCATCATCGTTAAATAAGGATACAACTTAAAGCAAGATAGGTGTGCTTGTACAACAAAGTCTTCGCCAAAGCCGGGAAGATAACGGAAGGAGTAAACCTTTAGTACAATTCCAGATTCTGACTAAAACATATCTTTAAACAACATCATCAACGCATCCCATAGGGCCAAAGGTTCATACCAACATATCACACGTACACGCCTTTTATTCCGGTCCTGTATGAAAAAATCTTCCACACGGAAGGCTAGCAAAAGCGAAAGACTTTTCTGGGTGTTTCTACCCCAGCCCCGGTTGTGTCCGGTTCATTTTCGTGGATAATTTTTCATTCCGTGTTCCGTTTCGCTGGTTTTGAGTTTCATCTGCTGCCTTGTACCTCTGTGCTGCCCTTTTTGTAGTTTCTATGATGACGAAAGTCTGAGAAGCGAGCGTTAAAGTAAGATAGAGACAGTCCAAAGTCCCCAAGATTAGTCCTCTATGTTCCAAGTTCGTGAAATGTGTGGGCATTTTTTTGTTATGCTCTTTTTCGGCTTGCTTTCTCGGAGAGGCGTAATGTGAATTCACGCAAGAAGTGGCTATGCTCGTGCAGCATGTCGCGTATGCTGCTTATGCTGAACTTCAAGCTCCAACGACACCGAAGACCACGGCATCGCCCGGACCGACCGGTTGGTTGGTGGTCGGTAACTGGGTTCGGATGGGCGAATGATTTATTTGCCTGCGTTGCCGTTAGTCGCGCTGGTAAGATGGCTTATTAAATTATTGCCTCATGCTTGAAATAATTGATGAGACGTTACGAGGTCTTATCGCAAGCGAAGATAAGCGAAACATTGTACGGGCGTTTTCACATGTATACATATACCTAGTTTTTGCTGCTGACAATACCATGTTATTTTCGCTATGCATGATACGTTTAAGGTCGTTTTGATTATGTTAGTATTAGTAATTAGTATTAATCGTTTTATCAGAAAAAAAACCTGTTTCATCCACAACAAATCAGAATGTAAATTTCTACGCATAAAAGCACCTTTTAAATGAAGCATATTTTACTAACAAAACACCTTCAACGCCGTTCATATAATAATTTAAAATATTATAGCGAAACATGTTTTGCTGCTGCAAAAAAAATATTGCACCAGTACCAGCACACAGCCCTTGCAACAAGAGTGATAAGTTGTCATACTTAGCTTGTCTGTACACAAACGAAAGATGCGCGAGTTTGATAAATGAATTTTGTGCCAGATAAACGTGTGACGATTAAAATTGGATCACAAGCGGAAAACAAGCAGAAAAAACACATTCAGAATCAGCCGGCGAGTTATCAAGCTACCTCCATAAAAACCCCTGACATCTCATCAACATTCGTCTACACGTTCTGGTCTTCGTGTCACATGCCATGCCGGGTTGGGATGGAAAGGTGCTTTTCCATCACAGTAGCTTCAAGAATGAGGCTCAAAGAAGTCAAAACAAATTGCTTCTTCGTTCGCTGAACCATGTACATCAGGCAGACACATCGTTCGCGGTAGTATTCGCCACGTAAGTTCTCTGTCCGGAAACAGTCACCACGACTGGTTCGGCTTTCCATCGTTGAGAGGCATGGCCGTAGTGGGATGTCGTGTTTTTTTTTTATTTTGTCCAATATTCCTCTGCTGTCACGAAACAGCTAAAAGGTCGCCAATGTGGAAAGGAGTCTCTTTTTGGAGTAGACAGCATTCTAAAGTTTGGCTCCTGCCGCCTCAACACTCATTCCTCTGCGTCTGTTTGCAGAAAAAAAGAAGAAATTAGAAAATCAAAGTGACGGCAACGGTGGCATCGGTTTTTAAGCGTTGTTTTACCATTTTCTCCCCTAAAACCTTTTCTCTAGCGCCAAAAACTCTTGACGCAGGAAACCGTGGTAAAGTTTTTGGGTAAAAATCGATTTAAGCATGCTGGCAGCGTCGGCAGGCTTTTCCTGTGGGTTGAGAACAGTGCCGGCTTTTGGAGAGTATTTTCTTCTTGTCAGCTTCGTAGCTGTACCGTGCGGTTAAGGCCTTCTCGTCAGCACTTCCGCTTAGAGATGTTTTTTTTTTCTCACTTGGAAACGTGACGTGGCTTCGGGTGTTCGGAAAAGTTCCCGAGCATCTCCGAACTGTGGAAATGAATACCGAAGATGTTTCGGTTTTCCGACGGAAAACCAGTCCACTGAATCATGGGTAATCGTGCTGAGTTCGGTTCAGGTTGGTCGTGTTCGAGTTGTGGAATTTTCTGGAATTTTCGCAGGAAGCAGACAGTTGAGATGGCAGTTTGCTGTTTCCGTCTTTCTTCTCTCTCAATTGAGTCTTATTATACCGTATTGGATTGGGAGTTTAAAGCTCCATTTATTCACCGCAGAATCGTTATCCAAAGAAGGGCAATAGAATACCCCTCAGATATCCCTCAATGAACGTCCTATGGTTTTGCCAAAGACCAAACGCATTCAACTATGAAGTGGTCTATTTAGAGGGAGAATTTACGTAGTTTCTGTAGTAATCATGTGAAAAATTAAATACCAAAACATTTCTGACAACCTGCTTAGACAACAGGGTAAAAGAACCACATTTCAACAAGCGTTCTTTCATCGCCCGTTGTTCTTAAATGCCTAATTCAATATCCAATATTCCCTCTACATGGTGGTTGTACGGGGAATCTCAAAGCAGAGGAGCTCCCTACCTAGAAATGCCTTCACGTGTGAATGTGGGGCTTCTAAACCGACAGCAGCAACTGTTCCAAAAGCAAGCCAAGCTTACAAGCTTGACAAAAAGGTGGCACTTAAATGCGTGTCACCTCATAATCACAATGTTAAGCTGTGAACACCCTTGTCACAATCGATTCGGGTAATTTGACACGCTTCAGGAAATAGAAGTGAATCAGCAGCGTGGTGCGGGTGACCTGTAGGATAATTTTGTTTTCTATACTTCTGAGAGCATGCACGTAAAGTTTCTATCCCTGCGGCAGCTTTATGCTTGTTTGTTGATCATTGTTTTTGGGGTTGTTTTCTGCTGGAGCTAATCAACCGAGAAGCTTTTCGGGACTTTTACTGCGTTTGTTTTATCTAAAAATCATTACACCATACATACAACATTCAAACCATAACCTCTATAAAGTACCTAGAAATAACTGCATTGCTTTACATCGAGCCACACCACCCACCTCTATGCTGGTTCGTGCCGATCCTAGCAATTCTCAACACACCGGCATACAATAATCTGATCAGCGTGCCGGACCAACGATCCAAAGACGGAAATCTGCAATCCTGAGTAGGCGAGAGGTTAACAATAATGTGGCTGCAAGGTACATAAATCAATTACCAATTCCAACGCAGCTAACGCTGGTGGGCTATGGAGGGGGAATGTTGGTGTCATTCGCGACATTTTGCGACGACAATTAAGACTGATTTAATGTGATAAATGAATCCTGATTTGGCGATGGTTGTGTCGCTCTGGCCTCTCGAGTCTGTTTCTTTCGCTCCATTTGGGAAGATATCCGGCAATGAATCTTCAGATCAAACCTGTTGAAAACGGACAATAACTGTAATTAATCGGCTTGCGAATGTCCATTACTCCGCTAGGGGCTTATATGGACTATCAAGATCGCCTTGGATGCTGCTGTCACCTGCTTTAGAACAAGTCGAAAGTGTATCAACGAAAACGACAACAGTTCGATTATTTAGTTTAAATAAAGGTGGGGTTTGGTTTCTGTCACTTGTTACTGATTGTTTAAATAGGTAGCAAACATATCCACAACACAGTAACGATCGAAACGTCTGGCATAGTAGCCTGTCGAAAGTTAGTCCACACCTACTCTATTTGTGTGCGTAGCCGTTGGGCAATTATTGAAGTAGATTAAGTCTTCACAGTCCGCTGCTGCGCCACAAGCGTCGTGATACATGTTATAAAGTAGACTTAATGACGTATCAGTGTTTGGAACATATCAACCCCTACTGCCTATCTGCTCCTACTGTTTCGACATTGCCTTGAAACCGGAGGTGGTGATGGTAAAATAATTATCAGCAGATCAAACCAAAGAACTGATGCCGGTAGGAAATTCCCGGATCGGAGTAGCCAGATCTTGTAGCCGCTTCCCAATTGGTTCCATACTTCCCTTTCTGAGTTTGGTGTCGGCGATTACCTGCCTTTTCCGCATCGGTCGATGTGTTGATGATTGAAATCAACAACATAAGCACACAGGCATAGTGAAAACATAAAATCGGTGATGAGTAAAACGGAAAGCAATACACAAACTTCCCCGTCCAGTGCTGATGAGGTTGGTCCGTTGATGGATGGTCGAATGCGAACGTGGCGACCAAGGCTCACGACTCGCAACCACTTAAGCTCTCGTCGAACTGGTCGGGTGGCCTGCGCAAAGCGAGGAAGCTGGATAGGAGGAGCGTCCAACGCTGTATGAAGATTGCGTGCGTTCAAGTTAATTAAGGCCTTAAGTGGAAGTAGCAGCGGTGGGTTTGGAAATTCAATCAGAACCAATTTCAACCTGGCACACAGGAGACGCGACGCGGCCAGATCCCTTCCCGCCAGCTGATCCTTCATCCGCCGTAAGTTTTGACGCCTTCCTATTTAACCTCACCGGAGCGCGAACCTCCGGCTCATTCCGTCTTCCTTCTCCAATGCTCACCGTGATCGTTACTGACGTTGATGAGGTCTAGGGTCTTACACGAACCCACCCCAGCAGCGTGCACTGGTCTGGTACTGGTGGGAAGGTGATTTTTTGTTCTCGTCTGTTTCCGAGAGAGAAGGTGTACGGGCTTCTACATGTTACTCAGCACGTTTTCCACGGTGTGTTCCGATAGAGTCGGAAGCTCTAGGAATCGGGCATGATACCTGGGGCATCGCACCGTACATCGTTTGTACCATTTGTTTCTGCTCTCTCATCACCAACATCAGCTTGATGCGATTTTCCTAGTTTGTCTAGTTTCGCAAATCGTGCAACGAAAACAAAAAAAAACTAGAAGAGCCAAGGTTGTCATTTTGCGCTACAAAAACGTCCATCATTTGCTCGAAGTCGGTTGAACGAACTGAGTTCTACGATTGGTGGGGGCATTTTTCATCAGCGTAAAACCGCCACACACGTCAAGGTCAACAGATAGACGGAAGAAGCTTTGCTATTTGGGACGATACACGGTTAGACATGCGTATTGTGCTTACTGCTGATACGAATGAAAGAAATCTAATCGTTTCAATTACACCGTCGGTAAACAAATTGGTGACAAGCCAATCTGCGAAAAACAGCAGTTCAACTCCGTGTAAATTCATCCTCGCTGTAGTGTGCTTTTTAACATCCGAAAGCTTCATTTCGCAAAAGCCACAAGGACAACGATGTGGACATGGAGTAAAATGAACGAAAAGCTCGAGGACTTTTTTTGTTTCTTCATTTCGTTGACGGTTTCAACTGAACAAAATGTTCAAGTGGAGCACGAAATGGTACCAAACGCTACTGGTATATTTTCTGTTCGCCTATCGGTGCCGGTGTGGATCATCATCCATCATCCAGTCTGATGGCAGTTTAAAACTGTTCCGCCGTCAGTCGGCCACCACTTGTAAACGTTTTATTTTTTGTAGAGCTCCAATGTTGTCCTCAAATTGTCGCTTCGGGTTTTTTACGCTGTCCTCTAAACACAGTACCGACGGATCAACACTGGCGTTTGAACAGCTTGTTCTCCTACAATTTAGACTTACGTGTCTGAAACGAATGTTTCCCATAGATGTTTGTGCAGAAGATTTTGTTTTAATTTAATTGTTTGTACAAATGGGTTGGAAACTTTTTGTGCATTTTGTCCTGTTCCATATTGTTTACGAAATGTATCTGTATTCAGAGTTTCAACTGCCAATTATATTCATTAATCCAATTGAAATTCTTTACGTAGTCTGTCTCGTTTAATTTATCACAAAAAATTATAAAAATTATACACATCATTATATATTAAATCACGCATGAATTATAATTATAAAATCATACACATCAATATAATATTAGCATAAGCCACTTCCACAAACGTTTATGTATTGAATACATATTTGGAGTAAATTTGCCTTTTTTGCTGATGTAAGGTAAACGAAAGTTTCGTTATTCCTAACAAATACATTTTAGATACAGATGCAAATTGAAAGAATCACCCATCACAATTCACAAACATCTTCGCATGTTTCCGTTTGAATGTTTGAAACTCCTAGGAAGAAACGTGAAGGTCATCCAAAAATCGAACCTATCCGGCAAATGTTGCGACCGCAACGCACGTTTCCATAAGAAAACGGATTAGAATTTAAAATTTAATACCCACTCCCAAGCAGCGAATGACTCTTCAGCGCAACGAATCGAGCAAACGTGAAACAAAATTACCCCCAAACGAGATCGATATGCTTCCCACCTTGTCCAAAACCGGTAGAGGTTGAAAAAACAAAAAGATTTTGTGGATAGCCTGATGATAGCGGTGCCGAAAATGGCGAATCGTGATTTAACAATAAAAAATGACCATGAATTGGCCGACCGGTGGGGTAGTTGCTGCTCGTAAAATTTGATCGGAGTTGGACTGATTCGCGACCTCCGGACACACACAAAATAGACAAAGGTGATTGAATGAATTGAAAATTAAAAAAAAAATAAGAAAAAACGTTGACGAACTAGAACACACAGCTCATAAAAAGTTTCAAAAATATGGCAACAACGAATAGACAGCTTAGTCACATTTGAACCGATTGGTGTGAACGGATAAGCGCCTGTGGTCAACGTTCTCGATTGAGTTCCATTGGACTTAATTTTTTACATTTCAATTTTATTTAAATGAGGTGTGACCTAAACATTTGCTTTGTCAGGTTTGCTAATCGGTCAATTTGTTTTGCTACTAGAGCGTTATACGTTCGACGCGGAAATTCGTTTTGGACACAAACGTCCTGCCAAATTCGACTGCTTTTTTGCATGGTCGTGACGTGCTTATTACATTAGACTTACCATAATGAATTTTAACGAGAAAGGATATTCCCTCCAATGAACCTTTCCAATGAATATATCATGCTTGTTGTACGAGCATCGTCCGTTTCGTATTTTGTTATTCATCGTATTAAATTAACGATACTATACTTCCTAGCGCGAGCACTGGAAAGGGACGATGATACATTGGCGGGAAGGGTGTTATAATTACCACACATCTGCCGATGATGGAGAGCACACCATAAAGAGCTTAACCATAAGCGCGTAAGTGCTCTTACACGCCGATGATAATAAATTCAGCTGCCGAAAAGTAAAACAACCACAATAACAAGTAAAAATGTATGCTCTTCGTTAGGGTTGGAAAACAGGAACAAAAATAACCACCACAATATGATGTGTTTTGTGTGTGTTTCGATTTTATTGTGTTCTATTATCATTACAACATCACCATAAATAATCTAAAGATGCAGATCGCGAAACTTCCATTCATACCATACCATTTATAGTTTAAATAAGAAAAATAATATGAACTTTTTTAAAAACGGATTGTCCTTCCTAAATAATAAAAACTAATAATAATCAAATCGACACAAGCCTTATTGATTGTAATTACAACTGATCGTTTCGAAGTACTAGACAGTGTTACTGGCCAATTTTTGTTCATAAATTTTACATTTATTATGTATTAAGTTTAGATAAGGATTTTTCACATACGTCTAATGTCTCATATCAAAAGGGGTCGTTGTTTTCTTGATGAGCCACAATTGTGTAATGTTTTGCAACTGATTTAACTATTTGATTGAATGGTCAACTATTACCAACGTACATCTAATGTACATCCAATCGTGTTTGGTATATTATTGTCACAGAAAAAATCTGTAGAGCTCATTTGTTTTGTCGAACCCTAACCTAACAGGTTTCGTTTTATGGTAGTATTTATGTTTCATTTAATAATTTCTAAACTATTCGATCGTTAATTATGAAAATCTCGATCGTAATTAAACACTAGGGGACAATCGATTGATTTCACCACAAAAAGTACCTGAATGTGTTTAATAAATTAGTATAAGGAATAAATCGTAACCGTTGAAAATCAATCCAAATTGGCATGATTTTTCATCTCCTATATTATTTTTGTCAAAAAAAAAATGTTATCAATATTTTACTATGCTCTATGTTGACAGTATTAATAAACATTCAGTTTCTTCTGCCCGTGCCAGACTCATAAAGATAGTTCAATCTTTTAAGATTGAAATAAATAAACAATATGATAGAAATTTACCACTGAAATTTTTCTTGAGCATAGACAAGAAGTTTATTTATTTTGTCGAATCACCATAAATTGTGCCAAATCAGACCGCTTAGCTTGGCTGTGCCATTAAAAAAGCCGAACGTGTTGGGTTTATCGTAGTGACACGACAAGGACAAAAGGAAGAGTGGAACGGCGAATTTTGCTGTACATAGATCTAACAAAACACATTTTTTCCGCTTATTTCCGCTTCAGCGTTCTTTGCACTAGTCCGTTTGCACTAGTTCTTTAGTTATATTTTCCGATTGCAATGGTTTTGTTATTTGTTGATCGATAGAAAACGATAGGACTCGAAAACGCTTCCTTAAATCTTGCCTTCTTTCTTCCTAAACGAAAAGAAAAACTATATCTGGAGTTTGTGGACGTTCAAGCTTCCGGGAGCGAAACTTTGGATTGCTTTTTTTCTTCTGCCAAAAGTACCAGAGAGCTGGATAGTAGAATTTACCATGCTTGGTGGACACGAAAACACACGTTTCATAATCATGCTTTTTTCATCAACTATCCTCGATTGAGGACAGCGAATGCTTGCAGATATCTACAAACGAACAAGACAAAAATGAAAGAAACAAAACCGTTTCATAAAACGTCTTTCATTCCAGATTTTCAGTTTTCTTTTTTCAGAAGAACTACGAAACACTAATGACACTGGTCAGTTGGAGAAAGGCGTAAATAGAGGAAAAAACACATCGTCTTTGGCTGGATGATTTTATTTCATAACGATAATCCTTTCATTATAATTCAATTCGTTGTATTTCCTTTCCTTGTTATGTCTTTTGGACGTGCTCCTGTTTAACATTCATTGATAGTAGAGGATGTATGAATGATGAGTACTATTTTGGGACTTTTTTTGTGTATTAATATGTATGCAAAGGAATTATTAGTATAAATAAGCATTTTCCTAGGTTTGTTATCTATTGAGATGTGGCCAATATGAGATGTTTCTTATTTTTATTTGTTTAGCTTTTCGGTACAAGAATTGTGCCGTAGCATTCTGCGGTAGTCAATACATTATTTTGATTTAGTATGTGCTGTGTCTGTTATGTTCGTATTCTTTATATCCTGTGTCATAGATATTCCCGTAAAATCAGATACAACACGTACTACTCTCTTCTTTATTGGTACAAAAAGCATATCTTGCTTTCCCACTATGGTAGGCTTAAACCTAAAACAGCCATTGCAGTAATTGAAGAAACGCATATACCGTGTGCACTGATACGTTTCTTTAGCCAACAGATAGCATTTTTTGTAGTTTTGCTTCTGTTTTCTCACGAAAGAATAATTTACGTATCTACTGCATGTGCGCAATGCGTTCAAGCATCACTTCAACAACTGCATCGAAAAATATTTTGAACCTCTTGTACACAGAGTTTTTTGCAAGAAACAGAAACTGGAAGTCTTGTCACGATCCTTCCGGTCAACCGTTTGCAGTGCATTTATAGTTTAATGGAGATTTATGCCTAAAACCTAGCACAAGCAACTGAAAAAAACGATACCACTCAGGGATCCACACGAAGGAATATGACTGAGGGTATAGCAGACATTGAGAATTCGCTGATTGAATGCGAAGATGCGAAGAGAGCGATCTCTTGCCTCTTCTTTACTATTACCACATGTATTCGAGCAAGATCACTCTCGCAATGTCAAAAAATGGCTTGTTCACGAACGTCAAACAACCGCAGCTGGAGATTGGGATTCCAATATTCCGTGACGTGCTACTTGCCAGCTAGCAAAAAGAGTAACCATTTGCCAGCCAATAAAAACCCTGTTAAGATTGGCAATTTTTCGTTTCTGTTCGGATGTGTGTGCGTGTACATGCGTCTCAATGTGTGTGGGTATGGTTAAAATTTGACGATCATGAATTATTCAACAAACCGTACACGATCGCGCCTTAAGTTCGTCCCCATTTTCGGAGGACCGGTTACCCCAGGGTATTTGCCTAGAAGGCTACCTTACAGCATCAGCTACTTAAAATAGCATCACAATGTTCCAACGAACTAATGTGACAGATCTGACACACAGAATGCAATCGTATAGTTATCCTGCTGACCCATACAATGCTGTTGTCATGATGTTGTTGTAGCATCCGACATGAGTACAATAAAATTTTAAAAATAGTGCATGTGTTTGAATGATTTTTTTAATGTTCTTTGCAAGAACGTTATTCAGCCTTGGCGCTTGAATATTGTAAACATTATAAGTTACCAATGTTTGACACAAGTCAGGCTCAGTTTAATTTATTCATGAACAATAGCAACATAATATGTACTCTATTATCTATAGATCTGAGAATTATCAAAAAAAATATTACTCAATCAATGCAATACTACACCCTGAATCATGTTGAAACTTTCAATAATTGTTCAAAATTGCTTCCTTATTCTCGTGGTTGCAGACTGAGGTCATTTTCGAATTATAACTAGTTTGCAAAACACATGATTCTCAATCTCACAACATATTAAGCCCCATTCAGGCGAATATTGCGATCGGTAGCGATAGATAACGCCACACAGTCCGATCAATTTGCGACATTCAAAATTAACATAACGTCGTTTCACCTTCTAACAGCAGCTTTGGGTGTGAGCGTGGATTGTGGTCTCGAAATTCCGCCCGACGTACAAACACGCAAACGCTCATCATCGTCGTGCGCTTCCTTTGCACAACATATTAGCAAAAGTTTCTCTGCAAAGCTGCGGAAACAAAGGAGAAGGAAGTATTGTGCGCAAACAAAAAAAAAATCGGCAAATCGTGAACTTTTGGTTTGGAAGCGAATAACACACATTTTTGTCTGTTGCCTCGCGTGACAACCTTCCTTTCGTAGACTAGACGACGGGGCACATTTGGAGTGTTTTGACATTGCCGTGCTATTTGTTTTCTTCTTCGTACGCTTTTCCTTTTTTGCATAATTTGGCACGCTTCGTAATGTTCGTCCGTGGTTCACATGATGCTGATGATGATATTCGTTCAGAGAGAAGAAGAATACAAGGTTTAGCACACGCACGGGCTTGACTACTCGAAATTGATCCACGATACAGGAAGATCGCGGAAATAGATTCCAACACGATTGCCGAGACACGGCCGAAAAGAGTCGTGGCCCCCCAAAAAAACAAAAACAAAACACTAAAACCACAATCATGCTGTCGTGGGTAACACAATATCGGTTTCCCTCACCCCTGCGATTGCGTAGTTTTTGTGTCAGCTTGACAGATACATTACGGATGCAAATGACAGATTAAACGATGCGAATGTCAAACCCTCGAAAAGGCCGTCAACTGACCTCTTACTCGTGGCTCGTGGCCTCCCGTACGCAGAATGGTTTTGAAAGTTGATACAGAGCCGTTTTTTGGCAAGAGCTATTGTGTGCGTCCGACCGTTGACATTTTACCCGAACCTGATCTTGTCTACGAGCAATCATTTTCTATGACGGTTAACGCGTCGATTGGATGGAGATGTTTGAATGCACAGATATGATCTCAAATAACAGGTTCAATATCCAATCAATTTGCTCTTTGATAAAATACAAACGAAAGGTTATCAATTTAATGTGTTGCTACTCATATTATCCAAATGAATACAAAACATTATCTATAATTTGATAAAATTGATTTGTTTGAATGTTGTGTGAATGTTTCAATTATTATATAAAAAGAAAATTTCAAAATTATGTGTGTGCAAAATGTTGCTGTACCATTTTAAATATGGGGTATATTTATAGTGTTTTCAATAGCTTGTGTGCGTTACCGCTTATTCAAACTGTCGGACAGGAAAGCTTTTGCAAATGGTACCTACGATCGTCGTGGTCACTAAAAACCAACGAACATAAATATGCAATTGTTCGCAAACTAAAGTACTCTGCCGTTTCCATTTACTGTTGTTCACCTGCTCTAGTTTGTTCAATGCGCAACTTCACACGTGTGTGTTCTGTTTTCAGCGCTGGATGCTGGAAAGTTCGCGCTGTGAAATACGAAGAACCATCAAGATATCTGGGTGAGCATCTTGCCGCCACTATACTAGAAGTGCGCTCCCCAAATCAGCATTGAAATATGATCCAACGGAAAGGGGTCACGAAACAATGATCGTAAAATTCTCACACTCAAGCTCACTCGCAGAGTGCATACGAGAGTTCGGTGTAGTGTTCACGATTTGTGTATGTTTTTGCCGCTCTTTCTTTTCCTGCTTAGCCTGAGCAGAAAGCGATAAATGTTGCGGAAATGACACTTTCCAAAACGCCTTCCCGCACTGCTTGTTTTTGCCCAACTGCACCGGAATCATCTAACCTAGGCGCACACTATCGCCCAAGCAGCACACATTTTGGTGCTTTTCCTCGAACGTACGGTTGGTAGTACTTCGTATTGTCGAAAATTCAATTATGTGCTGCCACACCAAAAAGCAGCACACAGTGGAGGGAAACAAACAAACTATTTGCATAAATCCAACCTACAAACCGTTTGCGTGCTGTTTCTTCTTATCCTGCTGTTAATCTTTGGAGTGGACGAGAGCTTTCAGCAGTTGTTAAAACTGTCGAGACTTACTGCCAACGACAGTAAGGCAGACATTTTCCCAGCTCATCTTACCGCCTAGCCCAGGTCTGGTGGCGTTGCTGACTTTTTATGACTCACTTCTGCGCGTACCATAAGTTCCGGGGCCTTCCTTTCTTCCTCCCTTGGTGCTCCTGTAAAAAAAATGCATACACATCGGATCCGGCTTTCACCTTGACCACAGCGGAGCTTCAACAGTCGTAGCTTAGTTTTTGAAATGATATAACTTTCATTTTGCCATGCTGTGAAAGATAAATGGACAATTGTGTGTTTTGAGATGGATTTTTGACGAATAACAAAATCCGAATGGGATGATATTCCTGCTGCGAGCATAAATCCCGTTGTCCCATAGGTAAATTAGTACGGACACTTCTATATAGAGGCTCCATGTTCGTAGCCATTTGAAACATTTTTCCAGATTCAGAATGTACTTAAGATCAGGCAAATAAATGATAGAGTAACGAAAGTAAATTTGCCAACCTTTAGCAAATCTCCTGATATCCTTGGCAAATTGGTTGTTTGTTTAATAAAAATAACATATAACATAAGATTTCAAAATTGCCTGCCTTTTTCGTGGCGCCAGACCATTAATTGCATTGGGATGGAAGGTCGATTCGAAGAGGCTTGTTGAATGTTATATCTTGATATGTTATCTATCATAAGATATTAGTTTACATGCTCATTCAATCATCTAGGTAATTGTTTTCTTTCAATGCTAAATTTAGGATCGTTTTGCGGAAGAAGTGATCAGACGTAAAGCTTTTATGCTCTAGCCACCTTCATCAAGCCCTCTCATATGCTTGATGGTGAACGTCACCTTTCGGTTGAAAGGAGACACTTTCACCCAGTCATGGCGTGTCCAGCTTTTAACCTTCGGCAACAATATTGGCATCCCATAGGATCGTAAAAAGCGACCGGAAAATCGGTAACGATCCTTCGAGACTTCGAAACCAACCCCAAAAATAGCTCCTCTAACAGTGTGTTGTGGTGGTTGGTGCAGAGAGTTTACAAGAAGAAGGTTAGGTCGCCCAAAGCTACTGTGGTAGGAAAAAAGGTTGGGCAGGCAAAACCATTTTCTCTTCATTCTCGGTAGTTCTTTTCTTCCCTTTCTGCGATTACTTCACCTTACAGTGGTGGAAAACACATTTAGTCAAGCGTTTATCGAACGTAATTGATTCCACGGTGGAAGATTTTGCTCTTGAAAGGGGCCGTACCCGTTGATATAGGATAAGATTTAGGCTTGCTGCTTCCTTTTTTTGTCTGCTCAGAAAAAGGTTCGATTATTCTGGATATTTGTTCGTTTATGGTCGGACCGGATATCTGATAAAACTGATCCAAACTGTTCGCATTAGAAGATTGTTTGCTCGATTAAACAGTGTTCTCAAGTTGTTACACTCTCAAAGCAGTGAAGATAAAACAATGTTAAAAGAAACTAAAAGGTACCATAAATCTGTTAGTTCTACATAGACGAATTCATTTTCCTCTACGCTATGAGCTGCTCTGGATAGTTATGCAATGGTAGTATTTATTTTATGAGATTCTGTTCGTAAAACGTGCTGTTCGTGGAATTTCTCTTTATCAAAAAAGAAGTTCAATAATCAACCAGTAACCGGTGCTAGTTGGTGGTCCAAAAGCTAACACATTTCACCATTCGACCACCCTATCGACGCTACCGTAGAAATGAAGTTATCATTTCTCCCCTGCTGGAAAAGTACTCTGCCGTAAAAATGCCACACTCTAGCGCCAAAACATGCCTTTTTCCGTCACATTAAAATAAGCATCGACGAAGAAAATCCACCATGCGTCAGTAACGAGTCACTAACTCAATCCCCTTCTTTCGTGCACTGAGCTAAGATGCTTTTACTAGACACCAACAGAGCATTACCAGGAGTGTTTTTCCCTTCTTGAATTCATTAGCGATGATTTGCTTCGCTCTAACCGCTCTGAATCGCTGCTTAACAGAACTCTCAACTTCTCGAATACATACACCACAATAGACTGGCAGAAATCCGGGTGCGGATGATCATTACGAACACACTGATGCCGATGGTGTACATCCGACGTTTACTGAGCGGGTGCAGGAAAAATCCCCACTTTACGGTTGGAATGGTATGGTAGTCGTTGACTACCCATCCGCCAGCATGATCCATTCCTAACGATGACTACACCAAGTACAAGTTAACCAACTGAGAGTTGTGCCCTCATCTCATCGGGACCCGTGGCTGCATACTGTTCGCTTGGAAGCGCGTTTAATGCCAACAAATTAACGCATCATTTAACGCTGTGGTAAACGGTCGAGGTTGCCGGCTTTGAAATGCTTTACATCCATTCCACTGAATGCCATCGTCTCTGCCTCTCTGGATTGTATAATCATGGAGACGGCTGGGATTTACTGGATATATGTACACTTCCGAATGCAGATCTATTCATGTTAGATGCTCGAGCTTCAGTGTCAATTCCATTGGTACTTTCTTCTGATTTTCAGCCATCTCTTCATCCATTAACAATTGGTGTCTAATTAATCCAGTCCATTGAACTTCTACGAATCTTGGTTAATGGTAGCGTCTGCATGGATAATCAATATTTGGTAGCATATTTTCTTACACCCATCTCATTACTGGTAATATTCAAAAAAAAAAAAAAAACAGTTTCATAAGTAGTAGAAAATATGTTACCTTGCGAAGGCTTATAAGCCGTATTGCCACATTTTATCATTTTTCGTTACAATGTTTGTTATAGAAAAAGCAAAGGTTGAACGTCTTCTAATATCTTTGCTATAAAGAGACATCCACACGTACACGTAATACATATTGGTATGCCTCTCAAGTTTGTGAACAAAATGTGTGATTATAATTACAGAAAGTACATTCTATTTTTAAAGCAAGAAAAAAAGGTCAAAATATCGAGCATTTCGTACGAGGTATTATATGGACATTTGGTCACATTAGACCATAAAGCATTGAGCTGAACCGTTCCACTTCTTTTCACATTTCCCTAGATTCAGAGCCCATTCCAATTCTTCATGGTGAAGTACGAGTTGTACCCAATATGAACATGGAGAGGCAACCGTGATGGATCATTTGCTATCCTTGAATAATTAGTGATAGGTTTGACATCCCGGTGACAAATGTATCTTTCACACCAAAACATCACGCCGAGTGGTTCGCTCTTCACAATCAGCAGCTCAGTGATACATCTGTCGAAATGAGGGAGTTCGACGTTTGTCGTATAGCCACGACATCTACAGCGCTTCAGCATGGATAGAACGAAAAGGAGGCAAGGTTTTAAGAGTGTTTGTTAAGTTTTGGTTTGAATGTTATTCGATTTCACGCACCATCAGTGGCCCCTATTGGCTACGCAAAATAAAAACAAAAACGGCATACAAACCGCGAGTGCATTAGACAAATATAATCCCCTACACTCTGACTAGAAGCCTCGACTGGTAATCAAATTACCTCCTTAACACCGACCTGGATTAAAGCTTAGCTTTTACCTTACATCTACGCGAACAGAGTATTGAACCGCTAGCCCTCTACATATTAAAGACGCTGTGTGCGGTATCACGCCCAATTGGAGCAGATTAGTCACCAAGAGTGTCATAAAAATATTTCGTACATCAAAAATAGATGCATCACTCCACGCACGACAGTGGAAGATAAGCAAAGGTTTACTTTGTATCATGAAACAATGCACAAACCCTTGGAGTACGGAAGATGCCACCGAAAGTCATGCAACTACACGGACTGACGCTTCAACGATGACGGCGACAACGGCAATGACGTCGGGGACTACTACGTCCACCTCCACAACCATGTCCACGAACGCTAAGTCAAAAAACATGAGTGCTTCCAGTCGGGAGCCAAAAAGTGATTCCAAAACATCCGGCGGCAAGTCCGCCTCCGATCTGCATCCTTCGAAGCCGCAGCATCAGCAACCACAGCAACAGTACCTTCAGTATCCACACCATTATCCGCTTCATCAGCACCCGTTGGGTACCAAGATGAGCGGGAAGCTGGGCACCGCCGGCGTTGATTCCCTGTCCGCACTGCATATGCTCCCAGTTCACCTGAGGGACATGTTTCTAGCCGCGCAGCTGTTACGAGGTAAGCTTGTTCCAGTTAGGCTTTTTCATATCAAACCTCATACCGCACATTAGAAATGAAATAAAAATTTGTACAAGAAAGCAGCTGCTTCGTCTCGGCGTGTGGTTGGTATTTGCTAATCTGATTGCCTTTCAAGAATCAGAAACGTCTGGGGTATAAAACGACCGCTTAGTCAAGGATCGGAAAACTTTCTATACCAGCGCACCGGAGGATATTACTTTTATTGGATCTAAGTGCGATCATAATGAAATAATTTCAACACACCCGTATCCGACACAACTACAAACAACGTTGTTGTAATAATGGTACCGTTTTCCAAGGATTCCTGTCGACGTCCTACCGTTTCAATGTAATTCCGTTTAACTTTCATAATGAAAAGAGGTTGGGTAGCGTTTTTTATCCTTTTTACTTTACCAAAAAGATGGTTTCATTACGTGCTAGTGAAAGTTTTGCTTGCGAAAGATTCCGGCAGCATCTTCCTATCGTTTGCCCAGTAGTAGCCCAGTAGTCTACAGTTTCAGGATGAAACGGGCGAAAGTTATCTTCTAGTCGTACCGCTATACTCCTCACCCTTACCCTCCTTGTGTTTCTCAGTGACCTTATCGTTTTAATAATTTAAACGCTCGCTCAGTCGGGGACCAAACTTTATTTATTTTCGTTCTGTTCGTTTTGCAATGAAACCTGAACCGTATCGGCCGATGAATTAATTCCTACGTTCGATTGTTTCGAACTTCTTCAAATTCGATCCCCACCCCAATCGAAGTAATCGCAGAGCTTGTTCGAGAGCTTTTCACACCGCATTCGGGGGCCATACTGCCAGCAGTCGGCATGAGTGTCATGGCGAGAATGCCAATGAAAGTATGAATTATTGCCAAGGCGTTGTGTTTACGATTCTATAGCCTGTTGTTGAAAGTTTTGCCTCGCGTCTGAAAGTTGCCACTAGTCATAGCGCACGATACGCCGCAAAAGTAACGTTAGCAATAGACGAACGAGCGCCTTGATGAAGTGATGTTACAGCACTGTGAAAGGAAGGTGAGTCGGTAAAGATGATTGGACGTAGGAAAACAATACACGTATAGAACGGCACACCCGCACAAAGGCCAAATAAATGAAATGATCGTCCAGAACTTTCTCGTTGAGCGGCAAACGAAGTCAAGTTGTACTGACTTCATCCTAGCTATGAATGGAAGAGGCCAGAAATCAAATCGGACACCATTTGTGGTTGCTGGTGGAGCTGGCTCCAATTTCGCTGGCACTGGGTACGACAAGAATAGCAAAACCACCATCCTTTCGCGATGAGTCCAATCATAAATGGCCACGTTCGTATTTCTTTCGACCGTTCTCCATCCGATAGGTTCGAACACATCTACTTTTATCGAACCCAAAAGTATGCTACTGGTTCGGCAGCAGTGAAACTGTCTGTCTATCCCGATTGTCTGCCACGGACGCTTACAATGAAATATTGGCTTACAATCGTCTACCGGGTCCAGAATGCTGTTCTAGGATCGAGGAATAGGTCACGAGCGAAATTGACCTATGTGTTCCGTGAGAAAACTGCTGGTGAGAAACTTTCGCTACCCGAGCATGGCTATGTCACCTTTGGTAACGTGCTCTATTCCCGATTTTACCAAGCCTCGATTGAATGGCAGAATTTGTCTGCGGACCGAAGAGAGGAGAAACAGTTCATCTGTCCATTGAAACTTTTCCAATTTGCAATCCTTTCCCTTGGGTCAGTTTCATGAGAGTAAGCGTGTTAGCAGGTGTTGGTTAAATGCACGAAGCTTTAGAGCTTTAGCGACAATGTCGTAGAATCAACAGCATACTACTGCAGTATAATTGTCCTGTATACTGTGGACCAATAGCTGTACTGGTTGGTTGGAATTAAATTGAATTCGAAGTAAGATAAAATGACGATATGCTGGTAGTGGTAGCGTTAGGGTGGCTTCTTGCAGTTGTAGTGTGTTATTTGGCAAAGGTTTGGGCATGGTCCAGTGTACCGTTATGATTAAAAATGTAATTGAATGCCCATAGCATAGGGTTTGCTTATCGGATTCAATTATCCACACGAAATTTCCTAGAATTTTACTATTTTTTGTAAGCCTTTGGCAGGTACATATTTTACTGTGAGTACTGTGAGCTGGTATACAGGCACAGCAATTTCACATGTGATGAAATTATTATGATTTAAATATTACAAATGACACATTTATTTTTATGGAATTAAATGTCAATTTTACACTTTGAGGCCATATGATTAAAATAGACTGGATAATAATTAAATGCTCTGAACACCTAATCTTTTACATATAGGATTGTCTCTTAGTTGAAAACATGAACGATAAATTAATAAATAAGAAACAAAAATAAGAATCAGGATAGGATTTCGAATAAAAATATATTGATAAGAATTTGGAAGCTTTCAGCGATGGCATATTCCAACGACTCGATAAACATGCCCGTCATGGGTTCAAGCTCCGAATGGACCGTGCCGCCATACGTGGGACTGACTATCATACTGTGGGGGGATAACAATAAGTCACTGAAAGCCAAGCCCCCAAAGTAGTGGCTGCCTGTACCTTGACCGACAACAGTTGTTGATCCTAAAGAAAAAGATTTAAATTTATGATAATTTTGTTAATTTTTGTGATTAGTTTTTTTTAATTTAGGTTAAAATTACTACGGCTTCGGACGTATTTTTGCGTTTCTTATAATTTTTCGTTGTTGTAAAATTGGTTTCGTGTAATATGGTTTCGTAATATTGTTTTCCTTTTTAGTAATGAGATTGCTTATTTAACAATTCAATCCTTCTTTTTCTCTTTTATTTTAATATTTTAAAAATTATTTTCCTCTTTAGCCTAACATCCTAAGCGGTAACCAACCTATCATCAATCAACACGTATAATCAGTTTTTGCTACAGGGGATAGCCCATATGAGTCTTGAACTCACGATGGGCATGTTGTTAAGTCGTGCGAGTTTATGACTGTACCATGAGACTGTACCGTCATTTCTATTTCAAATGCTTACCAAAATACTCACATTTAGTACGACACGTAAAACCAGAATAAACTGGAATCACTACTCAAGCGCAATTGTGTGTGTGTGAGGAATTTTCTTGATAAACTTCGATTTTTCTTGTCGCGTCCGATTCTTATGGGTGGGAGATTTTACGACTTTGTGCAGCTCGTGTTGTTCAAATGTGCAGCCTGGTTATTAGTCATACACTTTGCATCCATTCTCGCGCCGATACGTGATGACTCACACGTTAGTGCGGCACATTCGTGCAATGTTCGTTATATTATCAACGAGAACCCGATGCTGTCGTCAGTGTACTTTACTGTGCACGGTTGTACTAAGGTCTAAATCTCGCTGTGTTTGTTTGGAAGAGGGCCCTCTCGCATCATCCATCAGTTGTGTTGAATCAGTCGAGCGAGCCAGTTCGGTTTGAAGTGAATTAACAGTCTGTTTGTTTGTGAATTTAATTTTCTATCGAAATTGACGCATTATTCATTCGTTTGTGTTGAAGTTATTTGTGTGGTGATATAATATTGCAAAAATACAATAATATTAAGTTCAACGATTGTGATTTGTGCTTTTTGAATTCGTTTGATTCATATTGCGGAGTTAAAAGGTAATTCTCAAAATTCAATTAAGTATTTCATGAAATCACTGTTGATAGAAAATTTTAAACTAGAGCGCCATCAATTACTTTATTGCATACTCTATGTATAGTTTTGCGGATTCTGCTAACAAACTGTAACTGAAACGACATTTATCGTTTAGGTGTTAATCTATCGTCACCGTGAAGCGTTTGTTCTAGAAAACAACAGCATACGGAGGGAAAACGTTGTACATTTAACCGAACAGATTTGGTTAGAAATAACATAAACACATGATCACTGCACTTGTTTGTCCGTGTACTTGGGGGCTGGTTAAGTGCCCTCGCCACAGCCAAATGCGGTACAAAAACTCGTGCGCCATGTGAACGCAGTGGAAATTCCCAGCTCAATCCCAGCCGGCACGGTATGGTTTTGTTTACGTCGTTGCCGACGCAGCAACTGTTGTTGTTGGTGTTGCTGTATTACCTACGTCGTTGTTGTCGATTTTGTTTCCACTTCTTGGTGGACGTTAAAGGTTTTCAAGGGTAACTAAATGCGCCGCCATCGAGTCGTGTTTACTGCTTCTTGTGCCGCCCCACCCCTACCAATCAGTTTTACATGCAAACACGTGCTGCTTATTTCCATCAACCGGTGCAAAAGAGTTTCACTGCACTCTCAAAAAGGGGTAAAAATAAAACAAACAAGCTTCTATCAGTATGAAGTGTCCCCAGTTGGCATCGCCGAGGAAACATCGGTGTGAATTGTATCGGGAGCTGAAATGCATTGCGTCGGCTAGAGGAGATGTGATGCATGCACACTGGATTGCATTCACAAACTGTGGGCCCTTTTTTGTCATAGCACTACTCTGCCACGTGATCGTTATGAAACAAATAAAACAGGAATTAAGACAATGATACTACGATTTCGAAATCGGAAAGTTTATTATGTAGACATTGCTTTATTTTATATACTTTTATTACAACAATAGTGTATGAAATCTATTGAAATATAATTGTATTCATCATGTCATACCTGATATGAAAAATGTATATAGCGAAAATAAAACAATAAGTTTTTAATTCTCAAAATTCTGAAGTTTGTCGTTTACTTTGTACATAACAAATTAAACTTACTAATGAAACATTATCATCGTTCCATGTTCAATGTTGGCAAGTATGAACACGTTTGTTCCGTTTAATCTTTTCTTTGACTCACCGGCGATCCGACTCTCTTCATTGCCAATCGCGTTGCTCATCAATAATTGATCAGTTTTAGTGCGTATCGCGCAACTGCATTACGCACACTCCAGCGCCTTTTTGGTTGCTGTAGATGTTTCCCTTACTAAAGGGAAGACATAAACAACAAACGCAAACAAACGATTAGCGGCACCATTTAATCATACTTATAAACAAATTAGCCAACTTTCACAGGCCGACACATAATCCTTCCCACCCGCCGAAAGGGGACGACTCGCGTTGACGATGAAGCTACTAAACTCTAGCGCCTCAATGGCGTGGATGGCGTTGGAGTTGCGTGGCCACGAATCAAACGCAAATACAAAGAAAACAAGTAGCAAAGGTTGACGAGAAAAGAAAAATAAGAAAACATCAGTAGTACGTGCGCTCCGCCACAGTGGCACTCGGGTCGAGAAAGAGGCGAAGAAGTTGAACGATTAATAGTAAGAAAATCACCAATTAACCCACCAACATCCGTTGAGTGAAGATGGGTGGTCAATCGTGTCTGAATCATCCGAGGAATTCATCGAACGGGTTTTCGGAGGCCCTTTCTGTTTCTCCGGTTCGTGGCGATTGATTTCCCACATTGACCGACCAACCCCATCGACGCCACCAATGATAATGTTGTTGATGAGAAGACGACGCCGATAGTCGACGGCGGTTTGAAGGCGAGTGTGCCAACGTCTCTTTTCCGTTGTCGACCAGTGAAGCGATCGTTGTAGGGTAAATTTAGTCAATGCTCTCCTCGTGCATCTTTCACCCTCTTGCTTGGAATGAATTCTCACTCTCTTCTTATTCTTCTCTTTAATACCTACTACCTTTGAAAGAGTGGGGTGTAATCGGCAAACGAATCAATCACAAACGCCCTGCGTGTTCGCTTGCTACCACACCGAATAACACAGAACAGGTGGATGGACAAGTGCTCGGCTAGCTGACAGTTTCATACATGAAGAACGGCCAAAAGTATATTGTTAGTAATAAATGCTATGAAGTTAGTGCCCTGAATAAGTGCTACAAAGTGCCGTAAAACGATTCTATTTTTCATATTAAAACGGCAAGTTTTATATCACTCCTACAACAGGTCATAAGTTTTCATTAACTGTCATCGTCATTATTATTTAAACATCCTCTGTGTTGTAATTCGTAGCACTGCCGTTGCAAATTGTAAGTCGTACTACTAACACACTCCATTAAAAATGATATCATCCCTAGATTATTCTAGAACATGGATTAGTTAGCACACAAAGAATCATACGCAATTAATCGTAGACGTGGACGTAAATTTTATTACGCAAGGGGATCAATTATCAACTCATTCAATTTGTTACATGTTATAAAGCGATCAAGGTGACGTATTAGTATTTTAAATAATCTTCTTCTTCTTCTTCTTCTTTTTGACACAACAACTATTGTCGGTCAAGGCCTGCCTGTACCGCTAGTGGGATTTAGCTTCCATTGGCTTATTGATTATCCATAGCAGGATAGTCAGTCCTACGTAGGGGGGGAGCACGGTATATTTAGGGCATGAACCCATGACGGGCATATTGTAAAGTCGTGCGAGTTGAAGACTGTACCACGAGACCGGCCCCATTTAATAATAGTTTGTAAATAGTAAGCTAGCGCTAGACTTGTTTAACATAAAACTCAATTTATCAAATCGACTATCTGTTTTACTCTGCAGCTTATAACCTTTTATCGCTAAAGGTTTCTAATTACACGTAAATGAGACTCCTGTTGCTTGTGGTTTTTGTGATGAATAAAAAATACGTTGAACAAATTTGCTTTTTTGTGTCACCCGGATAATAATGAAGTCATTAAGTCAACTAATAGCATAATTGGCAAATACGAAATACGAAAGCAAATGCGTCATTGTACAGTATCAATTACGTATTCACATGGAATGATACAATCATTAAATCATTTCCATTGCAAAAAAAACTGATATCAGCTTAAGACATGTTTCAGACCGAAGAGCAGCTCTAATCTATTGTATTGATTGGACTGCAATTATTGTAGACAATTGACCAACATATCGGTTGCTTCAATTCGTTGCAACTTTTTGGCCTATCGAAATCATTCGTTGGCCTTGGTTCTCTACTATCTCTGTTGGATGGATGAATATTTCATTCAAATTACATCTCATGCTGAGTCATTCCCATTGGACAAATGCTATTTCAAGCCACTAAGAAGTATTCAACCGACAATCATCTTATTACTGCTTAGGTCATTAATGTATTGGTATTTGGACCGTTCTAGGATTTACGGGCGGATAGTATAAGGGTGTTTAGGTATCTTCCAATTGTGTGCAACATGGCTTACTAATTGATGTTTTGTCTCCCGGTGATGATAGCGCTACTGGGAAAGCTAATTAACTTCAGTTTTGGACGATTTTTACTGCCCACAAGATTAACAGGGCTACGCTATGGCCATTCCAGGTGCTTAGGTAATGTTTTATTTACGTTGGATCAGTATGATGTCTTTTTGGTCAACGTCACGGTCGCGACTCGTAACGTCTTCATTACGGTGAAGATAATGGATTACATATCTGGTTCTACGGAATAGTTTTTTTGCATAACTTTTTAAAAAAATACTTAATTGCTTACTTATGTAAGAAAACAGTTGAATCAAGTGTTACTTTAAAAAAAGATGTCCCTTAAATATCTCACTCTTAAAGAAGAAAGACGAAATACTTCGTTCTCTTCTTCCATCATTCTTCCATCAGGTCAGTGTGGCCTAGCATTTAAAACAACTTAATTAACATTATTTCCGAGTGCCGAAGTAACCGAGACCGTTTATCATATTTAGCTCAACCACATTGGCCGACTGCTTTAGCGCGCCGCCTTTTCTCCGACGCTAAACGGTAGTGAGTTAAAAGAGCGCCGGTGTAATGAAAACACACAGATGGCACCTTACAGAATCCTCATTTAGCATCCTTGATCCCTGGTCGCAATTTGGCAACGACCTGCAATGAGCAGCATCAGTCGGCGACGTGAAAGAAGCAAAAAAAAAAAACAAAATTAAGGCATTCTCGGGCCTTTCGGCTTGCTGGAAATGATGCAATGCTGCTGGTGTGCAGTTTGACGGTACTTCATTTTGGTTTAATTAAGTTTCTTTTTTGTTCGAGTCCTTTTCACCTGCCCCGAAAGCGGCAGATTGTGCAGTTAATTTAATTCACTTCCACCCAGTAGTTCGCAGCGTGAAATTCTTTTTCTTTTTGTACGCCCTTTCCATGCAGATCTGTGCGGGAAACGGTGATACATCGTCAGAAACACATCCATCACCTTCTACCTTCCATCGTCGTTGCTTGTTTTTTTTTTTTTGTTTTCTCTGTCTACCCCTGTGCATTGTTCATTATCGTTTCATGCTATTTTAAATTTCATGAGCAGTGTTTGTTAATTCTTAAATACGTCAGTAAAACAATCTTTAACACTAGCTACGGGTACTGTACAGTGATTAGAATACGTACATACATACACAATACTTGTTGTTTCATGTCAAGTTCGCTAGTTTTACGCGCAAATCACATCTACAAAAGCCAGAAAACATACGTTTAAAGAAGTGGTAATAGTTAAATTAAACCCCTTCGTACAGTCTACCTGCGAAAAGATGTACCACAACAACACCAAATGCCGAAAATTATACAGCAAATTCGAAATAAATTCTCTCTTTGATGCGGTCAGCATACCATCTGCCGTTCCTGGCGGTCATTTCGTACAAAACCCGCCAATTTTCTCCCTCTTTTGTTGGCCTTTGCGTTAGGTGCAAGAGCAAATACTACGAGTTTGGGGCTATAATTTGTGGTCACTTTATCAAGCCGCCGGTCGATCGAGCCTTAGAGATTCTTAAAGACGATCGTAGAAACACAGATGTGGCAATACGCAAACAGACACCAAAGACATAAATATATATAGCGTCTGAAAACGAGTAAAAGCCGAAAGCGAAGACCATTAGAAAATACACCTGCCCTAACAGCACTTTTCAACTCTCTTTTAGATGGTGATTGTAGAAGTCTCGAGTTCCATGACATCTTGTTTCATTTTTCTCCCCATTTTCGTTCAATACGAAGTTCAACTGATTGAATCAAAATAATCACGAAATTCGCTGCATCGTTTTTGTTCAAAAACACTCCGGATGAATATATAACTTGCACGAGGAAACAAAAAAAAAGATTTTTTTTGCGTTGATGCTATTGACCGTTCAAGACGGTTTAGATTTATTAACAAAGAGAACAAGCCCACACGAAATCAAAGCGACGAAAGAATACATAACAAAAACGTTGAAGTGAACATGAACAACTTCAGCTCAATGTCTCTGAATTCACGTTGCAGCCGTTTAAAGCCGCATTGGTAGCATGTGTACCATCTCATGTGCGTGCCCTGTTCATTGAGAGATGTACATGCGTTGAGAGTGTGTGGTTCTTCGTATATATCGGCTTTATCCTCTCAACTGCAGCTGCTTTAAGTTAACGATCAAATTGCCATTAATGTGTTTAAACTCTTTAACATTCAATTAAACGTATGGTACACTGTCTGTGTGGTAAAACATATTTTTGTTTCACTATTTTTTGGGTTTAATTTAATTTAATCGTAATCTTGTGTCTCTCAGACTCACAAAATTTCTGTTGAGTTACCTGTACCCTGTAGAACGCATTCACCAAAGGGTTTAAGCCCGAGCATACACAGCAAGCGCTAGAAATTGGATCATGGTGGATTCGAAGAGACGATTCGTACTTCTCTTGGTATGTTCTGCGCCCACGGTAAACGACGGTTTCTCGATGCTTTAGGCTCGCCGCCGCGTTTGCAGCGGATATGATCGTCTTCCCGACTATGCGTACTCTTTCCGAGCTCTGTTTTGTATGTGTGCATCCACATCATTTCCTACTCCCTATGCCGACCATTCAATGGTGGTTTGTGTATATACTCTGCCTCTGCTGCTGATGTATGTTGCCGCTGGATTGAACGCATCCGTTTGGGAACAACAACATATACGATTGTTTGCCCATCTCCTCTGGGATGGGAAAATGCGCCCGGTTCTCAGAGCAGCATGGTCAAGGGGAAAAGATCCCTTGCTTTCGCCTTCTTCCTGCACATGCGTGATTGATTTCATCGTGAGCATGATTCGATCGCCGCTGGACGTTCAGGGACGTAAACTGTCGGAGCACGATTGCGTTATGTTTTTCTCTCACAAGAAAGGATAAAGTGGAATGAAAAGTCCACAAACAGGTGACAAACTCATCAATTGATGTGAAGACAAGGACATAGCTTACCAAGAAACAACAAGCTACGTTAATCTGTATGAAACGGATACAGATGCCAGTGCGACTGAATCGTTTCCGCCATGGACTATATATTTCGATTAAATTTAGTGCAGCAATTCAGTGATGGAGATGATCTGCTATGAAAATATGGATCTGTCGTATTCATTAATTAGGATAAAATAAAGTGGAACGAGTGTTACGCTGCAGCTTATAGAACTCGAGGAAACATAAGTATTCGTTGATTAAAATATCTGTTCCGATAACATAATACTTGCACAACGTATCAACAAACTGAATAAAGTGTCTCCCGTAAAGGATGATTAGGACTTTCGTTTGCACACAACGCTTCAAAATAACTACATATTACCATGGTTTCGAATTGAGCTTCACTAATTATGTTTTATTTTCGTTACAGGTAAGAAACGTGCAAGGACGGCTCCTTAGTCTCTTAGACTATCGTACAAACAATCGCCTTTGGCAATTCATCACAATCCCAGATGGTGGAGAAATGGTTTGCTTTTCTTTTATTGTCTATCTGAATACAGCTTTCATTGTATTATTATATAACTGATGGGTGAAAGTATCTTTTTTGTTTCCTACCACAAATTGCCTCAAAAAAGTAGCAAACTCAAAACATAAGATATTACAGTTGAGTTCTTGAAAACGGAAATTTTACTTTTAAACATTGTAATAGTATGTATAGATAACGAATAATGGATCTATTCATTAATTACAATAACTTCATTCATTCCTTCGTAATTATAATTGTAAAAAAGCTGTCTTGAAAGCTTAAATATTGAAAGGTTTGCTGTGAACCGTTTGATAATAAATGCTCCAACGCCGTGAATCTCTTGTATAGATCTTTTCCACATAAAAACGATACTTTTAACGCCATTATCGTTTGCTATGCCTTTTCCCGCTTGGCGGACCTATCATCTAAACCAAGTGAAAGGAGGGTCCTCGGTCACTCTTAGGTTCGCTTAATATTGTGACACAAAACGATAGTTTTGCTGATTTTGCCAACCACGACTCCGCCGGAATGAACGGTAACTATCAAACGGTTGCAGACGCCAGTGCGCTCGATCGACTGCTACGAGCAAGTCTTATCTTAATGTGCTGCACTTCTTTTCTCCGACTATTGCACAATCTTCTTCCACTACGAACGAAATGCAGTGAGGTGCCCTTGGTGATAGGTGAAGCCTGTACAGACGTACTGCAGAGCATAAGTATCATTATCTTTAATCCTCGGGAAGACATTTGCGCCGTGATTAAATTTCCCAGAGACGTCTGTAATGAAGTAAACAAAATTGAAATGTTGTGATCATACGAGAAATTGTAAAATTTACACATAATCATAATTTAAGGTTTTGTTTGTTGTTGGTTTGAAATTAAACCTAGAATTGTGTAACTTTCCAGCTTTGTTGTAAATGTTTTAAAGTGATATCGTGTACATCCATGTTTTAGTATTTTAAGGCCATTTGCTTTTTTTTTACTTTTATGTGTGTCGCGTTCACTTTTGCCCCGCTATATTTGTCCACCGTCTTGGTATATTGGCTCTGCTGTAACACGACATGCACACCAAAGTGCAACCGCTGCACTCATGCGAGCCCGGCGAATGCATAGCAAGGCGCTGCGCTTTATTGCAGCTTGAATATTATTATCATTATTTCTATTACTACTATTATTGTTATTATTATCATTATTATGATGTTCAATAAAAAAACGCGCTCGGTTGCTGCATACGTACATCTCGTCGGGGAAAGGCTGTGAATCGACTTAAGGCCGTCCTTGGATGTATAAAAGAGGAGAAGGGAAGGACAGTGGCAGTTGCTGACGCACAGAAAAAGCATCATCTCGAAGACATGGGCGTCGGTGAACATGCTTGGTGAACGCCGCAAAGTAAAAGAAAAAATGCCTGGCACGCTCATAAAAGATACAGGAAGCGTCCGGGGCCACCACCAACTGTATCGCTGATGCAGCCAATACAGCAACATGCTCTTGGATATGCTGTTGCACAAACCCAACGGTGTTCTGCGGTTGCCAAAGACAGCAGCAGCTATCCTCATTACATGCATTTTCAATTTAGCCAATTTCACGCGCCACGGTCCGATGGGACTGATGTTTTATTTTACTTGTTGTTTTTTTTTGTTTTTTCCTTTCACCTGCACCTTGTGTATCCATGTGTGTGTGTGTGTGTGTTTGTGTGTGTGTTTCCGCCATCCAAACTGTGTACTGTGACGATCTGCGGTGTACGACACAGTGGTCGATGTAACGAGTTGCCATCGGTTATTGGCCTACCAAAACGATCGCGCTCCTGCGCCAATGGATGACAAATTTGTGCAAACGAGCCACTTGTCCATACCTTTTTCTGGCTTGGTTTGAGCAAAAACGACATGCTCAACCGGCAAAAAAGCATACAAACTCCTCCGACTGGCTCGCAGAAGATTGTACCGATATGAGTCTTAAGGAGCAGGCACACTTTTGAGAGTAATCGGTTTTCACTTTCTCGTGTTTCACTTAGCTCCAGAAGAAGACCGACCATCTTGTGTATCTGAGTACAACGTGCCAATAACCACTTGCCGCGTGAAAACAGGAAATGACGTTTAAAAAAAAATACTCCCATGTATCGATCGATCAATTAGTTTTTGGTAACCTTTTTTTCAATTATTTACTTCAACACACTTATCTAGCGCTGTAGAAAATGCGAGCATAATACTAAAGATATATATTATATATATATATATATATATATTATATATATATATATAGATATATAATATATTGAGTAAAATGTGCTTTAACCTTATTCACTATAAACTGTGCACATTATTTTACTAAATATGTCAAACGCAATGAACATGCGTATATCAAATGTTTAAAATCAAAGAAATGTTGTTATTGATTAAAACTTATTTCAAATTTAGATAGCAACCGCTGATATAGCAACTCTCACAATCATTCATCTAGCAAATGCAATTTAAAGACATCACTCTCATTATATTACTATGTAAAAAGTATGTTGCATTATTGTATCTACTAAACGATGCTGTTTTGTTTTCTTATTAACTTTGCATTAGCTATCTTGTAGTGCAATATTTTTATAGTCTATTAGTGGCACAATCGGTGTAGCCTCACATAACATCATTGAATATTAAAGCAATCTCTTTGACGTGTTTACACTTTTTAACTAGCAGCAAGATTGCATAACCTGTCGATTTGGAGACAGCAAAAAAGCTTCAGCCCCCAATGGCTCCAGCCTTTTTAACGACCCTCTGCACAAAACTTACACACACACACTCACACATATATGCACTGTTCGATGATCCGTCTTCGTTATATTATCTCTTCGCTCGAAAATGTCACGTTGAAAGCGTCAAGGCGGTCGTGTGCTGCTGCTCCCCATATGCAACGTGGCGCGCCCCGCAGGGCAAACGCAGGTCGCGATCGCGTAATCAACTTCGCGCGACCAATGGTGGGAAACGCGCACTAGCGGCGGTCGACGATAAATCCCGAAAACCCCGAACAGCTGCTCCCTTCTCAACATCAACCTGATGGTGGCTGGTAAGCCAAAACACACTTTCACATTGCCCTGGCACAACCACCACAAGCCTGCCTCATGGGGCTCCCCACTTCGCGAACCTAGCTGCCAATGCGGATCAACACTGGCAGTGATTTCGTTCGAAAAGCAAGTTGCAAATGTTAAAGTAGCTAGTGAATGGGAAAGGGCTACCCTCCAAGCGGAGTGCGCAGCTACAAAAGCTCATTGGAAAGAAGAAGAAAAACACAAACTTACATAAATGATTGCTGCCAGAGCTTTCTGTAAACACACATGTGTGCCACGACCTCGGGTTTGTACGGTTGCTAGTGACAACACCGGTTCACGTTGTGCTTACCCTCGCCCCAACGCTTATGATGCATGGTTCCGAAAAGCGCCCAGCATAGCCAACCACCTGTGTACGTGGGCATGTTTGTGGACGGATTTAGATGCTCTCCTGGCCGGCCGCTGTCGTTGGATAACACATGAAGGAAGCGGATGTTGTGACAGAGGCGCGAGCATCATCAATACTCCCCGAGGACAGCAATCGCCAATGTGTGCAAACTACATTCACATTGACAAAGCTAGCTTTTTGGTGTATCTCTCATGCTCCCTAGTTTATCCGTAGCAGGTGTTGGTAAAGCGTCAGCTTTATCCAGTTTCGTAACGTTTTGCATTTTTCTAGTGAAACGGAGATAATATGTTTATTATTTTTATAGTAAATTACAAGTATTCATTTCTAATTTCTATTATTGGGGCCCTTCACGATTCTAGTCAGCTTTTTGTATGGAGTTTGACAGTTGGAGGCTAAAATCATGTAAACACTCCATACAAAACTACATGTAAAACTAGCCTGCAATTTTCAGTCTAGATTATTCTAGCCTCAAAGCTAGAATTAGATTCGAGTACCTGCTCGAAAAAATGGCAAAAATGGCGGTGTTGTTTACAATTATCCCAAGGTGTGTTAAAGAGATCAGATGATGGAATTTAGAATCAAAGTGTATGTAGTCTAGGAGGTATCATATCATGTTTTTTATAACCAAATTTGAATTTCTCTTTTTGACAGAATGGGTGAAAACTTTTGTTCAACACAAGCTTTCATGAGGCTTGACGAATACTCAAAACACTCTTAAAATCTTCATTCAGAAACAGAAGCGATAGAAATCAGCCTTCTAAATTCATACACCTTGGGATAAGCCCACCTGTATATTATACCCACTTAGAAAGCTGCTAGAAAACTGCTATACAATACAAACAGCTGACAGGCTGAAATTTCAGTCTACGAACTTAAAACGGTACCTGTTACGCACGCGATTCTAAATTTCTTTTTTACCAATCTAATCGTAGTAACCATTGTTTATCCTTCCAAGTCAAAATAAGATGTTTCTGGAAACACGAATTATCCCGTCCGAACGGATGTTCGGGTAAACTTGGGAGGATAATTTTAGTATAAAAGTAGGCCATATTTTGAATAAAGCAGGATTCAAACGCAGAAGCTCTTGGAGTAAAGAGGTTTAATTCTAAACATCCGAAATAGGACAGAGACCCTGGATTTCCGAGCCAAACACCCCCTTCCGTCTGCATAGGCTTCCCAACCTTGGATCAGAAGCAACTAGCGGGAAGGACTGGTTAGTAGGCAAAGTATCAAATACTCTGTCCACTCTGCTGCTGTTTGTTTCTCCTCCGTTACAACCCTGCAACTCTTGCTGAGGGCCAAACCTTCGCGTGGCCTGCCGGAGAAGCTCGGTTCGTAACATTTGGTGGCTCCAGAGAGGAAGAAGATTTCGCGGAAAATTACGATTTCGAAACTATCGGTTCTTGAAAGACGGAAGAAGATTTAACAGAAAATTTCTTTTTCGAAGCTATCGGTTCCTGTGAGAATTTTCTCTACGAAGCATTCGATCTAGAAGTCTGTTGTGTCGGAGACATAATTTTTCTGCTTGTCGAAAGGGATCTGTGTATTCTTTGCTGCACAGATATACTAACTTTCAACAATGGCGAGCAGAAGATTATATTTTGTTGAAAATGAGCAAGGTGCTTGTCGCTTGTGCACCAAGCCAGATGACATTGATGATATGGTACGCTGCGATGAATGCGACCGTTGGTTTCACGCTTCATGCGTAAAGGTGATACGATTGCCCGATGAAGATGAAGAATTTGTTTGCGTGAAATGCAGAAACGATAGGGCGGAGTATATGGAAATTTCGCAATCAACAAATCAGGATACAACCCTAAAGGCACTAATTGAAGCGTTGAAAATGAGTGGTTTGACCTCATCAACTCATATCAAGCGCATGACCCTCAATAGTTTGCCAAATTTTAATGGTACTTCAAAAGATTGGCCGAAGTTCAAACGTGCCTTTGAAGAAACCACCGAGGAAGGAAGTTTCAGCAATGTAGAAAACTTAAATCGTTTACAACATGCTTTGAAAGGAGAAGCAGAAAGATGTGTTCGTCGATTGTTTCTCGAACCAGACAACGTTCCAATCATTATGAAGAAATTAGAAGAACAGTTCGGGAGACCAGAACAAGTGTATCAAGATTTACTTGGAGAAGTATTGAAGGTTAGAGTCGAGAACCAGATGAAGATACCGGATCTGTCAGATGCTTTGGAAGACATGATCATCAACCTCAAAGCCATTAAAAAAGAGGGATACCTTCAAGACCATCGTTTAGTGGATGAATTAATTTTTAAATTTTCGACCGATAAACAATTGAAATGGATCGAATTTAAGTCTAGCCTTGAGAAAAAGAACAAAATACCAACACTTGAACATTTTAGTGAATGGCTTTATCCGATAGCAGAAAATATCAGAAAATTGCCGAAAAGGAATGAAAGATTTCGACAACCTTTAAACTTTCATCGTCCTCAATTTTCGCCAAATCAACAACGTCCAGCGGAAATAAACAACAATCGTCCGATGAATCGTCCACCACAACCTCATAATTCTCACCCGATGAACACACAAACAAGACCATTCAATACACGTGTGCGGAACGTTCAACGATTTTTCCAGCCATGTCCATGTTGTCAGGGTTCTCACGCACTATATCGATGTGAACGTTTTAAGAATATTCCGGTACATGAAAGGCTAGAAATAGTGGTAAACAGCCAGCAGTGTCAAGCATGTTTGACATCGAATAATCATAGCCAGAACAATTGCAATGCGGCTAGAGAATGCGGTATTCAAGGATGCAGAGAAACCCATCATCAGTTACTGCACACTGGAGACACAGTTCGGATGAATTACCATCAAACAATTCAAAATGTCTACTACCAGATTGTTCCAGTGATGTTGCGAAACAATAATCACACGTTAGAAACGTACGCATTTTTAGATGCCGGGTCATCTTTAACACTCATCGAAGAGAATACGGCAAATAAATTGCACTTAAACGGTGTAACCGATCCATTAACCCTAACATGGACACAAAACCTATCCGTGCAGGAAAACTGTAGCAGAAGAGTGAGCTGCATGATCAAAGGAGTGAACGAGAAAAAAGAACATTTACTTAATGGTATACGGACTGTGAAAAATCTACAACTGCCAAGTCAAACGCTATCTGGCAGCATATTAGCAGCACGTTATCCGCATCTTAAAGGCATCAAGCTATCCGACTACCAGAAAGCTCGTCCAACTGTGCTGATTGGATTAAACCACAGTCATCTTTTAATGCCGCTTGGTCGAAAGATGGGACGACCGGAAGAACCAATGGCGATTAAAACCAAACTTGGATGGTTGATTTTTGGCATCGACAAAATATGTCTATCAGAAACAAATCACTTAATGATTCACAAGAGCGAGGATTTGATGACTGAAATGATGCGACGATATTTTTCCACCGAAGAGTTTGGCGTTAAACCGGTGAAAACAGTAAAATCTCAAGCATTAGAGAGAGCGGAGACCATCATCGAGAAAACACTGAAGAAAACGGATGGTAGATACGAAGTAGGCTTGCTATGGAGAGACGATGACGTCATATTGCCGAACAGCTATAGCAACGCGCTCCGTCGCCTAGCAACGCAAGAGAAACAGCTAGCAAAGGACCCTGGTTTGAAAAATTGGCTGTGCAAAACATTTGAAGAGTACCAGCAGAAAGGATACATACGCAAGCTAACGAAAGAAGACCTTAAACGGCAATCACCAAAAATATTTTACATTCCTCACTTTGTGGTAGTAAACAAAAATAAGCCGATACCAAAGCCGAGGTTAGTATTTGACGCAGCAGCAAAAGTCAACGGCGTTTCACTAAATTCACTATTATTAACTGGTCCAGACGAGATGGCATCTTTATTTGGAGTGCTTCTTCGATTCCGTGAAGGACCCATCTGTGTGTGTGGTGACATCAAGGAGATGTTTCACCAAGTGAAAATTCGGAAGGAAGATCAAGATGCGCAGCGAATTTTATGGCGTGACGGCGATAGTACCAGAACACCAGATACTTACGTCATGCAGGTTATGACGTTCGGAGCAACTTGCTCACCGGCATGTGCGCAGGTAGTGAAAAATCGCAATGCGGAAGCGAATAGTGAAATGTACCCGTTAGCACTTGAACCAATTCGAAACCAGCATTACGTGGATGATTACCTCGATAGTTTCTTTTCCATGGAAAAGGCGATCAAAACGGTGACTGAGGTGATTCAGGTTCACGAAAATGGTGGATTCCATATAAGAAACTTCATCTCGAATAAGCGAGAGTTGATGGAAGCTATTCCTCAAGAACGACATCAGGTGAAGGCTATCGTCGATATAAAGGAAAAAGATTCGTGTGTCGAGAAGATCCTGGGTGTCCAGTGGAACACACAATTAGATTGCTTCGGGTACAAGGTAGATGTTGGACGGATAAATCTGGAAAAGAAGCCAACCAAAAGAGAAGCTTTGAGCTTCGTAATGAGTGCATATGATCCACTTGGCCTCATTAGTCACATAACCATCCAGGGACGTATTCTAATGCAATCTATCAACGCCGCAACAAATGATTGGGATACGCAGATTCCTGATAGTTTGCATGGAAAATGGATCGAATGGCTTAAAATGATCACCAGCGTTAAAGATTTAGCCATCCCAAGACCAATTGTTGCTTCAATTATGAATCCAGTTGAAATCCACACATTTGTAGACGCTTCACAGGAAGCATTTGCTGCAGCCGTATATGCAAGAAGCAATTTCAATGGTTGCTTTGTCGTACGACTAGTTGCAGCAAAGTCTAGAGTGGCTCCAACGAAGGCTTTGTCAATACCAAAACTCGAGCTACAAGCAGCAGTTTTAGGAGCCAGATTGACTGCTAGTGTAATTAAAGAGCTTCGATTAAAGATTAGTCGTACAATATTCTGGAGTGATTCGAAAACTGTTCTTGCGTGGATTAACAGCGAACATAGAAAGTATGAAGTTTTCGTATCGCATCGTGTAAGTGAAATATTGGACACAACCAGTGCCAACCAGTGGAGATGGGTATCCACAAAGGATAATCCAGCCGATATTGCCACGAAAATCACCAGCAATTCGTGGACATGGTACAATGGCCCACAGTTTTTACAAGAGCATGAACGCGACTGGCCTGGAGTACATGAAGTAGCTGTGGAACAGCACCTCGTTACCGTGCACAAAGAAACAATTGCTCCAGAATACTATTTTTCATCGTGGGACAAATTGCTGAAGCACCAAACAGTTATGAAAAAATACGTCGATTTCTTGAAGAACCGGAGCAATTTTTCTCGAACCATATCGTACAGGGACATGGAAACGGCTAAACTCTCATTACTGCGAAAAGCTCAGTGGGAAGGTTTTCCTGAAGAGATGGAAGCTCTCGAAAAAGGAAAGGAGATTTCGAACAAAAGCAGCATTCGAACACTAGTACCGTTTCTAGATGAAAAAGGAATATTAAGATCAAGAGGCCGTCTAGAAAATGCATCATGCTTGCCATACAGCGCGCGTTTGCCAATTATCTTACCCCAAAGGTCACGTGTTGTGAAACTTCTCGTTCGAGACTACCACGAGAAATATATGCACCAGGCAGATAATGTTGTAATAGGAGTTTTAAGACAAAATTACTGGATTATCAATCTACGAACAGTCTTAAAAAATGTGAAAAGTTGCTGCCAAAGATGTATTTTGAACACCGCTGCTCCTAAAGCACCTCTCATGGCACCGCTTCCAACATATAGAACGCATCCATACAATCCTCCATTTCTACATACAGGAGTAGATTACTTTGGTCCTCTAGATGTGACCGTTAAGCGCTCTACTGAGAAACGGTGGGGAGCGATATTTACCTGTATGAGCACAAGAGCTGTACACCTGGAATTAGCAGAGAAACTGGACACCGATAGTTTCATGGTGTGTTTGAATAACTTCCTTCATCGCCGCGGAAAGATAACACATCTGTACAGTGACAACGGTACAAATTTTGTTGGCGCAGAAAAAGAATTAAAGAAAATTGTCGAAGATATCGATCTAAGAATGGGACGTGAGGCTGCACTAAAATATAAAATAGAATGGAAGTTCAACCCGCCTGCAGCACCGCACTTCGGAGGTTCCTGGGAACGTCTGATTCAAAACATAAAGAAAGCATTGCGACATATGGTTACTGAATGGAAGACGCGGCACCCAACACCAGAAACTTTAAGAGCGACTTTAATTCAGATCGAATCCATTTTAAATTCGCGACCTTTAACACATTTGCCGCTAACGTCAGAAGAAGAAGAGGTTCTTACACCATTCCATTTCTTAATTGGTAGAGGTGTAGATTCCTTACCAGCACCTACTGAAACATCGCAAGTGGATCGGCAACAATTTAGATTGGCACAGCACAATGCCAAAACATTCTGGGATCGATGGAAAAAGGAATACCTGCCTACTTTGATCAAACGAAATAAGTGGACGTGCAAGGTAGAACCCATCAAGGTTAATGATATAGTGATCATCACGAATGATAACGCTCCACCTGGACAATGGCTTAAAGGAAGAATAGTAGAGACTGCAACAGCACCAGATGGATAAGTTAGATCAGTGTCGGTCAAAACAGTCCAAGGTGTAATAAAACGACCAGCAGTGAAAGTTGCAGTCATAGACGTGAAGCAGAAAGAGCATTTGCTGTTTGTGAAGAAGCCTCCGCATTCACCAACAAAAAGAAAAGTGCTATCCGAAGAAAATTTGCAGAAAGTCCCGCCAAAGAAACGTATGATAGCTCCATGCAATTGGGCTCCGAAACTTGTACAACAGTTGAAAAACGAAGATGATGTATGAATCGCGGCCAATATAGCATAATCCATTGGGATGAATTATGGTGGGGAGAATGTTACGCACGCGATTCTAAATTTCTTTTTTACCAATCTAATCGTAGTAACCATTGTTTATCCTTCCAAGTCAAAATAAGATGTTTCTGGAAACACGAATTATCCCGTCCGAACGGATGTTCGGGTAAACTTGGGAGGATAATTTTAGTATAAAAGTAGGCCATATTTTGAATAAAGCAGGATTCAAACGCAGAAGCTCTTGGAGTAAAGAGGTTTAATTCTAAACATCCGAAATAGGACAGAGACCCTGGATTTCCGAGCCAAACACCCCCTTCCGTCTGCATAGGCTTCCCAACCTTGGATCAGAAGCAACTAGCGGGAAGGACTGGTTAGTAGGCAAAGTATCAAATACTCTGTCCACTCTGCTGCTGTTTGTTTCTCCTCCGTTACAACCCTGCAACTCTTGCTGAGGGCCAAACCTTCGCGTGGCCTGCCGGAGAAGCTCGGTTCGTAACAGTACCCTTACCGTTTTAAGTTCGTAGACTGAAATTCCATTATTAACCTATGAGTTTGATGTCAGTTAGTAACTTACTTTTGCTAGGACGTGGTAGGACTGTTTCTTTTAGCAAAATAATCGTACAAAGTTTTGCAACAGTAACTAATCAATTTAAAGGGCGAAATAAAACTAAAACTCATACTTGTCCAGTGAAACATGCCCCTTTACGGCCACGTCCATTTTTAGTAATTACCACTCTTTATCGATCACCATTCGTCCGAAGTATGATGATATGATGCCTCCCCTCGACCGGGCATGAAGTATTAATCTCCATCAATCGATCGTAAACGACCCATCGCGCACCAGTGGCGGCTTCGTACCGCGGCCGAATGCAAATGAATTAGCTTAATCATGCTAAATTACTCTAACGTTCCCTCCGCCATTAGAACTCGCGAGATCCTACGCGGAGATGGTGGTTGCTTGAAAAAAAAACAGTCAACCGTGTGTGCGGGTTGATTAATGAAAACGGCTTAAGGTGGAGCTTTTTCGATCGCTGGTGGCGCTGATTTGCAATAAATCTTTCGATCGTGTGTGATTTTTTCTTCTCTTCTGTCTTTCCGTGTCGGTTTCACACCTTGCTGCTGTTTGCGTGCGTACGTTCCGGTGCGGGAAGTAAAGTCAAATTTATCGACGAGGTGTCAGATGTTGTTGGTTTAAATATCGCCACAGGATAACCAAGCAATGCAATCGAAGCAGCAAGAAAACGTTGTAGATATGCCGTATCTTTGACCCCGAGATGTTGTTATTAATATCTAATATTGCTACTCCTGCCACCTTCGCTTGGTTCAATATTTTGCTTGCACATGATGCTGGAAGGTGAGATTGGGCGGCTATTTATTTTGAAGTCAATTTGGTTTGGCCAACTGGCGAGGGAAACAAACGCTAAACGCAGTTTATGTTTTTGCTTAAATACTGTTAGTCACGCAACGTGATTAGATTAAAGAAAAACATGATAACCTTAAGGCTGCTTCCAAGTTTGTTCGTCGTTTGCAAAGCCAATCGGAATGGGCGTAAATTTCCAAATGCCCGTAACCTAATCGCCACACGTCGCGCAGAGATCATACCACAGATCTGGCCAGACGGTCGGTGGTTAGTAAATTTGAAATTGACGATGTTGACGCTCGGCTCACTGCTTCATTCATCCTTAGTTCCGCCCGGTGTCTACCGGCAGACGCATTGCACCGTCCAAGTACCAACGCCAGAGCCCATCTTAATCCGACAGCCAATCGGAATCGATTTATTGCCGGATTAAGCAAATGAATATAAACGCACTCCGCGTGTCGTTTGGCCGCAGGACAACAGTGCAAAAACGCAAGAGTCGTCCGAACGAGAAACTCCAGAAACGGCACTCCACTCCGACAAGCTCTCATATCAAGTAGTAGTTTGGACAGTGGTGGTGACCACGGTGGGGCAAAGGGTTGAACCGCGGGCAGTGCGAAGAAGGTGAACCTGATTTAGATCAATCGAAAGACTGTGCTGCGATGCATGCTGTGCGCCCGATGCACAACCCCACAAAGGGGCAGGACGGATTGCACATCACATCACGCGAGCAACTCGTTCGTCTCGTCGAATACGCTGCACAATTATGTAATCGCTTGTCCACGAACTGGCTGTGGCCAGGTCTTTCTCGTTGTCGCGTTTTATGTGCGCCTCTCTTGCCGTCTTTATCTTTCTTCGAATCTCGAGCGCGGCTCGTTTGCTCGATGAGCGGGGCCATGCCGTGGGGAGGAGAGATGGTGGCAGCGGACACCATCCAATATGCTGCGGCGCCATAATTCTCCCCCAAATGGCAAACACGTTCGGCAGGAACGAATAAATTATACTGCGTTGAAAATGAAAGGAAATCTGAAGGTGACAATTTGGAAATGGTTTAGCCTTAGAAAACGTTCCAATTTGTCTTTCGGGAACGGTGGAGTGTTGTAAAAGACGTATGGCAGAATCGCAGGAGAAGGCACCAGTAGGTCCAAGAAAGGGCTTGCTTTGGTATGGTTTGTTTTTGTTTTTAATGAAAGCCGCTTGTGACAGCGAAGAAGAGAATGCTTTCAATTGGCGAAATCGATTTGAAATTACCCCCAAAGCGCAAAGTGTGTCGGATCGTTTTCTGTGCTAGATTGGGAAATCATTTGTCTTCAGAACCAATTTCCAGCAGGCTGATGATGTTTTGGCCAACAAAACAAATAGAGGACACAACAAGGAAGCAAAGTGATTTTTGCTAGACCATAGATTGGGCGATTCTAGGAGAAAGATATTGATAAAGATGGAGCGGCTGGGACGCAAAGCGGTCAGCATGCATCAATGTCGACATTTTCTTCTACACATTTGTTTTGTCCCGAGGTGTCTCTGCTGCCGTTGGATGTGGTTGACCTTCAGATGTTGGAATCACACAACCTTTTCGACGCATGGTATAAATTTCAACTTCCTCTATCGTTTCCACCTTCTCAGCACGCAGAGCAGGAGAAAACACAAAACACACGCGTTCTCAAATCGGTGGACATGATTTGAATGTAGCTTCAGCCCAGCCGGTGGCGGCGACCGATCGATCGATCCTTCCTTCTGCTCTCACCGCGCTCTCGTGCCCGTGGACTGCGTGTGTAAAACTCCTTTTCCCATCTGAACGATTCGTTTGAATAATCGATGAACGTAAGCGGTAGACACAGCCTCGGCAGACGTCGTCTTCGTCCGGGAACACATCGTTTCGTTTGCGCTGGTGTGGTGGCATAGTGGTTGGTGGTAGTGGTGGGCAGATAACATATGTTTGACATTTGATACATATTATAATGCTGATCAACTTGGCCCATGTTTACGAGTGCCTTTACAAAGCATGTCGCCGTTTCGGTTGTCGTCGTTTGGCAAGGAATGGAACGAAGATGCCTCTTACCCAAACAGGCAACAGGATTAAATCAATTTATTTTCGTAAGATTTGATAGTAAATTTAAGGCTATCACTTGCAGCCGGAAGTGTCCGGTGTTATGCCAATTCAATAACACGAATAGGAGGGATCATTTGAATAATAGAAGAAAAAACGTTTGCATGACACCATACAATTCATCTATAAAGCTGCTAATGTGGTAACATGCAAACAGCTGTTTGTTTTTGTGTGTCTCTCCCCTAGCCACTTGCAACGCTCAGCGATTGAAAGAAAACACTCTAATTTACATACGAGCCACCGCCCTTAGCAGTTACAAATGCGAATGGTTTCTATGTTCAAAGTGTTGGCCTAAAAAACGTGCCATTGACGCCGTTTTGCGCTGCATGTAGTGTGGTTTTTGTCGAGATTAGCCACAAAAAGCACATGAATCTAAAGCCTCAATTCAAACAAATACCGCGAAGCGCGGCAAATTATTCGCGAATCACGGTCGGTCCGAATTGCGGACGGAAGCAAAGTGCTAAATGAAACCTTCTTTTTTTCGCTGTCGCTTTCGCTTTCGCCGTTACACACATACACCCCCAGTCCGTCGCTTACAGTGTGTGTGTGTGTGCGCGCTGCATTCCTCCCACACACGGTAGCAATGTCGAGCATAAATATGTTGACTTATCTCTGTTGCCTGGTGTTGAATTCATATTTTTTCCGCGACCATTCCGCAACCGCAGCACCGTGGCGTCCACTTCAGGTACGCCCGGGTGCGGTGGCTCCGTACCACGACTTATCCAAGCACAGGGATCAAAAGAACCCGGAAGCTGTAGCAAAAATGGGACGGTATGATGGGAGGTGTGGAAATACAAACGAGTGCTACAGAGTGGTATGAGCGACAAAGAAAAAAAAAATCCACCCACATCCGACGACGAAAGATTTATGTGGCGCGTTTTCCGAGCGAAGGATGGCGAAGCGCCGGACGGCAGTGCGCGCTGGCTATAGCACGGCGGAGCATCAGAAGAAGCAGAAGCTGCGTTTGCTGAAATCCGGAGTAAATAATTGTTTATGGTTTTTCCCCTGCCAGCCATAACAGTTTTATTTTTTCCTTTTCGCTATTGCCGCTCTCTCACTCTCCCTGTCAATAGTATCGACGTGAATGAATGCTGCAAGGAAAAGTGCTGTTGTGAAGTAAAACCCCCAGCGCAAACGGGAGCATCAAACAGAATAACAACTTCAGAGTCAAAAGGAAATATTTTCACAGGCTCATTTTCCTTTGCTGGGCTGGGTTTTGTACGTATAGGCTCAGTTTTGGCTTTAAGTTGCTGTTTAAATTTTTGGCTTGCGTAAACTTAACTTTACGTTTACGTGCATTTTCTACCTGGTGACGCATATGTAGAAGGACCTTAAAGAGTTATGCTCTTAAAATCCTTGTTCAATAGCTCTAAGAAATTTGATGTTGCTGCCGTCCCAGTGGGCTTAGACTAAACTTTATTTTACAATGAGCTCTTATGAGCTTTTGATTGTGTTAAGAAATTGATAATAATCATTTCAAACACCTGCCGCTCAGCCAGCAGACCCGAAGTGATGTTCGCTATCGCTGTGGTGCCCTGCTACCCGCCACTACTCTGCCCGTTTGTAGCGTTCTGTGCCATCGATGATCATCTCATTTGCATTCTTCAGCACCATCAGCGGCAGGAAGAGAAGATTGAGAGTATCGCTTTACAATGTACCATCCCTTTGTTAGCCCTTTGACACCATACTTTTGAACGAACGTGTTGGACGAGTGTGGTACACACATGCGCAAGTGCACACGAACGGGCACATCAAATCTGTGTGTCCCGTTGGTGGTGCTACCGTTGAGATATTAGAATGCAGATTTGCCATCATCAAAAGCACATCGGTGACATTGCCTGCTATCTCGAAAACGATGTTGTCGTTGAATGCTGGGACCTCTTTGGCGCTGCTGTTCTGCTACAGTATCATCCCCTGTACGGTAGCTCTGAGGTTCGGGGTGTGGTGTGCTCGTCGTGGTCACCGTTAGCTGCTGCTGCGTCTGAACGAACGGTTTCTTTGCTTCGAGCGCTTCTGGCCTGCCGGCGACACATTATCATAAATAATCCTCATCAGCAGCAGTTGCACGTTTTTCCCACCGGACGTGAACCCCGTGAGGTGCGTGAGTGGCTACCCGACTGTTGCTGCACTTCTTCGGCACACACGTATCATCGGCGGGCTGCCATGCGCCGCAGCATGCAATCCGGTCCGGCGTTGTCGAAACGTCGTTGTTGTACCTTTTCGCTCGGAACAAATCTCAATTCTCCAGGAAAAAGGCCACTCAAGAGGGATGCTCTGCGTTGTGTTTGTGTTGCTTTTCTGAAGGTTGCAGGTTCCGTCCTTTTTGGACACAAACAAAACGTCCATTCCTATTCGGAGCATCCGACGGAGAAGTGTTCACGCCATGAGGGGATCGTACGTCCCCACGGGAAAATGGAAAGATTTGGAGATGCGAGAGAGATGTTCAACGCGTATGCCGATAGTCGTTTATGGTCCCTTTATGAAGAAACGGGTCAGTGAAGTCTGGCTGGTGTGCTATGGAACATACGGCACAAACCAATGGATGGGCTGGTCGTTGCTGTGTAGGGGTTTCAATGCTGGTCACCCAATTCATTTCTGGATTTTGGTTCGTGGATGTTAGAGTATGCATATCATCGTTAGCTCATCCTTGCTCCCAAATAGAAGAAACACACAAAATATGAACCACAGATTATCCTCGTTTTCTAGCACGAACGTGTTTATTTACGTGTTGCACTTGCTACAAGGCATCATAGTAAAGTCATCAACCTTCCTTGATACATCCCAATCCCCAAAAACCAACCATATCGTAAAAATGTCCTTACACTACACTTGTGGAGTCCACAGATGTTGGATATTGTAAAGCAGTATAAACTTTAAACCCGAGTCCAATGGCTCCTGTACACTTTTTGCAACAGTAAACCATTTGAATTTGTCTGGAATGTAGGCATCGGGTGTGTCGAGAATGTTGAGATCGAAGAAAAAGTGCACTCTACCAGAAACCAGAAAAAATCCCAGAGGACCAGGAGGGACATAAACTGGATTGGAGAGTTACTTGTAGACACGCTATCGGGCCAATTCATTAGAATTAATTGCCATAGTAGTAGTTGACATGGACAAACGTGTGTGCATTTGGTAAGTGCAAATTATTCACCTCGTTACGTTCTTCTCTGGTAGTGGCAGAACAAAAACGACCTTCTGTCCTGTGCATTCCTTGTGAACTAGTAGGATGGTTTAAATGCATTCACGACTCTCGAAAAAGGAGAGTCCGTGCATAGAGTACTCCATGCATAGAAGTACTGCGAACTTATACATACAACGTCACCAGTTACGTCAACTGAAGTGGTTTCGAATAATAAACCTCCTACTCTCCCGAGAGCAATGTGCCTCAAGCAGCAAGTCTGGCAAGTTTTGATGCCTCTATGACAAACTTTGACCGTGTCAAGGTGTGTATATCGTTGAGTTGATTAGCGCACTGCCTCTGCTAAAGTATCGTGTCTTCTACGACAATGGCACGTCCTGTCGCAGGGAAAAGGCGTGGCGAAATGACAATGTTACACGAACTATCTAAAGTTTACAGTGGTGCGACATTCATAACCTTCGTCGCAGTTTGTCTGCAGAGCCGTTATCTGAACCCACTAAACAGATTGATTTGAATTCTCTAAGCGCAGCAAGCAATAACACTGACACCAATGCAAGCTCAGTAACGGATTTGTTAACCAGAATAAAACTATGCTTGTTCTTGTTGACCCGTGCTCACCTTTAATGCTCATTCGCAAGAATAACAAAACAGCTACGGAATCCCTCTGTACACATTGTGAACATTGCACCAGGATCGTGTCCTTTTTCTATCCAGTTTTGAAGCACGGTAGTTGTCTGCTCGTGTCGAAATACCCTCCCAAATATTATGTGGCAGTGGGGTTGCACACGGTCGGGAGGAAAGTTTGAAATTTTATACATTCCCCCCCGACAACTGCTCCTTTATTATTGCCGCACCGCATGAGCAGCCGTTTTCCATTCGCGACAGAAAATGAAACGAGGACGCAATCAGCCATCACTGGGGTGGTAAGATGAAACCCCAATCCTGTGCCGGTTCAATGTTCCTGTGACCATCATCCCACACTCGCCGACACTTTCGAGGAGAAGGATGATGATGATGACGATGTCGTTGTTCAACAGGGTCGCTTGTTATGATGGTTCGCTTTCCCACCTTGGCACTGAAGTCGTCCAGCACCGCGGACCAGAAGCTTTCTTTCTGCGATCTCACTTTCACCGCTCGCTTAAACTAGGACAGAGCCATCCCCTTCAGGCGACAGCAGTGAGAAGGGATCACTGGTCGCAAATGTAGTAACACTTTGTTCTGTCGTCCGCAGCCGTACTTTAGCTACAGGTTTCACGGGGTGCCACGAGGTGAATCATCTACCGGCAATCGTGCTACTGGAGGATAAAGAAGTAACTACTGCGCTATGTATTGCACGTGCATTAAAATCTACCCCTCCTTTGCCCTTTGTTCGATAGCGCACGAAGTGCATTGCACGAAAAAATAAATTGTAGAAAAAAAAACTTTGGTACGCGATATCAATAGCTTTTTGGATCCAAAACTAGGTCAACTAGGAGCAGACAGCAGATTTTTGTCGAATGAAAAGGCTACACTCTAAAGACTCTGGTACTTCAATAGAACCAGTGAGAGAGTGATACGGTTAACTTTTATACGATTGATCAAATTGTTCGTCTTTCATCGGTATTTACAAGTAACAGATTGTAGTAATAAGGAACATTTCTTCGGGATGTGGACATGCATGTACTACTACATATTACCAAATGACACATTAGTACCATTCTATCGGGTTTAATCCATGGTGTGAGTTTGGATGTAAATTAAGCATGTTTTTTCTGCAGTTTACTCTTAATTAAAGCGTTGAAGCAACAATGCATTTAAATCTCGCATCGAATAAGCTGCAAATACTCAGGACTTAACCAACCCACTGTGGATGAAACAATTGATTTCAGATTGGTTTAATTGCATAAAAAATGGACAATTTTCAACAGTTTCCTACAAGAGCAAATTAAATCATGTACTATGAAGTCTCGCTGATCAATTTGTAAATGATTTATTGTTCCATTTATTTATACTACAAACGCACCAAAAAACTAAACCTCATAGCAACCATACAGATATTTAGTTATGCTGTCTTAGCTTAAAATTGTAAACCAAATCCAAAATGCTCCTTATGGCCCCAATGTCAAAACCATATCGATTGGATTAAAAAAATCGGTTCTTCGTGGCTTCATTGTGCGTTAAAAAATACAAAAATGTTATTACAGAAAGCATATGACAAGAGCCGTTTATCTCCGAAAACATAAGCAATTCTTCGTGATTTCAGTGGTACAATTGCGAGGGGTTGGCAAATGCCGATGCTTTTAAAACATCGATTAACAGCAGCATCGTCAAGTATCAGTTAGATTATGTATTACTGCTGAAAGCCACACTCTTTTTGATCGCGTGTTTGTGAAGTTTGCGACACTAAGTTTTTATGCTTGTAAAAGTGGAAGAAAAAACGGGCGTTAATGGGGTGTATCATAAAGTTATTAACTGATGCTCCGGCAGTGGTTGCTTTTTTGCAAGATGACAAAAATATTCAGAGTATAGCCGTATAATATTCTTTTGATCGTATCGCAAACAACACTTTTTTTGAAGTTGAAATTTTGTTATAAAATACCTTAAGAAGTTTAGCAAAATCATACATTTAAATGCAAATTCCACCAAATAGTCTTCAATCCCCTTCATATCCTCGCTTGCTAGTTTCTGTAAGTCAAGCCAAACATATGTCAATTGTTAATTCAGTAGCTGACATGTAATTTGTTCATCTTATTACGAGCGTCCCACCCGAGCGCATTCCAACCAATGAGAAATGAGGTTTCGTTAAGATGACCGGGACCACCATCCTTTGCCCGCCCATCCCACAAGTTCCATTACGTTTTCCACAACAATGTCTATTCATCACAACTCCTAACGATGACGGCCCATCTTGGCCATCCCAAACCCCCAAGTATTGTGTGTCACAGCACAGACACTAGCCTCGAGATGATCAAGACATCGATCCGAGACCGTCTTCTTCTGCTAGGCTCTTCGGATACCACCGCTAGGCTGCCGCTTTAATTCCCTTTTCACGCAACTGTTGTCCACAAACCCTAACCTGAAAGGAAGAAGGAAAGCAACGGTGAAAGACTTTTCGCAGGCGGCTACACAATCATTTGTGCGGCGTACTTTTGCCCCTAAGTAGCACTCACCACCCGAATGACATGGATCTGCAAATGAAGAGTAATGTTACCGAAGCAAAGAAGAAAAAAAAGAACGATAAAAACTGACACACTCCTCTCGGCCTCACTTTCCCGCAATAAGCTCCCCAGTCCGTGCGTCCTCGTTGCTGTTTGCAAAGCCAGCCCCACTAACAGCTGCACATAGACCGTTCAGGAAACGGAGGTTACTGAGTCCTTTGGCAAACCCCGGCGTACACTGTCTTAGCATACGGCCGCATAAATAGCAAAAGTTGTTGACCGAGCCCGGTTACCTTACACACTACCACCACCGACCGACATCGAGCGAAGGATGCAAGCAAGGAATCGTGCGACAAAAACAGGGCCAAAACGCCGTTCCGTGGCCAAAGCGATCAAGACACTTTGTCACAGAATACCCTTGTTTGGGACCTCTCTCTCTCTCTCTCCCGCTCGATTAGTTTAATTCTTTCTGTCACTTGGGCCGGGTGATAAAAAGAAGGGTGCCAATGAAAGGGAGAAACACAAATCGGGACAAAGCGCAAACGAGTGCCCTAGATTAGGACGCTTTTGTTGTGTACGATGGGAGGAGAGAACGCTTGGATGCGAAACGCAACCCATCGTCCTGTGATCCTGTGATTGTCACCGAACGGTTGCACGCAGATTGAATCAAATGGAGCAATGTCCTCGGTCTGGTCGAGTAATTGTGTCACCGTCGGCAACCAGGACGCCTCCTGGTCCACTAGTTTCAAGCGAAGTGTATGATGGTGTACATTCAGTTTGAGAAGCTGAGAGCTGTTCCATAAAAATGGCATGAAATTAATGATAACAGAGTGCAAAATGGAAGGCCCACGTAACGAAACGGACGTATTGTCAGTTATGTTGGGGCCACTATGGCACTATTAGTTTTAAGCACACACGTTCACTCAGTTAATTGCTCATTATGACAGTACAATAATTAGGCTGGTTATGATCACATTTATCACACTAGACACTCGTTAAATCGTAATCTTGGCAAATGTGGTAGTGGTTGTTTCTAATAAATAGTACATTTTAAGTGTTTGCAGAACTCTGTTAACAGTTCAATTGAATTACGTGCAATCGTGCTCTGTTCAACCAGTTGTACAGGAATGATGATCCGATTTCTTCTCTCTTCAAAACACCTCCAAATTGGGCTTTAATAACCAGCTCAAATCCTCATCCCCGTTGTTAATGCACCTCCTCGCCTCCATTTTCACTAAATTGTCGAAAAAAGCCCCATTTCAACATGCAGTAATGTAATCTGAAATTCAGTTTTCCCGTCAGCAATAGCGCTCGACGCTTCTTGCCTTCTTGCCACACACCGCTCGTGCGCCGATGATTGACTTCACGGCAACGCCGACACCATACCGCGTGAGCAGCTAAATATTTTATCAACCATCAAAATAGAACCGTCTCATAAAAATAAAGTGCGTTATTATGATTCCATCTTCTGTGTGTGGTGCACGCAAACTAAAAGCAAACACCGAAAGGGCCACCCGACCCGCCAGGGTTCCTTCTTGCACACGCAAACCTGGCACCTTCCACCGTGGTTCCGAAGTGTGACGAGCCCTCGAGGACGAACGGCAACACGGCAACCGGTGGTGGCGCTAGCAGTGGCGGCTCGCGGCCGTGCCCTGTACTCATTCCTGTACCTTTGCTGTTGCTGCTGCAGGGTGTGTCTGTCAACTGTCCTGGTTCGGCTTACTACGACGTCGCTCTACTTTCGTTTGATTTCGCTCTATTCATCTTGCCCCGTTTGTTTGGTTGCCTCTTTCTTCTGCGCTCAAAAGGACGCAATACATAAGACTATTGCGCTGCAGCAACGAGCGAAGGCTCTACAGAGAGTGTTTGAGGCAACAAAAAACCACCGGCGTTTTGCCGCAACAGGAACTGCTGCTTGGCAAGGGCCCGACAAAAACGGAGCAAAGGATAAAATGGAATATTTACGCCTTATTGTGTAATAAAAATCCTCTTTTCATTCATCTCTGCTCGGTTTAATCTTTCGTGCGCCATAGCTATACTTGTGCAGCGCATTGCTTGCGCTTTCTTCACTTCCTCACTTTTGCAGCCACATCCCTTTCTTTCTCTCCTTGGCATGTAGCCGGGGCTTTTACCCCCTTCAACCGATCGCTTCCTGCGTCCGCGTTTGCTGCAAGTTCTCTGTTTCGCGGCACTACACATCCTTCGCTTCGTAAGGAATCGCTTCCTCAGGGAGATGCCACTATTTCTTCCCTAGCTCTCTTCCTGGCAGCTGCCGCCAGCCGACTGAGGGGCGAATAAAAAAAAAGAAAAAGGTAAAAACGACCTATTGCTCGCGGGTCGCTTCTGCCGTCGTCATTTATGCCACACCGTGAGGGATGTTTGCTGCTTATTGTTTCTTTTGCTTGCGAGCATCACTTCTTGAATCGCTTTCGAGTGTGTAGTGGTGGTTGGTTTCGAGTTGTTCCTTTTATTGTGGCGCGCGAGGGCAGAAACGTGTACACGGTACGGTTACGATTGAGTGGTATGTGGCCAGATTCCTGCGCATACCATAGCGTGTATCGTTCCGCGGTTGTCGTTTTACGCCGCACGGTATGACATTCCTTCTTAACATACGATTTACTGTTGGCTAGTACGGATGGGAGAGAAGAAAAAAAACAAACACACTCACCATTCTGCGTTTAGTGCGTAGTTAGACATGTATGCATTACAGTATGACTCTAGTGTCAGGGGTACTCCGACAACGCTTTAAGTTGCCTTTTTTTTTGCTAGGATTGATTCGATTATAATGACTTTAAAGTAAGTGGGTAAGGATACTAAACGACCTAGCGTAAACCTAGAGAGCGTACAGGTTTGCAAGGTGTGAAATGTTCTTCACTGTGAGAAATGCAATTAGATTAATATAACTCTTCTGACGTTACTATTGCAAAATTACCAAATTTATCATAATCATCGCTTTGAAAATCACACCGATACACATAGCAACTTCTATCCGCAAAATCACAGCCACAATTACGGAATGAGTCATTTTATAGTTTGTTTTTCCGTCCCTACCCGATCTTTCTGCAAGCGTAACCATCACGCCCCGGCAATAGTTCAATCCAGTAATAGTTCCAGTGCGGCGGTAAATTGCCATCAAACAGCGCAACAAAACTCCCCGAGGAGGACGCAGATATTATGACCGCGCGTGAGACAACATGTCAATTTCCTTCACACTCCTCCCGTCCGTGTCGCGTGCTCGTTGCCTGCCGCTGATTAACCGTACGCAAGGTTTCCGGCCACGGTCGTCGTCGTCGTGTTCCAACAGGCTGCTGTCATAAAGTGTCACCCGAAACTTCATCAAAACACAAACGTATCGCCATCAGAGTGCGATCATCACATCTTTATTCCATTCACCAAGATTCGCCAACCCCGCAACCCATCGACCATGCGCCACGAGCGCTGCAAATGGGCAATTGGAGACCGCAGCCATGCAGTCTGGTGCTCTGGCAGTGTGGGGTTAGAGCCAGTTTGGCCCTGCTGTAATGCTATATCCACAACAATCTCTAACGCTTCCGAAAAGTGTTTCGATCACATGCCGTGTGTGTGTGTGTGTGTGTTGGGCGCAAACCCCTGACAAGCAAGGCTCATTGCCATCATATTTGACGCATCAAATTCGAAACGGGAGCTCGGGGTTAGTAGAGCTGTCCGGTGGAGGTGGTGTGCCTTCTTACGAATATATGTATGTATTTATGTATGTGCCTTCGGCATCGTTTCGGAGCAATGGTGTCTCGTCGTCAGACGATGCCGTCGATGATGATGTTGATGATTTCACTTACAGCAAGTGAGGACAGGATCCTGCTCTGTATCGTAACATATTCCACCCTCCCCAAGAACCCGAATGTATAACCGATTCCGGTCTGCTGGGAGGGGAGGACGACGAATCTTGCTGACACTGTCAAACACCATTGATTTTATGGATCCATCGTAAGGCGGTCTAAACCGTCGGGCCTCCATCGACAACGACGATGGTTTGCCGAAAATCCCACGGGTGATTTGCTCGATAAGTACTGCTGCGCTAAGGTTTTGTGTCTTTCGCCCGTATTTGCCACTCGGGACTCGGGAGCAGCAGGTCAAAGTAAGATATCTGAATACGGTGGACGGAGTGGTCCTCCGCCCCTACTAAAGCCAACACACAAATCAATAAACGGTGGAAGGCGTTAAAAAGCGTATCTCCTTCGAGGCTGTTCGACATTGCTTACCAAAATCGTCCCCATCCGGATGCGTCTAAGCTCTAACGATCTGAAAACAACTTCACCGTTTTAATCCTCGTTGATCAGGAGCAAATTTGTAAAACTTTTCCAACACACACATCCTCTCACCTCTGCACAAACTTTGCCACGGAAGGTTGCCCCAGAGCCCGGAGGGCACAACTGACTATCAAACCGCGACTTAACTAAAGTCTCGTAATCATCCCCATTCCCAAATCCTACGAGCAGCAGCAGCAGCAACAGCAGTCGCCATCCCGTCGGGGTGTGGAGAGAAATTTTATGTAAATGAAACTCGTGTAACACAGCGGTAGGCGAGATACGACGTCACTCACGTGGAAAGCGCTCGGGTATTGTAGATAACAGCACTGCGGGTTGGAGTTTTGGGTGTCTGTTTCGTTCCGTGCTGGGGTAATGCGCTGCACGGTTCTGCTCGGGATAAGGATACGGCAACAGCACCAGAGTGGAGAGGCTTTTTAATTTCGAACTCAACGTATGTCCTGGAACGCCGCCACGCTCGCGGTAAAAGTTGTACGTGTATGCGTTCTTCGGCATTGTCTGTGTGTGTGTGTGTGTCTGTGTGTATGTACGATTTTGGTGGAGCAATCTGGACGAAATTAATTTGTAATGCGTGATTAGGTGTAAATTGGTTTGGAGAGGGATTTACTACCATGTCATACATTGCCGCACGTTCGATGCCCACAACCAAGAGGCTTGGTCATGATCATCAGCATCATCATCAAACATCGTCTACATTGCTCGCCACGGTATACTACAGCTGCGGTGCGGTCCCCCTAATCGCACTGAAGCCCCGCAGCATTGCCACGGATTGGCAAGTAATTAACCAAGAGATTAGTGACACCTTCTTCGTTGCTGGCGGTAGACATGGTGCTGGTGGCGTTGTGGAAGCTGGGAAGTGAAATAGAAGCGCATCATCCTCTGTTTGATAGCATCATTTATGGGTCGTTGTTGCCCGGAAGTCAATCAGTTTAACGTGCGGTGTGCTTTAGCTGATGTGTTGGCAGGTGTACTGACGCACTCTTATTTGGCATATTGAGCATAAGGAGGGAGCATCTTACGAATGTATTCCATTACTTACACGCTGTTCATGGTGCACTTTGCGGTATGATTTTTTCTTATATTCACGGAACAGTCCGGGGAATTATGGATTTGTGTGTGATCAAACAAACAATTAGACCTTCTTCTATCGATGGACGATAGTGCTGAGCTCATTTGACATTCTTTTACTTTAGTTTGTGATGGAAAACAAAGGCAATTTCAGTGCGACGTTATTTTGTGTAAATTTGGTGTTTTTTGTGTAAAATTACCACACGATCAATGATAAGGATTGGCAACGTTATTTATTTATAACTGATTAAGAAGAAAGCATCAACAAGTCGATTTTAAAGGACTTTAAAGGAGGGCTGGTGCACTTAAAGTGAAGTTTATAGCGCCGATTTAAGGGATTTTGCTCGAATTCTCGATAATCCTTGCTCAAAAATGTCAATTGCGATGTGATACTGGAGCGTTTTAGCGATGATTAGAATTCGAACTAAAATCTTCAGTTATCTTCAACAGCTCCTAATCGCTCGCTCGTCAGTCACCTGATCAATTTAATCCAAACCAGGTTAAAGTTTGAAATTCAGAAACTGTTTAACGTTTTCGCTTCATTGTCTTGTCACACCGCCACCGCCCGACACCGAATCGACTGAACATGAACATCAACACTCAAACGAAATTAAACAAGCACTTACAGTAAACCAACAAAAAACAAACAGCACAAAATCGCATCCGCGCAATAAACCGGTAAATCATATAATTTGGTGTCAATTCCGTTTGTCGTCAAAGCCATACCCTCCCCGGGCGTCGCTTGGAGCAAATCGTTTATTTTATTATTATTTTTTCCTCCTCGTCGCCGTGGAGGGTTATAAAATATTCATCATCAGTAACCTCGACATCGTTCATCGGGCAGGCAGGTGAATCGGATGTACATGGTGAAAGATTAACCAACTGAACTCGGCTGCGTTCGTTTCAGTTTTTTTTGCCTTTTTGTTTTAACTCCAAAAAAGGCAAATTCCTTCCCCCCCCCCCCCCTCCCTCCTTCCATCAACGGTTGTTTGCTCGCCTCGGAACACTTCATTGCCTTTTTTACAACCCTTTCTGTTTGACTTTTTTTGCTCTCTCGGTGACGCAATCAGGTTCCGCGAAGAAGAAATATTTTTTTTTTCATCGGGACACTGCGAGGGTTACACCTTTTTTTCTTACACCTCTCCCTTCGCCCCGGTGTGGCAATTTATCGCAAAACTGGATTAATATCAATTTTATTGGGCTTAAATTACTGCGCTGTTCACGCGAAACCAAACCAAGCCAATGGTGATGGTGGTGATGGCAATGTCTGTCTGCTGTAAAGGTGCCGTTCGCGGTTCACAATCCGGATCCTATCAACAGTGGCAAACCGTAAAATTCACTCAGTTCAGGTGAGAATTTTTATTACGTTTCAATTTTTCCTACTCTTAATGACAAGCGTAAGGGAACTCCTTACGGTAGTCAGGAGAAGATTTATGGTAAAATCAGTAAGCAAGGACTAAAATCACAACACGGCAGCGGTTGTTGTGTTGTACCAGTGACGGGGGAAGTGGCTGGCACGTTTTGCTGGAAGTGCACCACCACCCTGTCCCATAAAGTGCTCTCAACATCCCTCGTACGTAAGATGTTTGGAACTGGGGTCGGAAACTTGTACGATTCATTCCATTTCACGCCAGTGGCTTCAGGGGGAAAAACGGGCAAAGAAACATAATCCACAAAATAACTCATGCTAAACTTAAATGCACATCACACAGAAGGAAATTGTAGCAGCAGCAGCAGCAGCAGCAACGCGGTTCTTGGTTGAGATTTTCTCCGTTCCCCCTGTACCATAATCACGATTGCCCCTTACAAAAAGATTTTCTATTCCACGGACACCCTGGACCTCCGGGGGGGAGGTGCGGGGAATTCCACGCTGTGTAACGATGGGAGAACGAAACGCGGTGGAAAACGTAAACTGTCTATATTTGGACAGTTGGAACAACCTTCGGGCTTAACTCAATTATCGTGAGATTTCTCACTTCACACGACGACGACGATGGTGATGGTGATGATGACAATGATGCCTAGAGGCTGATTATTTCGCTTTAGGAGGGGTTATCCAGCGTCTTCCTTGCTGTCTGCAGGATTGGAAATTGGAATTGAGTTTTAAGCTAAATGTATTACCAACACTGTCAACATGTTTGAAGGATCTGTTAGGTATTGCAAAAACAGCAAGGGTTTAAAGTGGTGTGGAAGCAGGCTTAACACTGTCTGGTATAATTTATTTAATTGGATATTAATACTAAATATATTTTTTAATATTGCATGTTTTCTTTTGTTTTAATTTTCTTCTAAATTGTACCAACAACAATTGACGACTCACACACCAGCAAATGTAAAATTCCTCTAAACACGCCAAGCAACAGCAACCCTCACATTACCCACCGACAGCTCACTTGATGAGAGCTGGTGTTTTATTTCATTTTTATGACAAACTCATGCTGCGATAGTGAAAGTGAAAACATGCGACCGTCCCACCCTTCCGGAGGCCGCGCCAGACGGAATTTCCCTTTGCGTCGTCGTGGAGCCGCCAAACGAAATAGAGCAAGAGTATGGAAACGTCGAGACAGTGTGACATTCCAAGCGAACGTCGTGGAAAAGCGAAACGAACACACACACACACACACACAGACCAATTTTTCCACCAAAGTGTCAAGCTCAGCCCCATACAACAACAACCCTTGTCAGCCGGAAAACCGTAACGAAGGACTGACACATCATCTACTACTCGGCCACACCACAGTCCCGAAAGAACGACCGCTAGTCTGTCACGGGTGGTGATGGTGGTAATACGGTTCGCGAAACAGAAACCCATATAGGGTGAAATATATTAGTAACTATAGAAAAATGCTGCAGAACAATGAGTAACGTCACACTGCTCAGGAACACTCGAACACAAGAGCCTTCTCCGAATGCTTTTGCGGAGAAACAAAAAACATCAGGGGACACCAAACGTTACCCCATCCCCGAAACCTGTATGATCATGTCTCGATCTTGGGGATGTGTTCGTTTGTGTTTACACTTTGCTTCGACAACAACCGTAAAACTCATTCTGCTTCAGAGCGGCGCTTACTTGAGGAGAGGTTGTGCTCAAACACAGCATTCATAAATAAATAGAAAAACGCATCGGTCCTTCGATGCCGGGTCGGGTCGGGCATGGTTTTGCATAGCAAGTGAGCTAAATTACAAAAGCACATAACTCACATGCTCCTCCAGTGCTTGTTACGTTGGCCTTTCCACCCTTTATTAAAACATGCCCTAGCTCGCAGGGGACACCGATTTTACGCCTTATTGCGCAAGCAACCCTTTTCCTTTTCCCCTCTAGGCAGGAAATGATGGCACCTGGTGCCACAAATGGTGCGCCGCAGACAGTCGATTTGAGTATTAATTCAATTAGGTTTAGAGCTTCGTACGCCCAACGGGTAACAAAATCAAATGATAATTAAACTGTATTATTACAGTACAGAGCAAGGCATGTCAACACGGATTTTGAAGTCCAATTTCCCATTTTAAAAAACTCAATTATGCACACTGCTAACTGCTAAGTAGCGTCTTACAATCTTATCACTCACCATTTCTTGTGCTTTCATTCCTTCGCTTCTTCGCAGGTTACTATCAACCGGCTGGTCCGCTGATATCGCCTCACCTACTGGGTCAGCCGCCGTCGCAGCACGGTCCGAAAAGTGGTCCGGATGGCGAGGCGCTCCTGCAGAGCCCCCAGCAACCGCCCGCGTCTTCTACGGCCGACAGTACGGACAGCGACGTCCTGCTGACAGGTACGCCCGGACGCTCCCCCGCCAACGATCTCCCGATGGGGTTCCATCCCCCCCTCCTGCGCCCACGGGCCGCAGTCGCCGTAGCAGCCGCAGCCGCAGCCGCTGATGATGCCGATCGTTATTTTCGTTCCGTATTTGCAGGTGGTGGAGTTGACCTGGGGGGTCATCGCTCCCAGCCCTACGGTGCATCCCGGTACGGTCCGGCGACCGGTGCTGGTGGCCCACCGACCAATCTCTACCCCCGCCCAATGCAGATGCACTGTCCGCCGACGTATCTGCCGCCCGGGTACTACGCACCGTCTCCCTACGGACCACAGCCGCCCCCACCCCATGGGCCCCCGCCGGAGATGTACTACACGCACGCCTACTCACCCCACTACTACCCAAAGTTTGCTCCGCCCTACTATCCGACCTCCCGGCGGTACTACCCCGGGCCCGGACCGGGTCCGGAGCATCACCTGTACGAGCAGGCACCACCACCACCCAGTAGCGCACAGGGACCGCCGGGACCGCCGCCACCACCGTCCGGGGCACAACTCGTACCTGCTGGACCCCAGGGTCCTCAGCATCTGGATCACTATCCGTACTCGCCATATCCAGGGTATGGTAGTCCAGGGCCCGGCTCAGGTGGCCAGTGTTATCCTCGCAACCTACAGCACCCGCCGCCACCGCCTGCGTATATGGGTAAGCCAATGTATGACAGCGAACTCATCTCTCATCATCTCACTTCCGAGTACGTCACCTTGTGCAAGCATTGAATCCTTGCGTCTTTCTGTGTGTTTTTCTCACTCTCTTGAACTTTTTGAAGTATCCTTGTGCATGATTTCGCGTCGTCTGTTTATTATTATTCCAAATTACTTACGCTCTTTATTTCTCTTGATTAATTGACATATCATTTTCGTTCAATCAGTTCCATTCTAAAAATGTTCAGTTTTGTTGTTTATCAGTTACTTTGTTACTGATGCATGAGAATTCATTTTAAATACTTTGGAGTGTTATCGCTTTATCAGTGAATATTGCCATTTAAATAAAATTTCATAATTTTCTTCCATTGGAAACGAGAACAAAACTCAATCTGGATCATTTCAAAGTACATAAATTTAGTTTTAATGTTTAATCAACGAGTTGTAGTGTTTGAACTCTCGCTAACTTGTGTCCGTTTTCTTGTCTACTCCATCGCAGATGCGCATTACACAACCAATTGTCCATGTCCGATGCAGTGTCCAAAAAACGTCAATGCTGGGTCCCTTATTGGTATCAAGGCCAGTAAGGGCCCAGTAGCCACAAACAACCATATCGTACAAAACCAGCCGAGCACGAGAATCAGCACTACTACTGAACCGATCACGATATCGTCTAGCTCGTCCTCCTCGTCGGCGTCGTCCTCCTCGTCTCCAGCGCCGCTCGACATTCATGCACCCGTCGTCACCACTACGACAGCAGCCACCACCACGCCCGTCCGGCAGATGGTGGCCGATGCCGAAACACCGCCAAATGCTGCTCCCAAGCAGCAACCGCATCCATCACACGGATATCACGCACATCACCATCACGGGGTACCTTTACCGATGGAAATGCATTCACAGGGACCACCGGTCCATCATCCACACACGTATCCGTACCACTATCACCATCACCATCCGGGTCCGCTGCATCATACGCCGCATGGGCCACTTCAAACGGAGGTTACAACGCCACAAAAACCCGCAGTGACTGCAACGTCCACTTCGCCGGTGACTACTACCATTAGCTCGGCTACCAAACACAGCACACCGGTATCAACCGTGTCAACGGCTGCCACCACCGGAATCAATGCACACCATCCAGAGAAGATGTGCTACAAAACGGAACTACCGATCAAACCCGAAACCGCGACCGATCTGCTCTCGACGCCAATGCACTACGGTAGCCCGTACCATCATCCTTACCATCATCCAATGGGCTATTACCACCATGCGAAGCTGGCTGATCTGAAGGAGGAAACACATCATGGCACGCTCACGCCACCCTACTCCATATCGAGCAAGATGGCGCTGCTTGAAACTCCCGATATGAGCCCGGTTCGGGTGTCAACCGCACTGAACGTGCCTCCCGTGAACGTGCTTGCGAAGGGGGTTGATTGCAGTGACAAAACACACAGCAAAGATGACAAACTATCAGACATTCCGGTGTCGACGGCGATCGTGAAGCAGGAAATCGAAGAGTTTAAGCTCCTGGAACCGCTGGTCGGAGCAGTTTGCAAAAAGGAAGATTTCGAAGAGACGGGCCCGGCCATGACGCCGGACCTGCTGGATGAATCGATTGTAATCAAAAAAGATCGAGATGAAATGAAACCAGTCGACAGGTCGATCTACCATCCCGAGCACCATGTGCCGGTCGATCATCACCAATTGCACCACCATTTGCAACAGGTGCGTGATTCCTCGCACATACCGCACCACCTCCATCACCACAGTGCCAGTACAAATCTATTGCATGGGTCATCACCGCACCATCACCACCATCTGCATTCGCATTACAATGTGCAGCAGCAGCAGCAGCAGCAACAGCCCTTAATCACCGGTCTGCTAGTGGAGAAGGATGATGTGAAAACCGATGCCAAACTACCTCCGGATAGCAAGAGTTTACTCACCGAACTCGTGCTAACGACGGAAGCGTCCATGGTGGAAACGCCCAAAATGGCGCAATCGATTCCAGCAGCGTCGGCAACAACTGCGGCGGCTGCGATAACATCAAAGATGGACGAAGTCTGCAAAAGCACGGCCCAGCAATTGAGGGGAAACAGTAGTGATAATAGTTTTAATCTTAGTGATAGCCTAATCCCCAACGTTGCTGGCGCCTCCGAACAACTGAGCTCAATATCAAAGAACAGTGGTAAAGTACAATCACATGACAGCTGTGCTGGCAGCCTAGATCCTCCCTCGCCGGTACCGATACCGGCGTCGACCGTCAAACGGAGACCGCTGCTGGTGGCATGCAAAAAAGCAACACCGAAGCAGTCACCTCCCAATAGCTATAAGAATCTGATCAAACGTACAAAAGGCCTGGAGGACGATGATGACCCGCAGCCGCAGTGTCCGGAACCGGTAGAGCTAAGTGAAGAAGAGGAAGAGGACGACGAAGAAGAAGAGGAGGAGGAGGATGAGGACGAAGAGGACGAAAACGACGAGGAGGAGGACGATGAGGAAGCGAATCCGGAGGAAAAGGTTGAGGATGTGGAAGACATCGAGTTGCAGGAGCAGCGCCTAGTGCAGGCAGAAAAGCGAGCACTACAAAGCGAACAGTCAGTGGATCAAAATGGTCGCAAACAGCGCCTTAAGAAACGGCCGGTATCGAAACCACGAAGAAAAAGTTGCAGGAGAAAGCTTCTCCGGACACTATCGGGAGCACCAACTGATAAGAAACAGCCTAAGACCACACCGGAGGCAGTTAGCTCGGTACGCACACGATCAGTCAAGCGGTTCTATCGGGTGTTCCGTTCGAGCATTGAGTCGCTGAAACGATTGCCAGTGTCAATTCGGGAACGATTGTTGCGTCGATCGAGCGTAACGCTCCTATCGATCCGCCAAAATGCCCGCAAAAAGTTCTGCAAATCACAACAGCAGCCGCAGCAGAGTCAACAACATTCACCAGCGATACAAGAAACGAAGGATATTGTCTCCCTATCCGAAACTCAGCCATTAGTGGCGGCTAGTGAAAGTGAGGCGAATACTACTGCAACAGAGGTCGAAAACACGATACCTAACTGCTCTGAATTACTATCTTCAAATGAGCTGGATTTGACAGCAGACACCAATAACACAGCATCCGCTGTCCACACGAATCAAACAGTATCGGCACACGCTCCCGTGGATGCCACAGTTTCAACACTGTCTAATGTTGATCGAACGATCGATCTCGTGGCAAAAGGCTACTTTTCTGAACCAGAATTTTTCAGCGGAACAGATCTGCAAATCCATTCGCGGAGTTGGTTAAAGAAACTCAAACAACAGCAGCAGCAAGAGGGACGTTCGCATTCGGAACAGAGCCGGGGAGCTAAAGGCCGAGAGCGCAACGGGGAAGGCAACAAGAAAAAGTGCAAGTCAAAGTGCTCTCCATTAGCAGCTGATGTCCCCTTGCCGGATACCCCAGCGTCCGGCACTACTAAGAGCAAACATTCAAAATCTAAGTCTAAGTCTTCTAAAACTATGCCCACGGAGAAGGTGGACTTGGTAACGCCTTCCAATCCAGAATGTAAAGATACTAAAAGTACCAAGAAAACAAGTGCTAAGGAACGTAAAAAAGATCCTTCATCAAGCAGGAAAAGAAAACAAAAGGCACACACGGACGATGGTGATGAGGTGCCGCATGCTTCGAAACGAAGCTCCACTCACAATCCTGAACCAACGGTCAGTACAGTGGAATCCTTGTACCATCGTGCTACCTCGACGCCCATCCCCGCTCCAATCGGCGAAGTTGCTTCTGCATCGGGTCATGACGATCGCGAAGAAGATGGCAGTAAGGCAGCTGCTCTGTTTGACGACAGTGTAGTTACGCTGATGGATCAATCCTCGGTCATTGATGATCGGGAAACGGACTTTGACGATGCGGCGACCATGTTGGTGGAGGACGATGTGGCAAGCGTTGATACGAACGTGCTCGTAAATCGACACAACAATAATAATAACAACAACAACAACAGTGCTGTCACGGACAAGAACTCTGCGATTGAGGAACAGCAACGTATTGCTGCCGTACAGCTCGCTCTAAACGCTCCCATTCAAGCGATCATTGCCGAAGGAAAGGAAGGCAGTGAGCTTGAACCACCTGAAGGTATGGAACCGTTCATGGACGAACCACTGGAAGAGGAGGAGCTGAAGGCAAACGGACAGCTAAATGCTGCGAACCATCAACCCGAAGCGACGGCCAATGTCCTGCAACAGCCGCCACCTTGTCCGTTAGCGGCGCCTTCGCCGGGCGATCTACCAGCTTTAAACGCGCACTACGACGATGATTACCGGGAGCTAGAAGAGGAGGAACTGTTGCCAAAGCGAGGATCAAGTCGTTCGGTCAAGCGGCGGCGATCGCGATCGAAGACAAAGTCGAAAAAATTCAGCACGAAAAAACGGCATCGTCCGTCGACGCACCGGAACATTGCGGCTGAGTTAGAGGAGCTGACTGTGCCAATACATCCAAGCTCTAGCATACCGCGCTGGAGTAACGGTTGGACGTGGGAAGGACAACCGTTTCAGGGGATGGTGTTTTTGAACGTGAGTGCTTTTGTGCGCCCGAGTAGAGAGCGATCGTGTTGTACTAATGAAACCATTTCGTTTCACTTTAACTGCAGAGTGATGATCCACCTGTACTGAGAACATGCTATCCAGCGATGCGACATCCCTTGGGAGACATTGTCAAGCCACGTGACTGCGTGCTGTTAAAGGCGGGCAACAAACGCGCGGAGCTGCCATATGTTGCAAAAGTAGCACATCTGTGGGAAAATCCCGATGACGGTAGGAAAGCTACATCTATTGGCGTGTGCTTCCAGTGCCATGCGAGTGCTCTATCCACTTACGATTATTTTTCTTGTTGCAGGTGAAATGATGATGTCTTTGCTGTGGTATTACCGGCCCGAACACACCGAACAAGGTCGTCAGCGTACGGACGGTCCGGACGAGGTGTTTGCTTCGCGCCACAAGGATCACAATAGCGTGGCTTGTATAGAGGATAAGTGCTATGTGCTAACGTTCAGCGAATACTGCAGGTACGAAGACCGCCGACGAGGGTCACATTTTAACCCTTTTCGCAAGACTACTAATGCACCATACCATGTCCCATTACAGATTCCGAAAACAACTGAAAGGAATTGAGGAAAATATCGATGAGCAACCATCGATCGTGCCTCCGTTGAGGCGCGAAAACCCGCGCCTTCCACCACCGATCGTGTCCCCAGAGGCGGTACTGTACTGTCAGCGGGTTTACGAGTTCCGCCATAAGCGGCTCCTAAAATGCACCTCCTAGTGAAGGTGGGAGTGTGTGCAGCGCACCCATGCTAGCAAGAGCACGAAGCGGAGTTCGGTCAGTACTACGGCACCGGGAACAGCTGCCGGCGTTACTCTGACTAAAGATGCTACCGGCTAACTCACTATCCGTTCGGCCCCTGAAAGCACACGCTGCACACGACAACTGCTTCTACATATCCTGGGTCAAAACGCTCCCTCAAACACACACACACACACAAACACAAACGCGCGCACACATACTTACACTGCGTGAGGAGCAGCTTCTCCATATCCGGATCTAGTCCTGGACGAGTGGGTACCTCACTGCTGCTGTTCCCTCGAGCCAGTAGTGTTGGTATGCCCGTTCTATTTTTTTGTTGCGAAAGCATAAATCAGTCACCTTCACTTTCGGGATAAACTTGCCTCCAACGTTTGTGTGTGAGTGTGTGTATTTAATAATTGTATTATTATATATTTATTACAAAACCTTTGCATCATGTGTGAGATCCGGTTGTAAGGTTTCGTTCTACTTTTCCTTTTCTTCTCTTTCCCGAAATGTCTGTTATTTAGTTTGATGATTTGTTAATAATTTTATTTGTACATACACTTACTGCAACACCTAGTGTGTCTTTTTGCTAATGTACAATTCAATTGTATGTTGCCCTCCCCCCCCCCCCTCCCCCTTCCTAAGATCACCCAGTAGCCGCAAAATCGGCCAACATAGACTCTAAGACAAATGGTTCCAAATTATCCCAGGATGCGTAATAGGATGGACCTAGTGAAAGGTTAACTAGCGTTCGGTCACGTTCCTATGTGATGAGCGCGTTCTAGTGTGACAAACACATTTCCCAGACAATCCCACACACACACACATATATAGAGAAACAAAAGTGGACGTAAGGAAATGTTGCTAATGAATCAACGTTCAAAGGTGTGGGGCGCCATCCAGGCAATAAGAAGGGATAAAATTAACACAATTTGAGCGAATTATTTGAGAAACTGCATTTGATATTACAACATTACACTATACATATAGAAATATACATACGCTACGGCAGCCAATTCCTGGGGCAGGAAGTATTTCAGATTAAGCTCTACAGTATACAGTGTTCATTGTGCGAAATGCGGCTTGCCCGTTCAAAGTTTGAAACAATAACAAACAGGAGGCGAAAACGTTGTACTAAAAAACCTGTCGGTTGATGATGATGATGAAAGATGATTAACGTTGAGGAAAGATTTAATAGGTATACAAACATTTAAAAAGCATATTATATATGATTATATACATACAACCTTATATATATACAACCAGTAATGTAGATGGAACAAAAACAACAACAACAACAACAAACAACAACACAAGCTAAGCGTAAGAAACTAATTGTTATTAAGACAGGTTAAGCATATACAGTACCTTATTATTTAACTGATAACTTGCTGTAGGATTGAGAGAATCAGACAAGACAAGGAAAAGAAAAAGAAACGTATTGTAAAACAGCAGCCACGATGGAGCATAGCTTTTACTGACTGACGCGATTAATGCAATTGAAAAACACATTTCAAACAAAACATCAACTGCGCATATATACGATTGTGGTGCTTTTACCTTAGGGCACCCACCGCAGTACTGCGGCTGGTTGAAGGATCCAGGATGTTAGTAAACTACCAACTCCCCAATACATGCATTCTACGTTTGGCGAGATAAACGCGGCAAACGATGCATGTAATTAAATTATTGAGAACAAAACATCACACAGCGACGTTTTTTTATGTGGGATTTTATACTATTTGGCCTCCCTATGGTCTATTATTGACACTTTTGTTCAATTTTATTTGAAGCGAATTTTGTGTTTTCCCTCTAACATCCAACTGCAAATGCATCGAATCGAAGATGAAGCATTGGTAATGTGCGTCTGTTTTTATGACTAGCTGATGTGGAATCAGCTCCTATGCTGATCCTCAGCTATGTATGCTGGTTTTCGGCCTCGGGTCAGGAAACGATTCTTCGTGAACTGGTTTGAATGCGTATATCAAAGCGTTTTAAAGTAATTGTAATTGTTCGGATGGTTCGAAAATAAAAGATACATTTTGTTCTAAATATGTTTCACCGGTCAACCAGCTGTTGTATCGGTACACGATGGACAGTATTTTGAACCATATGAGCGAACCTCTGCGGGGAGCGGATAGGGAAGCAACACGAATCAAAATCACGGGGAGGACTCTTTACCTAAAACTTATCACGATACCGACGATGGGCGATGAAGTGAAACGGGAAAGTAAAACACGCGGAAAGAGGGAAACAACTAACCATACCAAATCAATATTATGCAAAATTTTAACCATGTAAGGATATTAAAATTAGAGAAATTGTTTTGTTTATTTCATCGGTTCGATACGCAGTCGCAGCAAAGAGGCAAAGCAAATCTAACGATAGAAGAGTAAATTCAACCCAGTCTAGAAACGACGAGTATACAACGTTCATTCTATTTTACATATAGCAACATTACGTTTACGACGCGAGTACCGAAGTACGTGCAACTGGGTAGAATGGCTTAGTATCTAGCACGAGGTAATTACCATTAATCGGCTGATTGATTTGATCCTCATGCAGGCTGAAACAGAAATGTGTCGTTTAATCTGTCTAGAAGGAAGCTAGGCACTTTGAAGTGAACGCATTAAAGCAGTGCATTAACTAACTCATTCGATTGTAATTTTAGTGCATGGGGAGCAGTGTGCAAGTAGCGCATTATCGAGCATTGATTGTGTTTTGGTTGCGTTTTGCGAGCCGTTTGCATATGCCTAGCCTAGGAAGGAAACCACTCAACAGGCAACACACAACACCCATTACGAACAACAATAGCGTGTTTTAATGCCAAACGGTGCAAAATTCGTGGTAGCCTTTTTTTTCGTAGAACTGTTTTAAAGACCGTTCCCAGTGACTGGTATAGGCGTAGAGAAGAAACGATGGAAACAATTTACTACACTAAGTACACACCTAGCTCCTACGTGAACAAATCAGGAATCAGGAAAAATAAAATAATACCCCCAATAATTATTTAAAACATGTTCTTCTTTTATTTTCGTGTATTTATTAAATTGCTTCGACTTGCTTCGTATTTGCCAGTTGGTTATTCTTTTGATTTCGATTTGGTATTACTTAACCTGCACTCTGGCACTAATCGACTAAGACTTCATTCATGGAAAATGTATGTACAGTGGAGTGCCGTTTATCCGGACTCATCGGGAATTGACCTCGCCTCCCATATAACCAAATCGGTCTTAACCCACTGTAAAGCCACTTCAAACCCACGTGGGTTTGTGGTAGTCGATTCAGTCGTTAACCCACCAAATTTTAGAACAATCGGAGCTGTCAGTTCCGATCATATGTATTGACCTAGCACGCGCTTGGCCCACCTTTTCCAAGCATGTTGACGAGGAAAATGTGGATCAAGAGCGGGCTAGGGTAAATATGCTTAACAGGATTTTAACACATCGATTGCTTTAACTCATTCACTTACATCACAGCATAACTTCGTCAACATTTTAAATCTAAAAACTGTGCACTGACCAGCGAAATGGATGAGTCCATTTGCATGTAAACAAACACACACAAATATGTTTTACAATAAACAAACTTAAACAACGTTTCATTGCTTCCTTTGCACAATTAAACATATTTTGGGATGGAAAATGTTTAGCAAATGAATTACCCGTGTATAAAAACTTACTTTCACAACACTGAAGTGGCCGCTTCTGCGGCCATATGGTTTAACCCACCAAACTGACAGTGCTTTAGCTTTGTTTCATGCAACTGGATTTTTAGTACAGGAAATTGGTGGCGTTTTCGGTATCATGGTTATTTGGGCTGGATATGCGAATAACACGGATAAAGGTTCAAAGAATATATTTAAGCATAAATTCTTGATTTTTGTTTGAAATTTATCTTATGTTTTGATACAAATTAGCAAATTTTAATTAACTTTATGTTTTTAAATGAGAATGTTTGAAATTTGCCATGAATTACAGTGTTTTTTGTTATGACAATGTGCTCTGATAACAGTTTTTTCAAATATCCTCCTCAGAACGCAATGTCACCTTTGTATTGAACTGTCATTTCTGAACAGCACGGATAAACGGATAGCCGGATAAAAGGTACCCGGATAAACGGCACTGTACTGTAATTTGACAGATTCCAGGCGACGTTTGGCTTGGTTGTTCGACATGTCTGCCGGTGCACCTCCATATACGTTAGTTAGGGCAAGGTGGAATATGGAGGAGGTGTCTTCTTAGCGTTTGGCATGTTGCCATTTTGAGATTCAGTTTGACAACAGCCGTCGATATTTATTTACAGGCAGCAGCCGCAATATCACATGGAAAATGCCGATTTATGAAGTGTGGATGTAAAATACAATTTTTTTATTAAACGAAAACAATTCATTTATCATACCCGTATACTAGCAACATTCGTCGCATTTGACAACTGCCGTCAATCCTGGTTTTGTGCTTTTTTTTCTAAAGCCTTGATGACCAAATGTTCTGTATGACGGCACCTCCTTTCTACCCACTTTGAGTTAAAATCGGATGTCTTGTTCGATTGCTGCCAGAGTGCCGCCTTAGGTAAGTGTAAATTGTTTGTTGCATCCGAAATATATTTATAAACCGTTATGTTTGTACTCTGCACCGAAGGAATGAATTTTTGATTCAGTATTTTCATTTTTATCTTATTTCTGTCGTTAAATTTACTTGTATCGAAACAATTTTTTATCAAAATTTTATGTTTTGTGAGCATACATACATTATCGGCTGGTTTAAACCTACATTCGAAAATTCCTTCCACGCATTTGACATTTGCGACGTTTCATCTTCGAAAACATGGCGCCGCTCGTTCCTTTTCGCTTGTGTGCGTCACAAACGTCAAAACGCCAATTAAACAGAAATAAAAATACATTTTTGTGAAAAATAGGATATAATTCTTCGTGTACGGTGTCTGACGTGTGTTTGCGAGTGGGGATTAAGAATATTTGTGTTTAACAAGTGCGTACTCATTCGAGCAGCTAAAGTTGAGCCAAAGTGCGTGCTGGTAAATTAACTCTATACTTTGGCAGCAGACTTCAAAGTTAACTTCGATACAAAATCACCCTATCTGTTGAGCTCTCTCGGACGCAGAGCCAACGCCAGCGAATGCCTTTTGGCAGGGAGAAGTTTCTCGCACCGAAAAAGGAGGCAATTAGGTTCAGTTTCCAATCTAAGGCTACGATTCAAAAGGGAATCAGCATAAAATACTTTACAGGATCAGGAACAACATGTTTTTGGCCTATGCAATCTCTTTGGCTAGCCGCTGCCCATCGTATTTGGATGTTTTACGGATAGATGGAAAATGTCGATACTCCATTAGGCCGTGTTTGCTAAACTATAGTTAATTTGAGGGCGATCAGAAACGTGAACAGGACGTGTCAGTAGGAAATTAGGATCAGAAGCAATATGCATACTACAATTAGTGGGGCAAAGAAAAGAGTTACATTTAGATCGGATTCTCATAAAAATTGATTAGCGGAGGAAACAAAAAAGAACTAACAAACGTGTATTTTATGAAGGTGTGTGTATGTGTGTGTGTGTGAGAGAGAGAGACCTCTGCATGAGCTTAGAATATTTGTCTAAATGTGTTTGTGTGTACGCATAGTGAAGAAATTTTATTTTCCCATCAAGCTTTGAGTTTGTTTCTCGGTGCCCCAATTTTACATCAAACTGTTAATACGATTGTTGAAATGGTCCAATACTTTGTTGCCTTCGTTGCTACAAAGTTTCGAGGTGGAAAAGGCATTAATTTCTTGTATGTAACTGTATTCACACTCGTCCATCGACGACGTCGTACATGGTTTTGACAGGAAGGGAAAATTGAGCGAATAGATTAGATGGGAGCGAAACAGAGCGCAGGATAGAGAGCAGAGTACGATGAAAGAGATGCCATAATTTCATGATTGATTATTAGAGAGCGGGAGTTGATTTCATGAACGGTGGAAAGTGTGAATGTAAATGAAAAAATCCCATTTCAACGCATCAATCGCACGGCGCACCGACGCACGGGGGCCGTAAAAATGTATCGAATATGATGCACACTACATGAATGGCACACGTCCAATAGCCGCATTTAAATCATTTGTGATATATCCATACGCTCATAGAAAACCATCGGTCTCACTATCAAACTCTCTCTCTCTCGCTCTCATTTTGCAAACGCGGGAGCGCTATCTCCCTTCGTTCGAGTTTGACAGTGACAGCACTAGCAGGCAGGCCAAGTTTCACTTTGCGAAGGAATTCCGCTGAGAAGGTGCTGCCTGTCTGCGTTCATGTTCTGTGGGGAATTAAAATGATTCTTTCTTCTCCTAACGTCTAGCAAAGAGGAAAAAACGAAGCTCAGCGCTGTGAATCTTAGTGCAAAGTGTGTCCGGTCCGGTCCAAACGTCAAGTTCCCTCGAGAACACGCATCCCATACGCGACAGGCAACGATTGATCGAATTGGCTGGTGAGGGCCCCGTGCTGTGTCAGTGAGCAAAAAAGAATCACGTTATTTCACACAGTGGTGGAAGAAGTGGGATTGAATTTCAGTAGCAAGTGGCGCATTTGATCAACGGTGCTGGTTTTATAACCCTCTGTGTGGATACGTGTGCTTATTAGGCCCGTCAACGAAAAGTACGCAATACAAAACACACCCCAGCAGAGCACGTCGTCCGTTCTGGTGTGAAAAAGTGTGTGCCCTTTCTTTCGCAGCGAGAAAACGGCGCATCGCCTCCAACCATTCCTCGAGAGTGTTCTTCGGTGCAGGGCTGTCGGTGAAAAGAAGAATTCTCATTGTGAGGCGCAAGAAGCGCAATCAGCACAACAGCCGCAGTGAGAGTGAGCATTGAAACGCAGGAGCAAAACCAATAGTCAAGTTGTCCTCGACAAACGTCCGCTACACTGCTGGTGGGCTGATGCATGTGTGATCGCGCGCGCATGTGTGTGTGTGTTTGTGGTTTTCAACGTCAACGTCGTCGAAGGGCACGGCCACACAAGCCCATCCCAGTGTGAAAAGTGAGTGTGTGAAGAAGTGTACGCGCCTGCTTTGATCCGTGTGCCGTTGGCTGGCAGTGAATGTAGCAAGGTGCTTGTTTTACTCGACGAATGATTCAAGAAAGTCACCTGTGCTGACACACAAACCTCTCCCTTTCAGACACACACACGTACACATACGCGTACGTCCCTTGTTCAGATCGCCTTTTGCTCTGGGTCTTCCCCGCTCTCACGCATCCACCGCGGCTCGGTTCCAGCGGTGAGAGGACAAGGCTTTGTTCACAGACCGATCTGGGAGAGGTCAACGGGAAATACATCCCGCAAGCAAGCAACCAAATAAAAAGATTGTGTGTGTGTGTGAACTTCTGCTGCCGTCTTGTCGTGGCCCTGTGAGGATAGGATCCCTCTTCCCGGTTGAGGTGTAGTGTGTTTCTTGTGTGTGTGGGGGCTAGTGTATGTGCGAACCACGGACCTATCTAGGTGTGTGTGCGTCCGAGTGAGTGAGCGAGCGAGCGAGCTTGCCAGCAAATCCATAGTGAGCAGCAGCAGTGAGTAAACGCGTGGTGCTGCCAACATCGCCGTGTGCAGTTGTGTGTGAGCAGTGTTAGTGGGTGTGCGTGCGTGCGTGTGTGTGTGCGTTTGTTCGATTGCAAACGGGCACGGCGAAAACGTGCGTGGGAGTGCGTAGTGAGCAGCGGCCACTAGCCAGGCAGGCAAAATCGCCACCACCGGAGGAAAGGGCGCTATTGTGAAGCGGCGGTTGACAGCAGAGCAGGAAAAACGGAGCCATCAAACGACGACGGCGGAGACATGAGCGGACGGCCCAGGACAACCTCTTTTGCGGAGGGTAACAAACAGCAAAATTGTCCCGTGATGGGGGCAATGAAAATAATAAGTAAGTAGCAACACCTGCCCAACTCTACCTTTGTGCCGTTAGTCGGGCGTTCGATTGAACGAGCGGTGTGTGGGGTCTGAATTTCCCTGTTTCCTCCTCCGAGCGCGAGCTTCCCGTACAAGAGCGCAGCCATGTTTTCTCCCAGCGCTCGTCGTGAGCATGCTAGTCTCTCTCACTGGCCTGGCTCACTGGGGTGGCTCTCTTTTTGTCCGAAGCGACTCACCTGATTTGTCGACTTTCAAAATGGCGTCAGCGGAACTAGAGCTGTGCGAGACAGAGAAAGAGAGAGCGAGAGAGCGAGAGAACGAGAGAGAGAGAGACACGAGTAGACGTGAGTGAGTGCACGTTTGTGCGTTGGTGAGATGATAGTGCTGTGAAGAGCAAGGGTGAGCGAACAGGAAAAAGACCCCATTCAAACTGCCCTGCCTTGTAATCCTTTGGCCGTGCACCGTAACGATTGGGCTCGCTTTATGTGTAAAGCTACGAGTTCATTACAATGAAAAACTGTTATTTTTGCCAGTTTTCCGTTGTGTAAGAGCGTAACGGGCGTACAGCTGTGCCGTTTTAGCAAGCCTGTTAATGACCTTGCTTGATAGATGTTTGTGCAATTGGTACCTTCAATTGATATACATATCATTGATATTTTTTTTTTGCTCAATCCCTTCGCTCCTTTTCACAATCAGAATCCCAGCGAGGAGTTATGTGCGGCGATAAATTACGCATCAGAGTAGCATAGCTAACGATTGCTCCTGTTTTGTCCGCATCCGCATCACACTGTCGCAAGCGTACTTTCTCAACGTAGCGCGAGAGGTTGACTGGTGAAAAGAGAATGAGCGGTAGAATGAGACAAGAATCGTGCGTGCGTGCGTGATAAAATCACCAACGCCATATGACATGACATGATGGAGCACAATGGTTGCTTTGTGAACGGAGTTGAAATGTTCTCTACAGTACGACCCGAGTGACGCGATGAGATTTACACACACGTGTTTTGTGCGAATGGGTCGATCGCGGTACTACTGGAACATGTAAATTCTGCTTATACCGACCACTACACGTGTTGGCCATGGTTGGCAAACGTGGTAAGAAGCGAGGGTTCCTTCAATTATTGTTTGATGGATGTTATTGTTGACAATTTCTTGATTATTTTTCTTGAGCATTGTGCTGTGAAATGCGTTATTTAGTTTGCTTGAACATTTAAGCTAGTGTATTGTTTTTTTTGCACCAGTATACTTGACATTATTTTCACAACATAAGAGAGACAGACGAAAATCATTTACACCGCGCGTTGCCTGCTATTATCATATCATTCGACCAAGTCCTCTGATATCAGTGTAATCACTGTCCAATCGTGTGAATTTCTGGGTAAAATCGAATTCATGGTACATCAATTGTTAATTATTACTGACATGAGACAGTAGCGTTCAACAACCCATTCCCTACATTAGAAGGCAAAACTTCCAGATGTTTATCACCGCGCACGGTCTCTCTTTCTCTCTCTCTCTCTCTCTCTCTCTCTCTCTCTCTCTCTTTCTCTCTTTCTCTATTGGGGCGCGATGTACGTTATGTGGCTATCACCACTCCGCACGCACACACAAAGCAACACAACCACAATCACCACACACAACACCTCATTCGTTGTACGACCATTTATCAGGCGTTTGTTGATGACGAGGAACTTGCATGGTGATGGGCCATAATCGGCCCGGCGATGGGAGAGAAAAGGGCAATAAAGAACTAGAAGAAAAGTAATCGCAAAACCATAACGCCACTGCTGCCGCCTTCTCACTTATCAGCGGTAACCATCGCTGGAACATTCGATACTTCAGTTCTAGTCGTGCACAGCTCAGTCAGGCACAGCTCATGAAAAGTGCGTCACTCTTTCTTCGAGACGAAATGCGTTGGAATGTGAATACTACTGTTGGCGAAGAATAATTAAATCATAAATATCGCCACCGCCATCATCATATTTTAAGGCGTTGCATTGGGGACTATTCTTGTTGGAAGCCATTTTAGTATCATCAGTTAAGTCAGTCAGGACTACGACGAAACTCAGCGAATCTGCTATCTTTCTATATTATCATGTTGACGATATTACACGATGCAAGGATAGATCGAGTTGAATGCAAATATAATTGAACGAAATTCGTGGATAATTCCCCGTGAAGGAGACCAGCTGATACAAAGAGTGTTACTGCACAAGGGAACTGCTGATGGTTCGGTATGTTAAATGATGGACATAACCCACTTGGGGATTGGCTGGCTGCTATAAATAAAATCCTCCCTGACCACCATAACGTGTCATCGACTATTACTCACGGTGGTTGGAACCAAATAGCAAGGGACAAAGAGCAAGAACAGCGTGCTCTTGTCTGTCCAGAACGTATCGGTGAGAAAGGCACGTTGGCATTGATCTTAAATTGGACGAAAGAAAATGTTTCCATCGTTTATGCTTTATCTGTTTGTGATCGTTAGTGATTATAAACAAAATGCATCTGAGCACCCTTATCATGTTCTTCAGATATTGAGCTTTCAATGTTTTGGCTGATTGGCTGTTGTCATGCAATACATGTGTAACTTACTGTCCCTGGCGCAGATTGAATGAGCACGCTGGGTTCTTTGCTTCATCTGTTGTTTGATTGCTTGTATACTGAACATTTACTAACAATCGTTTTATCGTTGGCTGGGTTTTGTTGGACTTTGTAAATATGTTTGCTATCAATTAAATTAGTAATTGAAAGAATAATGGTCAATTGATACATTAATCCTACGAAAGCATGACATATGTAATAGTCATGGGTTGGTTATTTGTTTATGGTTGTGATTAGGATCGTCTATCCTATTTGGGAAAGGGTTCTAATTTTAACGGGTAGAACATACATGTTACGAGCCCAATTAATCTACATGTTTACATTGTAATAATTGCAATTTTCGAGAAGAAATACGTCATAATATACGAAACCTTTACAGGTATGTTAAAGAGCGGGAAATTTAACGCTAGAGATTATTCGTCTACTGGCAACCAGAGCAAATAATATCGTATGGGCGTGAGAGAATGGGATAATATTTGGTGCGAATGAGAGTTGAAGCTGTTCAACGGTGAGATTTTGTAGCGGGAAGAGTATAGCTCTTGACCTACTAAACCATATCTGATGCCTCAAGCGTCGCAAAGCAGTTGCCACTGCACCGTTGATAGTGGGAATATGCTGCTTAGTGTTTGGTGTGGTGGTATTGGTAACAAGATGTTTACCGGAACGAATACCAAATTGATATAATTGAAGATATATTCAACAAAACCTGACAAAAGAGCCCATATTACTGTACAGTTTTTAATCTGATTGTTGCTTTTGAGGTTTTTGAAAAGTACAACTTGATCTTAATTTTATATGTTATGCTACTAAGATTTTTATAGTAATCTCATTACCAATTATCAATAAATGTGTCACTGATAATTTTGTATATTGAAGAAAAAGGATAAGATGTCTCAAATCAGAATGTTCAGGAGTTCTATTCTATTCACTTTGACACATTAAAACGGTATATGTTTTTCATGCTTCGTTCGGGGTTTATGCTATGTTTACGCTAGGCAATTATTTGAGTAGAATCAAAGAGGGAGGGAGCCCATTTTATACCACACGACGTTTTGTGCTTCTTACATATGCAACCAACTGAGCTACAAGCACAACGAAGTGCTGTAGACATATACACTCTCTCTACTGCGTACTATTTGTCATGTGCGCGCCAATATGTATGCGCGCGCAAACTCACCTTGCGTGAAACTGAACCGAAGCAAACCATCGTAAAGCAACCGCTCTCGGCACCCTTAATCCCTGCAATAAATACATGGTTGCATGGTTGAGGAACTGATTTACTCTTCCTCACTTGTCCCTTGTTTCAGAGTATTGATACACAATTGAGAAAGTGTTTTGAGTAAAATTTATTATGTCGAATTCGTTAAATGCCATCACTGAAAAAGGTTCTTTTTTTTCTTTTAGTCTCTCAGTAATATTTTCTCACGATTATTGCTAAATGTAACCTAGGTCAACAGGAAATCTAGTTTTCATTAATAATTTTACCCTCTCATATCATGATCGCTCTCCCTCTCTTTCTCCCTCTGGCTGGTGTTAGTGAAACCATACCCAACCGATAGCACTTCTTGCACGTCACAACGCACTCGTTTTATGGTTAACAAGTGCATATCATGGTATCGCACACATGAGACACGGTAGAAAGCCACCGTTGGATTACCGTTAAAACGACACAGCAGCTGAACTTCATTCATTATTTACTGTGGCAAGCGAGAAAGAGCATTCGCACGAGTGGAGTGGGACCAAAACGGTGACTGACGGTGAAATAAAACACTGTTATATTATGTGTTTTGTACGCCGTTCCTTCCCGAATCTACTCCCAATTCCCACCCATCGCATCAGCCTTGCGGTGTACCGTGGATAAGGTTCATAAAACATTCACCGTCCGAATAAAAAACAACTAAAAAAACGGGAAAAATCGTCAGTGTAAAAACACATATGAAAAAGCTCCGTATCTTTTCTTTTGCTGTGCGGTACGAGTTTTCTTCATATCGTACTGTTGTTGTTGTAATAGTGGAAAACTAGGAGATACGTTTCGACGATACAAAAAGGGCTTCCATTTCGGCGAAGCTGGTTACACTCGTAAGCCTGGCAAACACACATTAACGTACTGGGGTAGCAGCAGCATTACAACGCTTGTATGGTGGTGACTGCGGATTGATGAGTTTTCTTTCTCTTAATGCGGGTGAAAAACAGCGCGTGGAAAGGGTGGTCTACCTACCACTCCTAGCAACCGGAAAAAACAACGGTCTGCGTTGGCTTCATCGTCGGCAGGCAGCAGGCCTCCTCCCCTTGGCCGTTGCCTCGACCTACATTGGCCACATGCGCTGCGCTCTTTCCTGTCGATCTCTTCGCGTTTGTTTGCGTGATTTGGTAATTTTCACCGATTTTTCACGTGCATTCATTTGTGGTCAAAATTATCTGGGCTACGCGCTGCAAACCGCACTGGGCGAGGAGGTAACTTGCGTTTTGTAGAGGCACAGTTCCGGCCCGTTGTTTCAGAGGATAATAATGAAAAAAAAAAGAAGAAAAATATTGATGCTACGTTTTTTGGTACGTTTTTCCTCTGTTTACTTATACGTTCTTCCGTATGCAAGATTGTGATATGTTGTATGTTGTGATTGTTGTTGATATGTATTTTTGGAATAGCGCTTATTTGAAGGGTGCTATGTCTGTAGCTGCTTGGTAGTATGGCTATCCATAAATCTAATAACCCCATGTGAAGGGTTTCCCCCTGCAGAAGAGGAGATGGTGACAGTTGTAAGAAAGGTGCACTTTTCGACTGTACCTCGCACCTTCGTACATTGCTCGCGTCGTCTTAATTGCCGACCGATCGTTAATATACCGTGCCAAAAGTGACAACAATGCAGCAGTGTGGTGGCGTTCACTGCAATCGTCACATACAGGGGAAGGGTCTGCACAAGTGCATTACGTCATGCAATTGAACTAGGTTGGCTTCCTAGTTGGGAGTGAAGTGTGCTGCACAACACCATTGCAGGTTGGCTTTTTTTCTAGCATTTGCTTGTTTACTTGAAAGTTGAATTGAAGCTCTATAAAACTGTATTGAAATATAGATACTACTTTTTGACTAGTGGGACTAGCTAAAATAGTCGTTGTATTCAATTGCTAACAGGTGCATACAAGCATCATCAAAAGCAAAATATGCACCAGGTCGTATGATGTTGGGCGTTACTTGTGTGTTACTCAATGCGTTAAAACTCGGAGGGTTGTGGAATGTAGTGAAATGCATGATTAATTTCCACGTCTTGCCTGCTGTACGTTCAGCTACTCGAGACGGTTGTTTTTATTGTTTATGATAAAATTGATTTTGAAATTGCAATTCATTGTTTGCTTAATGCTCGAAAACAATGCAGCTCAATGCAATGCCCACCACAGACGTGTGATGGTAGCTATTTTTCCACCTGTATGATTTGCGGCAACACAGCGACGTCTGTGCAAGACATCAACTTCCTAGGCAACAGCTGACTTTTCTTGGCAACTTTACGTTGCCGCTATCATGCGTTGCCCTCTACTTGCTGTGATGGTATGCGTGAGTGAACCTTGTAAGCGGCCATCGCCTCCAACAGTGCAGATGTGTGTTGCCCATTTTATTTTTTTTATGAATGGGGTTTTTAGTGCATAAATTATTGTTTTAGGTTTATATGTTGATTATGTGTGGTTAAAGTGATTTCTAATGTTCAAAATAAATTTTTACTTTATTAAAATTACATTATAACGGCTTCGACCGTATTTGGTTCAAAAGAGATTTTACGCCAAAAAACTTGATACCAATAATTAGTAGTTTTTTAACCATTGTGATTGAATCGGTCGCGTCGGATGATCCCCTTCCCTTAGCTACAGGACGACTTTTCCACTATAAATAATCACACAATCAACCTGGTACTTGCACACCCCCTGCAGCATTGTTTCACCAATACTAGAACTCAATTTAAATCACCGTAAGCCGCTAGCGACACGAAATTGAATTGGGGAGGGTTGATATTGATCGGTGGCAGTGTGTGCATCTTCATGCGACATGCATGCAGTTTACCAACATTCAAAGCGAAACGGTGTCACCCGTCGGGTACGTCACTGTATCGAACGCGCGATATCCGACAAACAGGCGAACAAGAAAATGAGTTGGTGCAAATTAGCGTCCCCGACTGATTGTATAAATCGATACGGTGTTTGTGTTCTAGTTAGCAAAGCTCCGCCATAATCCGAATGTTTCTGATAAACGCGCAAGGATGTGTGGTAGCTTGGTGGTGCGCTTCGTCAAATAGCGTTGTATCATTGTAAAGCTATCAGCTAAAAAAAAAGAGTAAAATGAAATAAGGTCACAGAGAACTGAACGACGACGGCGTAAGACAAGGGAGCTGCTGGTGTTCGTAAGATTAGCTGCGATGGCACAAAGAGTACCTTCCTTATCGAGCTCTCATCTACACATTTGCATCAGAGCAAATCGGGAAATTGTGTCGAGATCAACGATTGGTATGGTATGCTGAGCATTGAACTGAACTTGGCCCAATTTGTTGAACCCAGTCTTATTAAGCTCAGTTTCGTGGTTGATTTCGGTTCGCGACGACGTGTGCGCCCGTCCCTTTTACAGACGCGTTCGGTTGGAACTGTATCGATTAATGGTATTGATCTGAGTCTTGAAATTCGCGAACAAATGCTAAATCATCGAATGTTTGGTTAATGTGTGAAATAGTTAAGGTTGATCGTGATGTGCGCTACCTAAGAACGAAATTTTGCGTCGCAGAAAATGTTTGATTGCTTCCACTTGATTGTGCCTTAGTTACGAAACACTCTGCTTACGATTCATCCGTGTTTGTGCGATTGTGCTTATTCCATTGTGTCATTCAAAAAACAGTTCTTATTTAGAATTCTCGTTCAGTTTTTCTGAATATCAAACTTTAATTACTTTGAATACTTTTTTTTTTGCTACAGGCTAAGATATTTGAACAACTTATATATGTTTTGATGTTTTTGTGAAGAGTTAGTTGCAAATTGCACATTTTGTTTATTTTAAAGCTCAACTAGATACCCGTTCTGGTACAGCCAACGAAAACGTTAGTCTGCGTTAATCTTTAGTGATTTTGAAGAATAGATGACGCTGAGTTTATGATCATTTTGCTTATTTTGGAGTTATGTTTATTTTATTCTGATAAACCTTCCCAATTTGTTCTTTGTTTAGTTTAAGTGAACATTAAAATGGTCATCAAAGAGCATAACTTGCATGTTCAAATAAACATTTTTGTTTTATTTATAGGTTTTTGAATTGTGTTTCAAAAGCAATTTCTGGAAATACGATACGCTTTTTGATGGATCGACGAATGTAGTCTAACGTAGGCATTATATGTTTCATTACTTCGCGTGTAAAGACAAAGAACTTCATCGTGTGAGTGACAGATCAATAAGAACGTGCATTGAACAGTTGACACACACACACACAGTCACACATATAAAGAAAAGGCACAATCGCAGTGAAGAACATTGACGTTAAATAGATTGATTTTCGTAGTGCAGTTTTCGTAACAAGTGATATTTGAGCAAAAAGAAGGAAGTGCAAATCGGACGTTTGAAAACACTTAGTTGTGAAAAAACGCTACCAAAATGCTGTTTGAATCGGAATGTGCATTTTTTATGTCGGCTGCCGTTGCTGTGTCTACGGCACATTCGCCAGCGTCTCAGTCGGCGAAAGCAACTCAGCAGATAACCATGTCACCATCCCTTTCAAAAGATGGTACTTTTTCAAACGGCTTTTTCGATATAGAGCAACCTCACTTGTTGGTAACCAATCATCGAGAGCCGCAGATACAAGGAGAATATCCCTTGCATCTGTTACCAAATCAAACACTGCCGCTACAAGAAACGCCTCGACCTCAACTACCACTACAAGAACAGAAGCTACCAAAAAGAGAACATATCCAACAGCGGGAAGAGCAGCAATTGATCCACCGGCAGCAGCAGCAGCAGCAACCAGATCAACATATACAACAGAAAGAACGTCCACAGCAGCATCATCAACAAAACCAACAACAACACCAACATCAAAAACAGCAGCATCAAGAGCAACAGCTAAAACATCGGCAGGAGCCGAAACAAGACATTTCTTCATTTAAAAAAGATTCTGTAGAATATACCATGGAATCTAAAATAGAGCAATATCCAGAACAGCTATTTCAAAAAGCTACAGCAACTCAGAATGAACAAGAGCAAGATACGAAAAAGAAACGAAGTATTTTAAAACCAAAGCAACAGTCCGCTGAAGAATTGTCCATGAGCTCTAAAACGCCTGTTGGTCAAGAGCATCCCAAGTCTTCCTCTGTTCCAGAAACAGCAGCCCAACGGAAATCTTCCACCAAATCAAAAAGCTCTACCAACGGTAGCGGGTCGAAAAACATCAGCCCGAAAACCAGAAAGTTGTCCCTGAAGACGATCATCTACCGGCAGTTGATGGCCGCAGGTGGCCAAGGCATTGGCGTAGGCATCGATAAGGACCTACCGATTCCGGCGCGGATACGACCACCACTACGTATTCCAAAAGCTGCTACGGATGGCAACAGTGTCAAAAAGACCTCCAATAAGACGTCTTCCTCTTCTGCATCGAAGACCATCAGTTCCGATTCTTCGAGCGATGCTATACCTGAACATTTCAAATCGGATATTGGAGGAAGTTAGTAGTGTGTCATTTTCCTGTTTCTCCGTCGAAGGGATGTGGCAAGGTTTTGCGAAGGACGCTTTTCAAGCGACCCTCAGATAATAGAGCGAAAGCTAAAGAGTGTGAGGGGTTAACAAGAGGGAGGGGGGAGGGGGGGTGGAGCTTTGGCAATGTGATGAACTGTCCTCGGGCACGCGCGTACCTTGCACGATTCTCTATGTCTGGAATGTTGTTTTGGCTGAAAGTGTTGTTGTGGACGTGCATTGTTTGATGTATATTTTATGTCACGAAACGACAGATGCATGGGAGTTTCGTGTTGTCTCAGGTAATGGTACAGTTAGTTTGCATGTCCGTTTATATAGTATAAGCTAACTAAGAACTCTCTGTCTTGAGTTACGATTCGAAAACAGAAACTGCGAACCTAATCTTGGGAAGGCTTGGCAGGTTTTCGATAAAATGTATGAAATTTGATAACTGCATGTTTGTTGCGTTGATACGTTTATTGCATTACATGCAATAAGAACAGCATGATAATGCTTCCTTTTTTCATCACGTGTTTCGAATATTTAGTCTAAAGTAAATGGAAAGCATTCTCAAACGTCATTGGCTTTACGAAGTATGATCGATGCTTATTCAAATCAACCACACAAAAAATAAACCAAAGCATTTTCTTGCTGCGAATCGTCACTTCCAATGCCGCACATTCAATTAAATAGTGTGCAATCGACCTATTCCATTTTGCTGTATTAGAGATTACACCTAGATGCATTTATAACGTGACCTGTTCGATGCGATCTTAGGTCTTTACCAGGTCGGTTGGTCCGATAATTGATTGTCCCGTGCGCCTGTCCTGAAGGTGGTTGCATATGGTTAAGTTTGACGCTAGTAACTTATTCGTGCGATGAGAGTCTCGCCAGATGGGAAGAACTACCGCAATTGATAAAATGATTTATTGATATAGGCAAAAAGAAAAAACTGATAAATGGAAAGTTTCGTTTGGTTTATTTTGTTGTTGGCGGATTGACACGTCGCACTTACTGGTGTACGAATAACGGGCAAATTTAAAGTGTGAATCAAATGACATACCGATACATAGTGACAATACTACTCTTGTCGGCAGCCAGGTGCTCTATTCGATAGATGTTTCGGCTCATACAATACCGAACAGATTCCATTCCCAACCGAGTCCGTCCTCTCCTACCAAAGACTGATTGTTCGACTGCGTGGTACTAATAAAAATACTCAGATGCCGGTAAAGACAATTATAACCGCGTAGGTTATTACGCTAAAAAGAAGAAGACAATGTACCCTGTACAATGAGATCTGTAGCTTCAAATATATGCACAGAAGTGGACATTACAACACTTTTATAATTTCTTCTTCTCATGTGACGCAACAACTGTAGCCACTCTAGACGTTTAAGTTATTTAGTTAATCTTAGAATTTGAACTAGTTTGCCAATGATTCGTTCGTACGTAGCGCATCCTATGCAAAGATGTTGTTATATATGTTGCTCCTATACTAGCTGGCTTGAAGAAATCTTTATCCTTATCGAATATAATGTGGTTAAAAGAAAGTCTAAAACATAAGCAACATGTTCAACTCGACGCTGGTTAACCGCTACGTCAGGCGCATGTCTTGATATAAGAAACTAGTCCAAACAGGGTGCTTCATTTTCTCCGCATTAGTGCTTGCATACTGTCCGCTGTACACTGTGTCAGACCCCCGCCATAGGCGTGTAGGCGGTCAGCATGCTGATGGCTAGTAGTTCGACACGGAGTGAATTCGGTCGGCGAATCCTTGCCACACTCACCTATAAAGGATGGCTGGAGCAACATAATGGAACTGATATGCTTTGCTGGTGCTGTTGCCATCTGCTGTGGCTTGGATCCGGTACGACCTGATTTTGCCATGCTGCTGACTTGTATGTTGACATTAATGTGTCTATGCTGTGTGTCGCCCTAGCATGAAGCAACTTTGCGTGGACGTGGCAGGAGGAACGAATCTCATGCTCTGTGCGGGATAAAACAGTGTTGGCGCCACCAATCCTATGCTGCGGTCCTTGGAAGTCTGGATAGTATGACAATCATACGGTGCTAAATTGTGCTCTGTGCGGACAATCACTATCTCTCGAGTTAATGTTCGTTTGTGCATTGTTTCCTGAAGTTTTTCCATGCAACTAGGTATTTGTGATGCCTAATAGAATTTTCAAATTAATTTTTGGTGAATTATGGATTAGTTTTAGCTTTTCTAAATAGTGAACAAAGCTAAATTGTGTTAACTCCAAAACATACTCGTTAGCAAATCAAAATGGTCCTTATTGTTGAAACTATCGAGTTGACCTTCATAGGTAAGTGCTAACATGTATTTGGAAAATATTGTAGGCGTAGACAAATGTAAACGAATTTGTGCAATCTATCTCTAGCAAGACGTGCTGCAAAATCTCCACATAGATTTGCCTAATGCTCTATGTGTATATGAAACAGAAGCTCTATACAGATTTCTGCATAAGCACATTTTATGTGACGAAAAACATCACCTCCTCTTTTTACTCCCGACTTGTTCAGCACTACCGGAAAAGGAGTCAGATAAATTACTTAACTTATTTGCGTTATCGCCCACCACCCAGTTCGGGTGGTGCGCTCCTTCGCTCCATTGTCATCATTATCCTCGCGACTTTCATCAGCGTCGTACAAATCCAAACACTTAGAGGTGGCGCTTTTGAAATCTGGAAAAGCACGCGGCTCGCCATCCTCCATCGCGCGGGATTCAGAATCAGCGCTTCGGCGCTTTGAATTATTTATAACGTTTCTTCTTGCATATATTCATGCCGGTTTAGTTCGGTTCGCAGATACGTCATCCGAGGGAACGATCGTACACACACACACACATCCATACCCAATTGGGTGCTTTGCTCGATACGAAAGCAGTACGAAAACAGTGGCCAAGAAGCGTCCCGTACTACCCCAGCACCCACCCGCCTGCTAATGTTTAAAAGATGATACAATGGTTCGTGAAGGGCTGGGCAGGCAAATAAATAGGTGAAAGGACGTATCGTGAAAAATAGATTACTACCAACATAGTATCATGGCGAATGGAAGTGCTTGGGTCAAAAATACTGCTATCGAACTCAGATACGTGGAACTCAGATACGGCAACGCCGATGGGAATACTTCCTTCGATGGTGTTACGTTTAAGGATAGAGTGTGCTTCAATACTTGACCGCGCGGCTACATGAGGTGAAATATACAGCGAAATGAACTATTTGACAGGCGAAATATCTGACGGATAACGCATCACAGCAACCAGCTGATGTGCAATGCAAACAAATAACGTGTACAAAATCGTAATTAAATCCATTAAATAACTTCAATATTGAGTATTTCGTCAATTTTCAGTCAACAGATTATAATTTCTTCCAATTAGGGAATGTTCTGCTTGAGAAGATATTATTTTTAATAGAATTTCGAAAGCGGATGTTGTGTCTCCCCCAACCCTTTAGCTGTACCTGTCAGATATTTCACCTGTGAAATAGTTCATTTCGCTGTATATTTCACCTCATGTAGCCGCGCGGTGAGGGTTTTTATTTCACGGACACACTATCGATCAGTGTTAGCTAATCGTTGGCTGTGATTCCAGCAAACTGTAATCTGTTGTGAAAGGTCGTTTTCTTCACGTTAGTTTTTTTTTTCATTCCTTACATTGCGGTCTACTTTGAGTGTGAATTTATCGTGTACATCCTTACACAATAGGGAGTTATTTTCTCAGCAATCGTTCTTCTCCCATTTTCATAGTTTGTGGCTTCTTCAAATAGTAACGAGCGTGAAAAAGTCGGTAATGGTCCAAATGTGTGATCAATTGACTGATTTGAATGACACGGTTAGAGATTCTCCAGGCATTTTATTCACCCGTTTATTTTCTGGAACAAAAAAAACTGAATGAAAACATGAAACTTATAATATATCAATGGTTGGAAAGAGTGGATGTTTCACAGCTATTACTGTGGTAAAAGCCTCTGCATATGAACTAACATTCACTCATGAGACCTACAGTGACCGGCAGAATAAAGTGGCCGTTACTTACAATTTTACACTTTTTACATTTTTTCCGTGAAAAATGAAGTTATTGTACTCCTTTATTTTTTGAAACATTGTTCGTGATATGCTTAAGAATGCGCAGTACCATAGCATGATAAAAATGAGAAGTTTGCTTCAAGAAGAAATATTTTTTCCAAAATTGATCAAAATCACTGTATCACTTTACATGTTCGAGGATCTTTGCCATAATTTATTTTGTTTTTATCTGCACATATTTGGCATTGGTTCTTCCTAAGAGTATTTCAGAGCTTTAACATATTTTGTTTTTCTTAATCACGTCATTTTCACTACATTTGCATTAAAATTTGCACACTAAATCTCAATTGAATTAAAATAAAGACTAACTGGGAGCCATTAAAAAAAATTTATTCGATTTGATTGAAAAGATAAAATAAAAAATTCTTCGTGAATAACTTGAGTCGTCGTCTTCCTGTTGTAACATCAATTTATTTACTAACTCCGTATTTTTCACAGAAAACAGATAAATCTGTCTAGATAACAGATAAGCGTCTAGATATTTTTGAACATCAGTTCTAATTTGGACTCATCTGTCCAAATATCAGTTTTTCAACAATCTAACGATATATCTGATTTTGATCAACTTTGGAAAAATTTTTTTTCTTGAAGCAAACTTCTCATTGTCATGCTATGGTACTGCGCATTCTTAAGCATATCACGAACAATGTTTCAACAAATAAAGCAGTACAATAACTTCATTTTTCACGGAAAAAATGTAAAAAATGTAAAATTGTAAGTAGTGGCCACCTTATTTTGCCGACCACTGTATAAAACAAAAAATAACAAAAGAAAGACCTATAAAACTAAAAATAATTATTAACTAACGATTATTAAGAACGGTGTGGATTGTTTTAGTGCCTTCGTAAAATTATAATTTTGGTTTTTACATATTTTTCTATTTTTTTACCATTAACAATGTTTCAATGTTTATGCGGCTAAGCCTAGCTGTTTTTTTAGTATCAATGGTTAAAATTAAACTTATAAAAAAATTGTTGTAGTAGGTAGCAGAGAGTGGTAATACATAATTTAACATAATTGTGGCAGAAATATGGTCATATTGATCGTCATTAATATATGAGATAGTGAGATTATTTAAAACTATAAATGGGTTGTGTGCGCTTTGGACAGTTTTATCGCTTTAACACATTTTCTTTGCCACATCCTTTCGCAATTCGTTCGAAAACCTGTAACTTTACCTGTAGAACAATTTATCGGATGCTTCTGAATATTATCACAGCTATCATTCCGGCCAGCAATCCACCGGCGAGGCAACGAGTTCGTCTAGATGCAGAACAGATCGAACATATGTGTTCAATCTTTATACATCGAATATCGCCATGTAAGCCTTTCTTCGTGTGTAAATCATGTATTGTTCTAATGTTTCTATTGAAGTACTTGTCGATTAACGATGCGCGCAATCTTTTTTTTCATGCACGTCGACAAACACTGATTGATTTTTCATTTTTTTATTTCTGGATTCAACATATTGTCAAATATGAAAAAGTTACGATGGTTTTAAAATGATAAGCAACAATGAAAGTTTCGTTAGATTCGATGTTCGCTTTGCTTGAGTAAGAAGAAGCATTGGACCTATGTGACTTTGTGAATTCCACAAGTGTAAACATTGTAGTTAAATCGTTCGCATTCGTATCATCCTCAAAAACGTTAAAGCACGTAATCTAATCATAACTGCGACTACGTCATAGCAATATGATTGAATGCTTGGGAGCATCTGGAATGGTTAAAGATTATATAAAGCATTTTTATATTTGATTGAGAATAACATATTAGCATCTTCTTAGCCCGTTGCACTAGTCAACATCCTTTGGAATTCTATATTCAAATTAATTTAATATTAAACATCGATGCTGACAAAACCTTTTTTATATTGGTTACTTTTACCTCAAGTTGTTCTACCGATGGTTACTTACAGGGCTTTCATAGCCAATACGATATTGTAAACTAGTTGTTGAGTTTCGTCAAGTGTGACTTTGGCGTCGTAAATCCTTAATTGGGCGCAGTCAACTCTATTCTGATGTTTTGAAGTATGAAACTTTCGTTGTAAAGTTTGAATCCGGCGTACTCGGTATTTTCTAGGGTTTTATTGTTTTGGAACTTTAAAGCTACCTAGGATTTGTTAGGGTGGTTTATAAATAAATGTAATTAAGTAACATAACATAGTTTAATTAATGTCCTTTTTAAGTTATATGAAATATATTAGTTAGAAACCTATGTTTCCGTTATACCTAATCAAATAATCCAGACATTTATTTATACAGTTTATTTACAACATATTTTTAATTTGTAATAACTTTTTCGTATTTAGATGCATAAAAAAAGTTTGAACTAGTTTACAATATCGAATTGGCTATGAAAACCCTGTATCATTGCACTCCTAACATTTTCACATAGCGCCTGAATGTAGCTTATGAAGAAGTACAACTGTTGCATTACGGTTGCATACCTTGTAGGCGTATTTTTTACGCATACTGAAACGATGAATCGTTGAAATAAATGAACACATCAAACGATTTGCTTCGTGAATATTATGCATGGGTATCTATTTGTGTGTATGTAAAAGAATGCCAGTATGTATATTCACTAATATTTGATAATTGACTTCATTTTATTAGCCGATTTTGTTGCAGTCTTGCATACTGAGCACAGCTTTGATTGAAAAATATATCCGTGTGTATAATATACTCGTCAGTCAGGCCTTCTGCCCCGTAAGGTCCCAGATTGGAACAGCTCAAAGTTGTTGGGAAATTGTACCAGCTTTTGATAAATTTTGATGAATAGACTCGATATCACTTTATCTTGTCAATCAGAATACATACTGAATGAGAACAAGCTGTAAGCTTAAATCATTGTTAGACGTACCCTACAAAGAGGGACAGATATTTGGCGATAGCACACCATCGCCTATCAGCCCAGTTTGGGCGTCATTGTTTGGCACTATTTCTGGCTTCGAACTGGTCGTCCAAACTGGCCGTAACCGATTGATCGTGATCCTTTAACCAGTATAAATCTGGAATTAAAAGAGTTGTGTGAAAATTAGCTCCACCGAGTTCGATTTGTTCAGCCAATTGGCACCAATCGGTGTGAACAACGATTCTATCATGTGACAGCAATATTCGTCGCAGCATGGAGTATTTTTTGCGCGTAGTATTGTGGTGCATAATCTGAAGTACAAAGTACACAGTACCACAATGCTGATACTTGGAATGGAAACTGTACATCTCATCCAGACTTCGTTATTGACCTCCTTCCGTAGCGTACTTCCATCTCTGAACTGTTTGCTACAATCGTTATCATGTAGTATTTTTTTCTTTTTATTATTATCCTTGTGTACTCAGCTGAGTCGTGAATTACTACTCTTTGACCACAAGACCTCCTTTGTTGAGAAAATTTTGTTGAACAGTGGTTTGTTTTGCAATGTAAAATTAACCAAATGTGAGGCTTGTAATAATATTCGATAAAAAATACTAATAATACAATTTGGATTGCAATTCTATAACAAACCACTTTATTTATTCGGTATAGCAATGCCATGCCATAGTGTTATACTGCTATTTACTTGCAGGGTTAGCATGAATATAAATATATTTTTGTGGCTAAGCTTTAATGCACTGTAAGAATCGGCATTGACCTTGTTGGAATGTACAGTTTGCCTCAGCTAAACAATGGATAAGCTATCACGAAGAGGTATAAATAAATGACCACCTACGCTAGTGCTCTGGCTCGTGCGCAAGGATGCTCAGCTTCAAAGAAAGAGAAAGAAGTTACATGTTGAGGGGCGTATGTTCTAATGAGCCACAAGATATTCTCCTCCACCAGAGAAAACAGAGAAGTGTTAGGAAGTCAAAAGGAAAATGGATAAAACTGAAGGTGGCGCCCAGGATCGTTGCCAAAGGCTTCACTACTGCCTACGATTCTGAAGTAGTGCAAAGACGACAGGAACGGAACGTTGAAGTGGTCATGAACAAGAGGGCGAATTTGCTGACAGTCGCGTAATAGCGGATGTGCTCCTGTTGGCACGTACATAATGCGCCATCTAGTGGGCGAACTTGGTGCTACGGCAGTATCCACGAGAACAGAAATAAAAACACTTTTCAAAATGACTGAAGAATATGTGTGGTGTTAGTTTTTTTTTGTGTGTCTTACTCGGAAAAGGCATTTGGAGGCAGAAGGAAATAATTCTGTATCTAAACAACTAGGATAAAACTAATGCAGAACGGAGATAATTTCAAGGGACGACAAAGATACATCGTACCGCCTTACCCCAATGACGGTCTTTTGGGGGATGAAATGCGCTCTAGTTTGCTTTTGCCCCAGTGCACCATAGTGCAGTTTTCTACTGCAATCAAACATTCTATCATGTCCTCTTTATCGCTTCATTCAAGGTTCAATTTCTGCAAGCACATTGCAGCCAAAACGTGAATAGAAAAGCATGTGCTAGAATTGCAGAAGACATCTCGTTGTTTGATAACTAACAGTACCTCTGTTGATTTTTTTTCTAAATTCAAATAGACATATGTTTATATATATAATAATTTAACTTTTCTTTTCTTTTCGTCTCTTTTCAGGTAAGTTATTGCTCTACTGCCAGTTTGATTACTCTAAAAACAAAACAAATGCTTTAGGCACTTGCATCGCAAAGGTAACACATGAGATGTGTCTTATGTTTTTGTTCAAGAATTAAGAGAGAAGAACTATTTTATATTTTCATCTGTTTGCACTTTAAAACTTCGTTGCTGTGTACACTGCTGTTGTACAGCACTGTTTTAGAGGTATGGCTATTTGTTGAACAATGTTTGACTGCTAAACTACTGACCTCGCATCTGTGGTCTGTGATGGAGTTTTGAATTTTTCTGTACTGGAACATAAAATCACCTATTAGTGAAATTGGGTCCGTGGACAATCACAGGGAGGGATAATATTACATAATTGTACTGCTAATGCTGATCATAGTAGATTGTAGTGACAAAAGCATCTTAGCGCAACAAATCCTCTCTAATATTTCAGCCATGTATGTAGGTGCGTAACTTTGTATATGGCCGGACAGGGACTTTAACAAACCATTTTCCATTTAGACCGTCGCCTTTCGCCATCAGTATCCGGCTAAGTGATAAACATAAATGCCTATAAGACGAACAACTGTAGTCTGACTAACAGCTGTATAAAACTAACATCTCAACGCGTCGGTCATACATAAGAAGAATCCTAATCGTGTTAAAATCATTTATATATACTCAATCAGTAGAGTTAAACAGATTTCAATCAGCAGAGTGCTAACTATTATGTTTAAGAAAGTGCAACAGTTCTGCAGTTGGTCGCTTGTCAAAAAGTTGAACTACTGATCGGGCTGCTGCTTACCGCACGTGTGAAACAATTCAAACAAACAATTTGTTCTCTTCGAACTTGTAAATTGCATCCAGTTGCAAACAAATCGATCATACTGTAACTCACAGGTGCTTTCTTTGCACGATCGTCAGTTAGATCAGCGGGAAAGTTTCACACTTATCGAGCGCTTCATCTACTTCTGCGTGTTGTGACCATGGACGGAAGTGAAGCGTTCTTTTTCGTGGGGATATTGTTATGCATCAGATGTAACCTCGATGAAAATGTGCATTGTATTGAAATGCGTAAATAAAACGGCGCTCATTTCACTTCTTTTATCATATATGTTTCCTACCCTTTCCATGGGTTGGCGTCAAATGAAGGTTGTCGAACATGCTTAAATAACTGCTTCTCACTACCATTAACAAAAGGAATTGCGTGTAACCTTTTTATTACATGGTTTTCCAGGGGTTCTCATAGTTGTGGGACTCTTAGACTTCTTTGACACTTTCCTATTGGAAGTGAACTTCATGTGTTGGAAATTTGACTATATGGCACCCATTTCGGACAGGCTCCTTGGAAATTCCTATTAGATTTGTCCATCAACGGTGCTACAGAATCAAATTCCCATTACATTCAGTTCATTTCAGGGAAGAAAGAGTTCATAAAGTGTCCCACAGCTATGAGAACTCATGGAAACCCCTGTATTTGCGGTAACATTATTCTGCTTATCAATCACAGCTATTTTCTTTTAACATTGTTTGCCTTTACGCTTTGTTACTTGCCTCAATGCATCTCTCCGTGGAAATGTCGCTACGTGAAATTATTTTAAAAATAGAAGCAAAGTTATGCATTATGTCGAATTGTAATGGTTAATTCATGAAGGACTTATGCATACCGAGAAGGAATCTATTCGAACTTCCGGTGCGGTTTCTGTTCTTTCTTGACCAGCTAGGTCGTATGAACTGCAGTGTACAGGGCTGTGAAAGTAAATTCTGGACAAGGTCAACGCAGAGACCAATTATTTAGAGTTTGCAGCCGTCGTGGAACGTCGATTGTAGGTCAGTACATTCGGTCCCGGTGGTGCACTCTGGAGTCCGTAGGTGTACTATTGGCTCCCGCCCGTTGGGCGTATGAGTTTTGTTGTATCTTGTTGTACACCTTTAAGTTTCGGTGGAAAGCTCTTTAGTATTTCAAAGAGTTATCGACATACTGTACCGTCTTTGCATCGGCTCACAAACGTTCCAGGAAACGAATTTCACAAATTGTTTAACCTGAACTTTCGTTGGCTGCCAGCATTCGCTTCGTACGAAACGCTGCCTCTCTCGCCGATTCTCAGCTCTTGGCTCATTCATTACGACTCTCTTTCATTCTTGTTTCTTGTTCGATTGTCTCTCAAGTCGTTTTGTTTGGAAACATTTCGTGCAATTTAGAACCTTACAGTATTTATCACTGCCTTATTATATTGGCGAGAAATTTTACCACACCGTCAGAGCAGATCAATTGATGGGGGGATAATTGAGTGATTGAAGTTCCATCGCACTATCGACCGCGCATTAATCTCACAAGCAAGCTTCACGTTGACGGGGGTTCTCTCGTGCTCTCCAGTATGAAGGTCCGCGCTATTTCATGCACAGCGGTGAAACAGCGTTTGGTCTCTCTTTTTCGCTCACGGTTGGCCGATTGCTTGGAGCCCTGTCTGCTCTTCACGGGGGAGTCGTCCATCCATCCGGTCGGAACATGGCGAGAGGCGATGGTGCGGTTTCGTACAAGTTCGTACGATTCTTCACTACCCGGTTTCTCTCTGACCCTCTCTGGGATGCGAATGTCAGAGCGAAAACTTCGGAGCGGCTCACGCGAAGACCCCGAAAAAAACGACCGAGACCACCGCATAACCGGCGGTGTGTGGTGTCTTGACTGACAACACGGTTCGCGGTTCGCTCACAGTTCCAACGAAGACACGCGTACGATAGGAAGTGTTTCGCGCGCGCGGCCTCTCTGCCTACTAAGCAAGCCGCCCGGAGGAAACAGTGAACCACTTTGACCGCGCATACAGCCACGCAAGTTTTCGTGAACAGTTTGCTTTTCGTCAATGTAAAACGTAAGGTGGCATTAAAGCTATTCAACTTGGAATGTCGCGATTTGATTCGATGTTCTCTATCACAGGGACTCGCAGCAGTACCGCGTGCGTTTGCAAAACTTTGTCGCCTACTTTTTGTGGGTTGCAATTTTTCTGTTCCTCAGTTTTTTGTTTTATCTAGTGTCTTATTCTTCCTCCTCCTATCGGCACTCCACCGATTGCGATGGGGGAGTGGGTGAATGGGGAACATTCCTGTTGCCCCCCTCCCAAAAGAAGGCAGCGTGAAAGAGAACGCGAATGCGTGTGATCGAGAATTAATGTGTGATGTAGCGTGCGTGCGCGCGTGTGTGTGTGTGTATTTGTAGATGGAAGGGTGGTTGGGAGGTGGCATGGAAAAGCGAAGAAAAAAGTCAACGTCACATACCCCAGTGTCGTCGACGCAGCAGTTTCCTGTCTCTCTTCCACTTGCTCCGTGTGTGCGTTATCCATAGGCGGGGCGCGATGGCTTAAGTCTCGTGCGCTCGTTCCGCGTGCATTTGAAGCGGTGTGCGTGTGTGCGTGACTTATGTGGCGTAAAAATTGGCGATAGAAATGTTCCTTGTGCCGGCGGCTCACATTCGCGTAGAAATGTTAATGTCCATATGCCACGATACTGTAGAAAACGTGAGAAAAAAATGATTAAGAAGGATTTCGAAAGTGATTGATAAGATGAATGAAACCCCAAAACAAACTCAATTCTTTTTTTGTGTCTGTGCTACTTACCCATCAGTACTTGAGCATCTAGAAAGATCCAAAGAAGAAATCGGTTTAAATCGTGTGCTATGCTGTTCCAGCGTAACGCACGAACCGTTCAGAGTAGGTCTTATCTTGCGACTTTTGACTCTCGACTAGACTCTCGTAAAAGGTCACCAAAGTTGGGGATTCACTTGCAACATTCCCCGCGCAGGAGGGTGCGTACATGTTTGTGTGTATGTGTGTGTGTGGGTGGGGAAATTGTTAAAAAAGTAAGCCAAAAAATAAAAATAAATGCACGACACGACATGTGGCCATCAACTGTACCGTACCACAATCCTCCGCAGTTCGTTGTGCTAGTTTACTTCTTCATTCTATCTCTTTCCCTCCGCTTTTAAACGAGTCGCTTTACACGCGTTCAGTTTTTAGTGCAAGTGTCACCACGAGAAAAGCGAAAAGTGTTTGCTCCTCGCGATCGCGACGTCGAGCACAAACGTGCAAAGGTGTGTGCGTGTTCCCTCCGCTACGGCGACGATTACTTCTAATTGTCAGGGGTGTCGTTATTTAATCGGATCGATTTTGTGCCTACTTCATTCAGTGTCGACCGGTTTTGAGTGGGATTCACGTGGAAATGGGAATAGTGTAAACCAGCCGCGGCTACGCAATGAAACAAAAAAGGGGTTTGTGCGCCAGAGACAGTTTTCACGCGCACATACACATCCGGGGGTGACTCAGCAAGCGTGTGTGCGTGAAATTGGAGTGAACTTCTCTACGCTATACACACCCCACGGGTTTGTTGTGTTTGTGTGTGTGTGGGCATGTGTATACTATACGGCAATGTTATCCACCACCCGTTCGACCGCAGCGGTGGATCGTGCGGCGTTTCCATTGTTAAGTTCATACATTCTTTCATACGCATGTGTTGGTAGATTTAGGAAGGGGTGATATGATACCGCGATTGAACGTGGCCTGTGGTGAAATGCATTGAAATGTGCAATGGTGTTGGTGATCCGGTGGTGGTTGCCTCACTTTCACTATTCGCCGTGTGAATTGTGCAACGGTTCGTCCTTGAAATAGAAAACAGGATCAGAGGAATATTGAAAATTGAGAAAATTCGGACAGAGCCCTAGGAAAACTAAGCATTTATCAGGTTCGAACGAAACACTCCCTCGGTATTACAGTTATCAGTTTATATCTATTAAAAATCCCATGATAAGGCCGCGGTTATCCAATCAGGGATTGGTCGACTTTAATGACAACTGTGCAGTCGTTTCTTCTAATGTGCCGTGCGTTATTGACCGAAATTTTTGAGTGATGTAAATATTATAAAAATTAAAAAATGAAATCTCATTTCCGAAAACTATTGTTCAACCATCTTTGACAGCTAAAAACAAACATCCAACTTACACAAGAAAAATGAACCTTATGTTACGTTCGCTTGTTCATTGGCAGCTGCAATTCGGCAGGATGGTGACAGGTTTGACTAGGTGAAAAACAGAGACCCCCATCGCCTATCTGCGTTTTGGTTTTTGGGCTATTTCTTGTCTATTTCATAATCATGCTGATGATTGTAGACGTCTTCCCGTGTTGATGGTACGAGTCACGTACGCACACAAATGTATACTCTAGCTGCTAAAACACCGATAAACGATAGCGTGAATTGACCTCAGAGTGTGTTTCCTCTTTTCGGAGCTCCTCATGATTCGCGCTGCTAGTTTGCAAAGCGATGGGGGGAAACTCTAAATTCGATTTCCATTTTTCCAACGGAACAGAAAATCAATCAGCGCGAATCACATCGCCATTTCTCTCGTTCCTAGGTACACACAGTCCAGGGTGGTTGTGTGTTACCGGCACTACTACCTCGCAGGAAGACCTCAATCAACCGAATGATGGAATAATTTTGCATCAATTTGTGCCCACGGTCTCGCTGCTTGGGAGATATGCCGGGAGCTCCTGATATTGATGTTATTGGCACGATAAGAGAAGTTGGTCGGCAACCTTGAATGCTGCCATAGCTTAAAGCATTTTTGACGTTCGGGCATGACGATGGGATGGATAGAACAATCCACTTTATCTGTCATAATGTCATTTGTAATTCATTAACGAATAGCATCCTGCTGCTTGTGCGGAGCGCTTGGGCTCTGCAGAGTACATTTCTTAAAGCATTGATCATCACAGACTGGCAGGCAGCATTGATCGCTTTTCGATAAAAAATGTTTTAAATTTTAAAACACGATTAATGCAAGCTTTCATTGAACGTAGCGTTTACTTATTTTCACAAAACTGATCTGTTTACCTTCTGCAAAGTCCACAACAGTTTTCTGAAAATTAGGTTATTTTGTATTTTCCTGCAAATAACTCGCCAGTAAATCCTTAGTTAACTTATTGATATTGATGAAAAAAAAAATTATTAGTGTGACTTTTTTTAGATTGCCTGGTGTGCAACGTAATATGTGATGAACAATTGAATTGTCTTCGAAATCTTCCACATTTTCACTCTCTATTTTCATCAAAATGTTAGCAAGTGGTTTGAACTAGTTTGAATTTTGTTGTACTAAAAGCCGGTCCCGTGGTACAGTCGTCAATAAGTACGGCTTAACGATATGTCCGTGATGATTTCAAGTCCCTTAAGGACCGAGTTCCCATACGCACGAATGACTGACTGAGGATGTTGTATCAATTAGTAAGCTGAAGATAGTATTGAATTCCTCTATGCCGCCTTACATTAAAAGAAATACCTTTAAATAGTTATTGAATTTAAATAATTATTGGTCATTAAAATGTTAACTTGTTAACAATACTAAACATTAATATTAATATCTCTTATATACAGAGCTTCTATGTGACATGGTAGAAAATTCGAATGTACTAGTTAGTTGTTCTATCGGAGATCGTTAGTGCCATTCCATTTTCATCTCGTAAAGCCATTGATGACGTTTAGTGGAATTTCATCATTTATATCTCACTAGCTGCAGGGTTCGGCAAAGTCCGTTTGCACCGAATGTCGCATGACTGGTCCTCTCTTGGGAAGAAAGTGTGTTCCTTTTTAAGCTTCAGACGATCCATCGTCCCACGTTCCACAGATTGTCGTCTGATTTTTAAAATGCGTTTAAATGAGTCATCCTTCCAGTTTCTGTTTTGAAAGATTGCGTATGGGGTACTCTGGTTTTACATAAAATATATTTTCATAGCAAAATAATGTAGAGTGTGGATAATAAAACATAACCGATATGATATGATCGTGTAAAATTTCCCCACACAAAGTACCCATAACAAAGTACCAGTCACTAAATGGAATGTCTAAAGCATGACGTATGTTTTTATTATATTTCGTAATATTAGGACCCAATTAATGTAGTTTTTAAATGTCTTCTCGAGCGCTTCTTTCTGCCCAGTAAGAATAATTTTATGGTGGTGTAGCATCGATTGGTAAACAATTATTTTTCTTCAATATACTGTGCTACCCTATGCTCACCCATCATATAACATTGCTGAAAGCCGGAAATTTACAAGAAGCTGGAAAGAGTACAATGAAACCGCACAATGCATTCACTATTCATTGATAGCACACTTTCCTTTTACTTCGATCATTCGAAGAACAATCGGAGTAGGAAAACATACGATGTATTCTCTCCTCCTTCTCTCGGTTTCTCCTTAAGGCGGCGGGGTCAGTTCGTACAGCTCGAAGTAGCAATAGATGTTGAAAACTAGCGGCCGGAGAGCGTGAGGTTGAGCTGGTGAGAGTTTAAAATAAATCATTCGGCTTGTGGCTGTAAGTGGTGCTAAAAATAGATCCACGGACTGCGAAAATATGTTGAACATGTTTTATGCTCCACCAGGAATGATGATCACAACGGTGTATGTGCTGCACGAGAGAGAAAGGGGGGAGAAACTTTCATGCTGGTGCGATGGTTTGCGAAATTTGCTTGAGATTCCTCTCCAACTTTTGCAACATGTGTATGCGTGTTAGTGTGTTTACGTATGGCGATAGTTTCTGTATTCAATCACGAAAAGCATCTTGCAATGATCAACAAGACTTGATGCTGCTTGATCATCCATTTGAAATCCATTTTCATCGATTGGGTGTTGTTTTCATTCAACCCATAGTTTTATATGTAACGCATGATGTTATATAAATGATATCGTTATTCACTTTGATGATGATCTGTCATTGTTGTGACACTTCCCGAGAAGAGAACTTGTAGTTTCGAACAGAGAGCAACTATTTTGTCTGTCTAACTCTCTTTCGCTAAGCGTAAAGAAGAAAAGCGATGATCGTTTGTGTCGTTCGTTGACCGCTGCGACGTGTGACGTGCCAAGTCTTACGCATCGAGACACGGTGCATCAAATACGCTTCTGTACTCTTGGCACCAGCGCTATAACAGAGTTAAACGATGCTGTTTTAAAGTATCGAATTCTACCATGAAGGTGGGTTGAAGGAGTGGCCCAACAATAACAGCTGTTATGCAACCAAATGGAAATGGAAACACATTTCCATTATCTACCTGTGGTAGTATAAATGATTAAGAACTAAAGGAAGGAAGGAGAATATGTAGTTCCTTTGTCGAATCGTTACTCTATTAATATTTATAGAAATTTATGCCGTTCTTCATATGCACACCCCTCCGCACACTGTCTTTAATAAGTTAATGATTTCGACATCTTTGTCGAGGTTCGATTTCCCTTATGGCTGAAAATATATGAAGCATTCAATCGAGAGCTGTCGTTTCGTACCTTGCCGTGCCATGCAATCGATGATCGCGTATTTTATTATTCGTTAAAGCTTCGTTTTGTTTTGTTCCTTTCCATCGTTGTGTCATACGCGTTTTCCTATTCCGAATGTAAGTTGAGGTGCAGCAATGGTGGACAACGTCGCTAGATTGTACACGTTGCTTTGCGAGCAGAGCTTCTCCTTTGTAAGGGGTGGCCACGACCAAATTTTGGTTGCATTAAAGTACAAGAAACTTTGAACCTGACTTTAGAGGCTAAGAAAGAAAAAAAATCCTCAATAAAAAAAGCATTCGCCTGGAACATTCAGTATGTACACCACCACACACCGGTGAGTTTGCTTTGCCGGTGGTGAATTGACGAGCGAATTGTGCCTCCATCTATTTTAAAAAAGCGTAAGAGAAAGGCCCGGACGATCATTTATAAAACATTTAATTAATTTTTCAATCATCCTGCAATTCCACCTGGAACACGGCAATTCGTTGTTATTTTATTATTATTATTATTATTATTATTATTATTATTGTTATTATTGTTACTGTCAAAGAATCGAAAGAGAGAAACAAAAGAATCAAAAGCGCGAATACAAGTAACCTTGACGGAGGATCGCTCCATTCGGTGTACTGTGCTGGGACGCACGATGGAGTGCTTCCTCGTCATGGCTCACTGGTCGGCAATCTCTGCCATTTGACGGATACATTGCGCCGTTTGTTCGAGCTTTGTTTGGTCGCTTGGTGCCTTTTTCACCGTTTGTTCAATTCGTCAAGCCTAGGAATTTGGCTGATGCAATCGCGTAACGCCATTTCATCAGTTTATCAGCTTGGCTGGTGTATCACTTAGCATGTTTTATCAACGCATTGAAATTAAACCCATATACCCTTGCTCAAGCGTACGTGCTCTTGACACTTTTTTTCATTAATGAGTATGTTGAACTCTTCCTTATCATAAGCAAAGACATCAGGTTGCGAACACGAGTAAGTTTGTGTATCAAGTTGAAATAATTGAATAATGTTCAATATTCACTTTGCATTCTTCATCTGTCGATGATAAATTGCGTTACACGAGATAAAGTTATTTGACTCCAAAGAACGACTGCAAATCCTCAGCTTGTTGCGTGCTAAACGTTTTTGATCTTACGCAAAGATGATCCTGCCATCGTGTAAAGGGATCTCGTCTAACGATACACACACACCGACACATACAGTGGACAATCATCCAAAGACGAATCGCCTCGGATAATAAGCCTCACTTGTTGTAAACTTGCTCCTGAGGTGACGATAGAACCGGTTACTGATACATCGTTACTGGGAATAATTAAACGGTCGGTCTGTTGGAAGTGAACTGAAACCACCACCTACCGACCCCCAAACTGTGCCGGACTTGCTCTTCAAAGCGGCGCCTGCTGACGTAGATCGTCGTGTTTTACATAAGCAAAATGTATCACCACTTAGGAATGCTCAATTTGCGGATCGGCTTCCTAAGTTCTGGTTGTTGATCAGGGTGTACGCCATAACCTTTACCTTGAATTGCGATTTCGCCTTCTTGGTTACTGAAGTTTTCCAGAAAGTTCGTAAGAAATAAGGTTATGTAAATGACATTTTTAATTATTACAAGCATTCAATAATAAAATATATTGCAGCAACTTACACTGTCTTCCAGGCTTCATAAACAATGACAGCTGTTGAAAAACATCTTGCAAGTTTTGAATAATTCTGTTCACATTAGAAACTGTGCCGGAAAACAGTGTATTGTTTTATGCATTGCTCTACGACACATGATAAGTGACGTCACTACGATACTCAGAAATGGAAAATGGTTCTCTTTAATATTCAAATATTTGGCTAAATTGCTCCAACGAATCCACACACGTATTGATTATACTTCCTCTCGTACATTTGTTGTGATTTTTCTCTTCGTAAACAAACAACGTTCTTTTTATATTGAAGAGCAGTAGCCCTTTGCGAAGAAAACGGCAATAACAGTGTCGACGAAATGCTTGTCTGCTATGCTGCGCAAACAGCCTTCGGGTTGCGCCATTTTAACGACAGGTTCCGCTCATCCAACCTCATATACGTGTCTGGAGCGAGTTGAAAAGATCGCCCTTTGAAGAGAGCCTTTTCAACGATGAGACAACACACCTTGTGGTTCATTCAGCATCCTTCCTCCCTTGCTTGAAGAGTAGGAGAGCGACGCGATTTTATGGCGCGTAGATTGATTTAAGACGCAATTTCTTGGTTCTCATTTTTTGGCCACTCGTTTTGGACCGGGGGGATGAACGCCACTTTCACGACAGTGGCATGCTTTGGGCGCATGCAGTGTTTGGAGTGCGGCAACTAAGGTGATGTTGTCTGTGGCGGGGCATGGAGCTTGCGCTGCTTTGGGGATTTTTGCGTTGTAATTTTGCCTGGTTAAGGGAGGGGAAAAGTTTTTGGTTTACCGTACTTTCCAAGCTATAGCCGAGACCGGCCTTGTCTCGGAACAAAACAGTCGGTGCAAGAAGTGCAAATGGAGCAGTCAAACGTGCCGACGTTTGCCATTTTTGTTTGCAAGCGTTGCTGGTGGTTTTTGCCCGAGTTTCTTCAACTCTTGAACCTTTGAGGTGGCTCTAGCAGATGGTCAATGTTGTTGTTGAAAGAAAATAAATTTATTTATTTAACTATTGTTATATGCACGTTTGTCATAGAGTCGGTCGAGGGAGAGTAATTATTGAAGTAACAAGTAATATCAAGTGTTTCGTTCGTAAACCCAATAAATGAACTCCTAGTTTCCGAGTTTTTTGTACTGATAAGTTTGTTATTCCAACGCGCAGCGCAGAGAATAAGTGTGTTTGCTTGTCTAACCTACATACAGAGCGCTGAGCAAACGGCAAGCTACACCGCGAAAAGCTTCAGAAGAAGAGTGTTCGTTGTGGTTCAAATAATCTTCAAATTGGTGCCATAGTTTGCTATTACGACGGTAAGATGGCAGCAGTAGCGGCGACCGCGCAAGAAATGACTGACAGTGTAACGAGAGCGGCTGGAACGGCCGGGTCATCAACAGCGATAGTACCAATCATTACGCTCCCGGGAGTGTTCCGACGGCGCATGGAGAACCTGAAACACAACAGTGAGTGTGAGAATGATGAGCAGCGTCATAACCAAACACTACCATCGTTTGCCGACGCCAAGATGGCCGCCTCCGATTCGGGCGTGTTCCTCTCGATGCAGGACATCGATCGGGATCCGCCGGGCAGTGGCACAGGAAGCGTGATAGGCATGACACGTCTGCTGTCGTCCAACGGTGGCAGCAGCTCCGGAGCACGTTCAAAGGAACCCACGCCTCGGTTGGACCGCGATCGGTGCACGACACTACTGGCAGGCAGCAGCAGTGCCACGGGCCACGGTGGTGGTGAGCTGCAACGAAAGGTCGTGCAAGAGGAAGACCCCGCCATGGACGGTCACGATAACGATGTAGATAACGATGATGAGGAAGTTGGTATTACGATTCGGCTTGGCAAAAAGAAGCCAGAACTGCGACTGATGAAGGATCGTACCTGCCAGAGTCTGCCCGACGTCAACAGTGCACGACCGAAAGCGCTACCAAAGGTAGTGACCGCCTGTGATAGTACTGACACGGATGGGTTTGGCGAGGCGGACGACGACGACGACGTGGATGACGACGAGCTCAACCAAGCATCCGCTCCGGTGAGACCTTGTGATACGGGTGGCACATCCACGATGGCCCCTATAGTGGAGCAGCCGGTCGGTAGCAGTGGTGAGGAAGAAAATGTGAGTTCTACCACTGCCACCACCGTTGTCGTCCCTCCTCCGAACAATCCGCTAGTGAAGCCAGCCCCCGTACCGGGTACGGGACCGCCAATGGTCGACCCGAACGTGCTACAAGTGTTTGCCATCGATCCCAAACTGATCAACAAGTACGATGGGTTGGAGCAGACGCTCTACTACATCGATGAAAACGGCAGCCCCAAGATACGCGAAAAGTACGCCTTGCAACGTCAGCTGGCCGAAGAAAAGCGGCAACGCAAGCAGCAGAAGAAGCTGGAACGTGCGGCCAAGTTTGGCGGTTCGCTCGACGGGGAACCGCCGGTGCAGTGTTCCTGCTTCAGTTTTAGCCGACTATCCCGCAAGCTCAAGGAGATGTGTAAGTTGCCTTGTTGTAATCTGTGGGGTTTTCATTTAAAGAAGAAAGAACAGCTCGCAAAATTAAGGCGTAACACAAGGGGAAGCACCAAGGGGTAGATTTGCGAGAAGGCGTCCGAGAGGTGGCAAAACGTCCGCAGCGTCCTAACCTTTGCGATAAGAGCGGTCAGGTGTTGCGCGCCACGGGGTTTAGTGATGTCTGTGTTGCTGTTTGTTTTCGTCATCAGGAAGCAATTATGAACTTCATGTCTTATCACACACATGGCTTCTGTTTAGAATAGCACGAGGATTAAACACAAGTAGGTTGGCTTATACGTCTTTTTGCAGCTGAATGTCGCTAAACGTGTGTAAAACAAACAGTACGGATGAACTTCAAAACTCCTTTGCTAATTCGGCACGAGAAGTGCTATGCGCAAATAACGATTCGAGATGCGCTTGAAGCGTTTTAATATCATCTATGATTCTCCAACTTCAAGTGAGTGGCGGTACATGCCTTCAACTTGTCCGTTCGTTACCAGTTCAAAAGAAATAATAACGGTTCTTAAAAATTTTATACCGAGTAAACCAATCAATAAAAACAAGTTTTAATTAGGAATACTATTCAAGTTCTCCGTCGTCAATTGTGTCGTTAAAGAACTTTATATGGCTGTTAAAACACTGACCAGCTTTAGAAAAAGTTATTGAACGTATTGCAGTGACTGTTATTTTTACCAGACCCATAATGTCTACCTTAGTTGCAGTTTGTTTATTGTAAGCGAAGGTTTTTTGAAAGTCAAGCTTCCTCTCCAAACACCGCCCCATTGACGTCAAGCAGTACGCGAGTTGATTAATGTGCAAATAAGTATGTAGGAAGAGACGACATTACGATTGGTCAGAGGTGCGGTGTTCTTGTCCCTTGTTGAGTAGTGATCGCAAATCATGTAAACATTACTAATACTTCAATGGTGTGTTCGGTGTGTGGAAATAAACTTTTATGAGTGATATTAAAACGTGTATCGTGAAAAGGCGGGAATTAAAACTCAATCAGTTCCTTATAAGTTAGATTATATGAAAATCCACATCTTTCTACAAACTATCGTAAACTTAGTGGTTAAAACAAAGGCAAACTTTCTGCATTGTTGATATAATGATAAACCTACAAAATTGCTATAAGTTTAACGGTGACCAATGTTTGTTCATTTGATCTTGCATCAAGCCTTGACTCATCAATTTGCAAGTAAACGCAAATTAAAAATCCCACAGTTGAGGGGGGGATATGTAACCAGTCAGAGCTAGTTATCGACCGACTCGCAATCATTCCGTCATCCATCGAAAAGCTTTATCGGTGTAGCGGCAACACGACAGTCCGTCTAAGTCATGTAACGGCTTTGCGCATGTTAATAATTATCAACCATTTGGCATGTGTCATTTGTTTGTGTGCGTGTGGTACTGGTATCAGTTTTTGTTTGCTAGAACTGTTTACGGGAAGAAGTCGTAGGAGAAGCTAATTTCTAATATTTTTAAACAATGACTAATACATTTCGATGCTCAAATCACACGCTATCAGCAGCCTCTAAACTGTACCAATAAGTAATATTTATAAATTGCACAGATACATAGCTGTAGCCATTGCGCGAAACGCTGGGAGCCTTGAAAGTGAGACCATACACCGCTGCAAAACCCGTTCAAACTTTACACGGAAAACGATCGATTGCAGCCTTTACCATTGAACTCCGACCACACATAAACGGCATAACCGGCATGCAGTGTTCTTCAATGAAACGCACGAGCAACCTATACGTTCGATCTCCTTAGCGCCAGGGTTCAGTTTATGGTGAACCACCGCTACTAAAAGGAAACACACCAGCGCCCACCACGATCGCACACGACCACTCACGATCTAGTTACGTGCTAGCCGCGTGCTGTCTAATTCCGACTTCCGCAACTAGGGGTATGGGGCCCGTTTCCCGTCTTTTCTTATTGGAGGTAATTCCGCTTTGCGCGTAGACTTTTGGTCAAAATTATAACGGAGTACTTCCGGCATTGGGAAAAGGTCGTCCACAAATGGAACACGGGACGCTGTAGTATAACTATGACTAATTACCTATGACTACTGCTAGATTAAACCTGTTTGTGTTTGTTAAGCATCACCGAATAATTGTGATGTTTGTTATTCACTTTCATGTTACTGCGTCATGTTTTGGTACTTTTGCGTAATGGTGTTTGTTTTCCATCTTTGCTCTGGAGTGTATGGAGTGACCAAAATGGTTGCTGTCACGACTATTTTGCGTCGATTAATTCCCCTTCAAGTTGGAAGCTAAGTAAACATCGATGTGCCAGATAGAGATGAAGGCATCATCCTCGAACTGTGGACAGAGCGATGTAAATATGGGACGACTGCACAATCATAGGGTTCAGGGCAAAAGAGGACTGACGAAGAGAAGATAATGAACATTCTAGGTGATAGGAGCTAGCAACAAACATACAAACAACCTCAGCAATGTTTGACTGAACGCTCTCGTCGCTTCTGTGTCAAAGAGAGATAAGTCTCGGTGCGTTTCGGCGCTACAATAACACCTGATGCGTTTCCCTTTCGTGAAGCGTGCGTCCAGCTTTAAACATACTTTTGCGGAAGTCGCTCTCTTTGTATTGCGTTGTGATTTTGGCTAAATGAAATGCGTGTCACTGTCTGCCATACGTTTGTTTTCAACTATCCTAATCACTAAAGCTAACTGGCTTACAGCCGCCAATCTCTACACAAAGCTCCCCGTTAAACGTCTGTAAGTTTTATAGAGCATGCAATGGGAGCACACCATAGTTTGCACTTTCTGTGGCTAAATCACGCGCTACTCGTAGCTTTATCGCGAAAGTCAATCGTGTTACGGTTAGCAACTATTGACCACTGATTTCGCGATGGTGCGCGTTGCCCCGCTTTGCTCTATAGAAATGCGGCTTATCTATCATGGTCGAAATAAAACAGTAAATAACGAGAGTCACACAAAAAATTAGCGTCGTTTTTACTGATACAGCATTTATCAATTCGTGTAAACTTTACATGGTGGAGGCTCGTCATTATCGTAATATCATGACCAGTAGCTTTTCCTCGCTTCCATTGCACTTCTTATCTACGATCGCTAAACCCATCGCCGATGGGAGTTGGTAACAAACGTCGATCAACATTTTATGAAAAGCAGCTAACAGAATGTTACTACGATCGATGGTTTTTAACAACTATTTAGCAACAGTGCAAATAGTTTCAGCTATTCTAAATTGTGTATTGAATCATATCGTTTAAATGATGAAGCAAAAGTTTCTGCTCAATTTGATCACATTAGATGAATTGATCACAAACACTAAATGTGATTGATATAAACAAATATAAGCACATCCCACTACAAGGTCTCAGAGGACGGTCGTATTGTGTTTATGGTAAATTGTCTGACTATTCGGACCCAAGATAACCTGCTGCTATTTGTGGGCTGATAACCTTCACCCGGTATGCTTATTTTGCACTGCAACACGCGTTTCCTCTTGTATGCTATGTATATTAGTACAATTTTAGACCTTTCAACTAATTGTGTTTTTTTTTTAATTTATATGCATAATAGTCGTTTGCCAGTGTGTATCAGAGCTGAACTGGTATTTTATTAAGGATAGTAATATTTTACCAAGTTACCACAAGTCAAATTTTGCTGCTCATTGCACTGTACCGTTTAGAAATATCACGTTATGAATGCTTCCCATTTCTTATTGTACTTAATTGTAACATGTGTACAACGAAATAAATTTCGTGAAAATAGGCTAATGTTTTGCATAATTGCAATTCAATTTGCCATAGTGGAGTTGTGCATACGGTCGGTCAGCATGATCGATCTTAATTCGATTGCCCTAGTTCCGGTTGGCAACTTAGGTGCTGTTTGAAGTTCAACCCCTACTTATATAGTATTGGGCATTCTGATGGCTCGCGTCTATATCGATGCAATAGTTTTCAGATCAGTGCAAAATAGTAAGAAAATGTATGTAAACACATCACATAAAATCATTCTCCAAACTCAGGTTTTAAACCTAGAATATTTTAGCTTTTAAATCAATTTAAGGCATCAAGCTTTCAGCCTAGATAGAACCCAAAAAATGGAGACATACCTCGACTTGTCGCATGCCACTGCCATTTTTAACCCAAATGAGAACATTCTTTTGCACCCACAAAGCACCGCTGCTTTAACAGTCCAACGCGAGCTCGATTGGCATAAATTATACAGAATTTCTCCTACTTACCTTTACGGTTAACGACGGCAACATCGTCAACCTGACCACCGCCCGATGACCTGAATGCGTTTTGCGTCACTCATGTCCAATAAAATATGATTCAATCGATTGGAGACTTTTAAGAAGCTAGCACCAACTAGAAAGAAATCCAATCAATTGTGTTTCAATTAATGGAAGCAAAGTGTGTGCCGGCATGGTTCACGTTTCGCCAATAATGTGTGTGATGGTTGATGGTGTTTTACATTGGGCCATGCAAATAAATAAATCATGGCGTGTGGAACCGGCATCACGGGCCACGGGCAGAGAATTTCTCCATCCTCAAAATGTGACGTATCGTTCATGAAGCTATAGACCACTAAAAATAGAAACAAGTAAAGGTGCTTACAAGATTGTGGTGAAATTATAATTTTACGTTCAAACGCAAACCTCCAATTGATGTGTAGTTCGACCGATCGATATTTCGGCTCCCTGTAAGAAGGCGTACGCAGTAGTAGACCAACGTTTTTTCCGTCACGGTCACAGGCAGAATCTATGGAAAATGTTGTATGTCAAAGCTCCTGTCAAGATGGTATACAACTAAGACTATCCACCAAAGCTTCTCCATAAGCTTGCAAAGCTACTTTACCTTTGGGCCAAGGCCAGGCAGACGTTAGTTGAACAGTTTGTTTTTTGTTACCTTTTTGTTTGCAACTTCTACCACTAATTAGGGCGTAAACTAGGAAGAGCTGAAGTAGAAAAGAGTGCAACTCTTTATACAGGACCAACACCGGAACTGGTCAGAAGGGAAAGGCGCTGTGTAAAAACTCTTTCGCCAGTTGATTTGCGCCTGACTGTCACCGAGCGTTGTAGCATCGTTACAAAGTTCGCGCTCTAGCTGGTTTGATTGCAGCACGCTCACCTTAACACCCCAATCATATTTCTAATCGTATTTGCATCTTCTCTGTTTCTTCCTTCTCACTCTCCCTGCAGGTAAGGACGGTTCCAAAGTGACGACGGTTGTAGCTACACCCGGACAAGGCCCAGATAGACCACAGGAAGTATCATACACAGATACTAAGATAATTGGCAATGGAAGCTTCGGTGTCGTCTTCCAGGCGAAACTCTGTGATACGGGCGAGCTAGTCGCTATCAAGAAGGTGTTACAGGACAAACGATTTAAGGTAAGTGTGTGGCTGAATAAGACGGAAGAAAAGATAGTCCACCACCGACGGATGTGACCGCACATGCTTCACTAACATGCATGCAATAGTGTGATAAGCAACGAAGAAGGGCGTTGCTAATATGACTATCATTAGGATGTTATTAGCGGCGGTTGCAACAGCGGGGAAATCGACATGAATTCAATTATGCTACCTTGGGCCGATTAAACTGCATGACAACACGGCAGCCTGTGGGTTTGTTGAACGCGGTGGTGGCATATGGTACCAATGGAAACTATTTCCAGCCGACTGCTTGTACCTGTGTACGGGATAAAGGATACTATTAAATGGCACAGCCTAGCGAGATATGGGATGCACGATAGGTGTTGTTTTTGTTTCACCAAGTACAAATTTATTTATTTCCGACTCACATTCACAGCGATGTGCGGCGGTGTTAAATTGTTTTGAGATGTTAATTAGGAGTCTCAACAGGATGCCCTCGTTGCATCATTCATTCGCCCAAGCGTGCATTCATTCATGCGTTGCAGTTTAGCGGTTACATGTGAATTAACCGCCGCATACACAGAAAAAAATCCTTGATTGTGCATATTTCTATAGGATGCCTTTATAATCGATTAATCAAGGTAGAGGTAGAAACACTCAGCAAACATTTTATTTAGGACAATTTTCTTTGCTCGCAACAACACTTGTACGAACTCAGAACGGGTTGTTTGTGTCCAATACATTTATACCACGTTTTTTCAATGCGTCAACACGCTAAGGAGACAAATAAAGATGACTCATGATACACCTCTCTCCATATAGTGAGCACCACGAAAATAGGCGAAACAAAAACAATATCAACAAAATCCATAAATAACTACCTTTAACCAACGGTCAATATAATGTTGTATGATCAAAAGCACCCAACATAATTCGGATGATCGTCTTCAGTTGATCCAATCGATTGTGGAAACACAGTTCTGTCTGTCTATGTCCATCATCGATGTACCTTCTAATGTATGCCGCTGACGGGTTAGGTAGAATCATTTTAGACGTCATCGGAAGTCTAATTGTTATACTCACAGTTAGTTCTCCACACCGTCTATCGATTGGAAATAGCTCAAATGAAGATTTGTATGTGTGAGTGTAAGAAAATATTGTTAAAAGTTATCGAGTACAATATGAATTCTGACAAGAATTGGGCTTCCAGCGCTAGATAGGTTTGAATTAAATCGGTGGCCATAAAATTGAAAGCTTTCAGGTATTTTATTTGGCTTTTGTCTGTTGTAAACAGAGGCATTGAAGGGTTTGCTATTGAATTATGATGATTGTCATTATTGTTATTGCCATTGAAGGGTTGCTTAAGCAATTGGTCCGTTTTAGCTGAGTCGTGTTCGTTATATTCATCACAAGCGGTACCGTATACAACGCGTGAAAAAATAAGGATTATTGATTAGTGTTACAGAATATACACGCAAGGCAAAGCAAAGGTTGGTTTCTTTTGCCCTGCTAATCGGCCATCTGTCGTCGACCTGGGCCTGTATTAATTATTCACCAACATAGCTTTCCGTTTGTTCTATTATTTTCTAGACAATTCTGCCACCTTACGGAGCAATCCTAGTTAACCACACGTGTGTACTGATGTGTTAATTTGTCTTTCCCTTCCCGTTTCAGAACCGTGAACTACAGATCATGCGACGACTAGAACACTGTAACATCGTTAAGCTAAAATATTTCTTCTACTCGAGTGGCGAAAAGGTATGTATTGAGAGTCCAGTGGCAAGTTCACACAGTGCGGCGGAAATGATCTGTAGCCCTAGGAGAGCGTCGGAGTTTCTAGTTTATGTGCTAGAGCCGTTAGACTATTTTATTATTTTACTTTCTCACATTTTGGCAAAAACCATTGCTGATCAAAAGCCAAAATCCTGCTAAAGTTGTACTTTTCTGCTTTAAATATATGTACAATTGAAGGTATTTGCGCAAAGTTGAATGTTATTGGATCCATTTCTACGATGAAATACGTTGTGCAAAGTAACATTTCGTCAGTCTCGATAACGTATATTCACTATCTCACTATCCTGGTATTGCCTTCTGAATAGCTGTTTTGTTCCTCTTTTTTCTTTCTTTCTCTCATCCGTGCTATTTGCGTAAAATCTTGCTCCGATAGCTTCAAAAAGGATGGCAATTGTCTTCCACTTTTGTATTAATGATATTCTTTTCTCTTTTTTATTTCAACTTATTCTAACACTAAACATACATTTCATTGAAAATCGTCATTATTCGTTTTAAAAACTAAAATCACCTACTTCCATTTGGATCAAATATCCCTGATTACCATCATATCCCGTTCATGTCCAAATTTCATCCTCCATGCAACATTTTGAATCCACACATTCTACAGCGTGATGATTTTCCCTTGGACATGGGACTATTCGCCGGTGCCTTGCAGACGCAGGTAGAGAGACAAATACGAAAATCGTATGAACGAATGTGAAAAAAACGAATATGCACACCGCTAGCTCCCCTCAGAGACGTGCGAACTGCAATAAAATGCAGCTGATGCGGAGTGCTCGTGCGTGTGGCGCCCCCACTTGTATAATGCTCCCCATGCTCCGTGTGGCAATGATTGGATCGTTGTTGATAAGCAATGCTTACCTTTCCCTTCCTAACATCCGTTGAATGATCAGTATGCTCTCCTGCAACGGAAAACACGGAGATTAGGGCTAGTAAAAAAATAGCCCTAATCGAACACCACGCACATATCACACACACATTGTTTCCGCTCATTAGCTCCCATGTGGAATGTACTGATGCTACTTTAAATCAAACACAACCGCCAAGTAAAACCTCTTTCCCGTGTGCTAATGAATTTTATTGTGTGGTTTTGTTATTTTACTAGTTAAATACTCCCTTTCGATACGATCATTTAATTTACCCTGCAACACACGATCATATGTGAGTTTCTATTTTTAAAAGTAAAATCCATTCATGGCGCGCGGTTGCTAGTAAATAAACTTGTTCGTCGATGTTTTATCCCCCGTCCTGTAATGACAAAACCTTACTAGGACTTTTGTTTTAAGTTTCAAAATTTGTATGCTTGTTTTTACTTTGAAAACATCCTGCGGGCGTGTGTATGTCCGTTTCGAGTGTGTGAATAATAGCGTGTAAAAATAAATGATTTCATTATATAACCTGTTTTTTACTGTCCAAATATGATGCCTCTGTAAAAGTGCAAATTTATACTTGTTTTGCACTGATCTGAGGCTCGTAACGATTTGAATCGAGAACTATCAACATATTGACTCCAATGCTCTTATTGAAGCTAATTTTCAAACGAGAGATTCCTGTCAATTTTGTTTTATCGACGTCACGATTCTCTACAGTTGTTTGCACAAATGGATGCCGGTATTCAAGAACGTTAACGTATGGACTTTTTGTACAGCGCACGAACCGGTTGCGTGATACTGCAAAATAGATTCAGGCCGCATGAATTTATACAACCAGTATCAACCGGATCATAAAACACTCAAATTAAGTTTTCAAAAATGTAAATTAAGTGTGCATACCATATGTTGGATACATTGTCAAGTACATACAAAATACAAAATATTCTGAAGATATAAAACCTGTTTAAAAAACATATATACTACACTACGATACAAACTGAATGTATCAACCCTAATATTGATTAATATACTTTCTTAATGGTTTGAGCTATTTTGGTCACAATTGTGGTTATTTCCTTTCAGCAACACAAACGCTTGCTTTTTTTTTTTGGTGATAATAGTGCTGATGTGTAGATTGGTTGATACATTTCAAAAGTGTTTGAAGTTGTGCGCTACTAACAATTTAAAAAAAAGTATTTTGCTCACAAACAAAGCCGTTCTGTGTACACTAATGATTGTTTTTGCGTCTATTTCCCCCCTTACAGAAAGACGAAGTTTATCTGAACTTAGTGCTCGAATATATCCCAGAAACGGTTTATAAAGTCGCCCGTCACTATGCTAAGAACAAGTTAACGATACCTATCAACTATATCCGAGTAAGTAGTGGACCAGAAACTACATCTGTCAGCAGTATGTAGGTTACTGACCTATACGTTTGTTTGTTTTTGTTCTTCTATTTCTCACCTTCAACGCAACTTCGTCACCCGGCGGCGGTCTATTTCTGGCGTGCAGATTTACATGTATCAATTATTCAGAAGTCTTGCTTATATTCACTCGCTTGGTATCTGTCACCGTGACATCAAACCACAGAACCTGCTGCTTAATCCTGAGACGGCAGTGCTAAAGCTGTGCGACTTTGGAAGCGCCAAGCAGCTGCTGGACGGTGAGCCAAACGTGTCGTACATCTGCTCCAGATATTATCGAGCACCGGAGCTGATATTCGGCGCTATCAATTACACCACTAAAATTGGTAAGAAATGGATATGCCTTGTACATGTATGTTACATCGTAACACCTTATTGATTTATTTTTTCTCATTTCATGACAATGTGAAACAACGATGCTTTGCAACAGACGTATGGAGTGCAGGATGCGTGCTTGCAGAACTGTTGCTCGGACAACCAATCTTCCCGGGAGATTCTGGCGTCGATCAGCTGGTGGAAATCATCAAAGTCCTCGGCACACCGACACGGGAGCAGATCAAAGAGATGAATCCCAATTATACGGAATTCAAATTCCCTCAGATCAAGAGTCATCCATGGCAAAAGGTACGCGCTGATTGTGGGAGTGCTTTTTCATCAGCAGCCAAACTCCTCAGGACACGCTGCTTGTTTTGAGCATTGAGAATCAACTTCACAGCATACATAGAATCTTTTGTCGTTTCCCGCATTTCCATTCCCAGCCTTATCAATCCATCTGATGTGAGAATGTTTCCTCCCATTTACGGATCATTAAAGATCGCACATGCAGATTCATTCTTTTGGATTGAGCTTACCACCCACTTGTGTTGATTCTCCCTCTCTCTCTTCTATATCCATTTCCTGAAATTGTAACACACCAGATACGAGAGGTTTTCGCTTAACCAGGGTGTATATTTGCATCCAACTCCGAAGGCTTTTTACTTCCTACGTTCATTCCCCTTAAAACCGTTTACGTGAACGTTTCCTACCCGTTACTCGTGTTTCCTGTGCTTTGAGAACAGTGCCACGTGTGTGCTTGTTGTGCAATCAGTGGCCAATCAGTTGGTTGCTGTGCAATGTTATGCAGTATTTAGTCGACTTCAACAGTGCCAAAACGAAAATCATTTTCCGTCCGATTCGCTTCGACTCATTTCAGTTAATGCTAGAGCGAATGTCTTTCCCTACCACGACCAAGACCGACCACCAACGTATTAGAGTAAGAAATGGAAGTTTGTAGTCGAAAATAAGAAACGAACGAACTTACCGCTAGCCTACCTTTTTTTTTTCTTACTATACTTACGCTCATTTCGGCCACTACCAACACTACAAAATACACGACAAGCCAATACTACTCTACTTCTACACCATGACCAAGAATGGTTTTAAAAATACTGCCGCATCCTGTTCGTTTACAGTTCATTTCCGTTTATCTTATACAAGTAGCCAAGTAGCAGTTAGACAATGAACAATCTTTTGCAATCGTTCAGTGTACATCAAATGAATCAATTTCATCGAATGAGCGCACTAATACGAAATTTTTCGAAAGCACAGCTACAGACCCTTGAGAACATGTACTCCTACATATCCTAGACGAGGGCTAGTATGCGGAAAGATAATTTGTTTATGTTATAACATGTGTTGATTTTATTCTTCAGTGTTATTTTCATCTGGGTTTTATTGTGTTTTTAAATGTATACTTTTCTGTCAGCACTTCATTTATTCACTCTAGAATGTTTTTTTTTTTTGTCTCAAAATGGCATAGCGAAAAAATGGAGTATAGCTAACTACTGTGTTTGATTTTGTTTTATTCTTAAATGCCTTTGTGTATGCATATGGTGTAATTTTCTTACAAGAACACAAACAATATGATACCATGCGCACACAAACACACACCTACACACGCTCAAGCACGCACACACACATACACACACACACACACATACACACACACACACACACACTCACACTCACAATCACAATCTCCTTACATACTCAGACAACCAAGTACAGCCGCGCAACCATTCTACTAAACGCAGTTTTCTGTTTGGTCTGGTGAAGTGTGATTGTCTGATAATGTTTTTTTTTAATCAAGATTTTTAATTCATTTATCTGTTTTAACGTTCTGAGCTGCTGCTTCTCCCTTTGAGTAGGGATTGAAATTGAAATCAGCGTAAAATCATTCGCTTCGGGGACGTGATCAATTTAACACAGCACCTTTAATCGCATAAATTGTGGTTTGTGTCCATTCGATCTTTCATCGTGACGAAATTTTACCAGTAAACAAATAATCAAGCCATTGAAGTATCATCATCTCGTAGATTTTTCGTCTGTCAACTATAGACCATTGTTTCTTAAAAAGTATGCGTTTCGTTCTTGCGCTGCACTGCAGTGCTCGATTAGAGCGTAATGCGCTTGGATTTTGTTTTCCAATGCTTCAAATCCATACCATACCGTTGCACTGATTTCATGTCACTCTGTCATGCGCGCTCTATTTATTTTAACTGAACAGTGAGTCGAATCGAGTCTTTTAATTGAACCAATCCATCGCTTGTTCGTCGGTTGATGTAGGCTGCTTCAATGGGTTTTGTTTATCGCTTATCCTTTTTTTTTCCTACGCAACGGATCTCTATTGCTTTTCTTCTCTATGTCAGCATTTTCATTCTGCCAATTCTACGACTGCGTGTCTTTGTGGAAACGTTCTTCCGCGGTTGTAAGCACTTTTAACGAGTTGCAAGAGTTCTGTTTCTTTGTGTAGTTTTTCTTTATTTTCACTACCAACTATTTACCACCGGTGTGCCGAACGGATAGCCTTCTGTTCTATTTCCTTCACGTTTAATATATCCTCCCTTTGCTAATTTGTGATGCCTCCTTCAGTTCTGACCCAGTTTGGCATAATGTGTCCGTGTTTTCCCCCCTGCTAGTCACGCTGATGGGACTGCGACGCACGCAATGCAATGCGTTTCTTTCGATCGCTACTAGACTTACGCTGACTAATATGTTCCTAATGGTTTACACTCTATTAAGGTGTTCCGGACACGCACCCCACCGGAAGCGATCGCACTGGTTTCCCGTCTGCTGGAGTACACGCCGGGCACGAGAATTACTCCGATGCAAGCATGTGCCCATCCGTTCTTCAACGAATTGCGAGAAGGCAGCAAGTATCTGCCGAACGGTCGCGAATTTCCACCGTTGTTCAACTTCACCGAGCAAGGTATGGTGTAGAGATCAATGCTGCTGAATATGTGAAACACGCTCATAGGACAATTTTATGGATTTTCGTTCTTCTTTTGCTTTGGAACCACATTTTTAGAGCTTGCCATTCAGCCAAGTCTGAACCTGATTCTGAGGCCCAGAAACCAAAACGAGGCCGCTTCCAAGGCAGGACAATCGTCAAGCGGATCGATGGAAGGTGGCAGCGGCAGCAGTGGCAACGGTGGTGCCGGCAGCTCATCTGGCAGCGGTGGCGTTGGAGGTAGTGGCGGTGGAGCTAGTGCCAGTAGCGCTGGCGATGCGAGCAACTTGGCGCAGCAATCCTGTAGCGGTGCAGCTGGTGGTAGCGCCGGCGCTGGCGTTGGATCGGACGATATGGCAGCCGCAAGTGGGGGTGATGCAAACACCTGTCAGCCTTCTGCTGCCACCTCATCGATGGGTTAGCTTTAATTGTGTACGAACGACAACAACCAGCCACAAGGAGCAAAATGTGCTTTAAACCTAGAGGAGAATAATAGCATGCTCAGAATAAGAGTGCAAGGAAAAACTAAAGGGAAAACAATACTTGTCCTCTAGCACTCGAACTGGGCGTTACTGTCTGACGTAGACACTAGGAAGCGACTGTGTACAAGTGTTTGCACGCAATTTTGAGAACCACGGCCAGCAAACGGCACACAAAATCAATGAAAAGTTAAAAAAAATTAAGTAGTAAAACCGAAAGGAAAGGGGATCATCGCACTTGCAAACGCAGCGATGTTGATCGATAACAAGCAAAACTAGCTGTGCGTAATGTCGGACATATGGGACTAGTGCAGAAATAGCGGTTACGCAAAGTAACGAGGTATGTGTGTAAAAGTTTAATGTTAAATTTATTTTTAATTATTATTTAAAGCATCGGGATCGTCAAGAATGCTATACATTGATGTATCGCTGTGCAACATGAAAAAATCATTTAAAAAACATGTTAAAGAAGCAACACAAAGCGACGCGTGGCATGTGCGGATGTTCGTAATGGTATGGTCCAAACACAGAAGATGTAGTTAATCTGTTTTGATCGTTTTGTTCGACTTTTTTGTTTCTTTATTTTTTACTTCGAAGCAGTCATCATTTAGACGGAAAGTACCGTGCAGAAACGTGTGTAGTGTGATGCCCTAGTGTGAGTGTAAAATCATGTAAAGCCCTACGAGTGGTGTGTATGGTTTGCTAAGGGTTATTAGAGAATCACTTACGTTCTCTAAACCAAAACCCACGCAAACCATCCACACTTACCTTCTCTTACACACAAAATAAAAGTTGTACATTTATATCCACGAAGATTACTGCAGCGCGCGCACTCCCTTAGCTGGTGGGGGCACTTCTAGCAAACAGGGTGGCTAACACTAACAAACAGGGTGGTTGAAAAACAACGCCGTTCGATTGCGGTGTGAGAATGCCGGTAGTGTGTTAGCAATGAGTGTATGTACATTTCACATAGCTTTGTTTTAGTTTCTTTACGATAAAATGCAAAGTGAAAGAAACATAAACTAAATGGTTAAACTGAATTTTATTACTGCACACAAGTACGCATGAAACAAAAATCAAACCACCCCCCAATATCTGTATGTAAAAGGCATATGAAGTAGAACAATGTTTGCAACAGTTCCAAACAGCGCGGGGATGTGTAGAGAGGTATTTAACATACTTTTGTGTTGAGAGAAATCTTCTAGAACCGAGCACAGGTGCTGTATTGCAACCCCTAGTAAGCCAGCGCTGTGAAAACACACACACGCGCACGTTTTAAGACCCAACAACGATGGTGAGTGGTAGACTTATTTTAACGATTCAATAGTACCTTGCTGGGTTTGTAAATCGTTTGTATACCTCCATGTGTGAAATTTGCAATTTTTCGGCTATTGATTAAATATTTAATTTTTAGTATGTTATCACAGAGCAACGGTTCACCCCAACAGAACAACCATTATGGAAAGGAAATGATGATTAATATATTGTTACTAAATCACGCCAAGTCCAATCAATAAACAAACGGGTCTTGCATGACTTGAAACAGAAGACCGTTTTAGGTAAAGGGCCGGACCGATACGAGATTGCGAAAGATGCGCGTGTGTGTGGCGTTTGCGTTAACGTCATTGACAGAACACAAAAAACCATGTTCAACGATATGGCGTACCGTAAAATATGTAGGAATCTACAATAAAAAGGCCAATAAATCAGACCCGACGCGCGAAATGCAGGTTGGCGTATTTGATCGTGCCGTTAGTTCCGTAAGCTTACAGATTTTGGGGCTGTTCCGATGAGTCAACCGTCACACACACACACTCTGACATTGCAGTGGGTTGAATTTGTCTTACACATCTTTTGTCTTCTTTTTTTTTTTTAATTGGTGTAATTGCGCATTATTTGCTATGGTGCATTATCAAGCAAATTGTGCATTATGTGCTGTTTGCGGTAAAGGGGGAATGCACACGCTGTCACGTCGTTTCTGTAATCAGTTTATAAAATTAGTATGCGATATACATCGACGAAAGCTCTTTTCTTTTGCCCAAAGCATAAGTGCAGCGCGACGATCCATCCATCACACGATTTCGATCGATTTTGATGAGAGGTGCGTTTGTTGGCTATATTCTGCTCTGGACATGTCATTGTCGTTGGCAAGAAGAAGTCATTGTATAAAGGAGGCGGTTCTGCTGCAAATCTAGCACACAACCACCACATACCGTAGATGTAAGATTTGATGCTGTCGCATATCTACGTTGCTGACGATCTTGTCGATCTCACGCTCGTTCTGCAGCGAATCTATGTAAACGCCTAGAAAACAGGCAAACTACCGGCGAACACGTTGCTGTTCAATTTCGCGTTTCGCATGTGAAATATACAAAACAGTCACACCTTTCTAAGCTAGGAAAAGGTATACTACTGCAGTTTGCATACTGTGCGCCTGTTACACGCAGCAGCAACGGAAAAAAACGCGTATGATTGTTAAAAGGCGGCAGGCAAATGGCTGCTGATTTCTTTTCTTTTTTTTTTAATACGTTTCGTGTGTTGTTTTCATTAGATTTGCGCGAATGAACGGGAAAAGGTGTAAGAAATGGCTTTTTCCAGGTAATGATCCATTTTTGCTGTTAAAAGGTGTAAAATAAAGTTAGCTTTTGCTGTTAGGAAAGTTTTCTCAGACTAAGCAAATTTAATGGCGCACTCTATAACGTGTGTGTGTATGTGTGTGTGTGTGTGTGTGTACGAACATTACAGTTAGGACGAGAAAGTTTGCTAAAGTTTCTTTTCCGAGATGAGCTAAATGATGAAGCTCTAGAGTAAATGGGAAAAATCATATACATAATATATACACACTCACGTACATGCATGTGTCTGTATGCATGAGCAAGGCTAGACGAGCAAAAAAGTATATGTTTAATCATCTGATAAATTATTTTAAATGAATGAAAATTAAAAAAAAAACGCAGACAGAAGTAGAACAGATGAGTAGTGAAAACACATAATATATAGAGACAAACATAGGAAGACGTATATGACTAAAATGATTGTAGTATATATATATAAATATATACATATATATAATAAAAATAATAAAATGGAAAGGAAAATATACATATTACAGCATAAGTAATTTAAACGCAACTTCTAATTGGACTGGAAGCTAACTGGCAAGTGGCTGAGCTACCACACTTTATGCATGCAAAGTGAAAACAAAAACTGGCGAGAAAATGACTAACTACAACTGATTTAAATGTTGATTTTGGTCTGAACTCTGTATGTCGTTCAACAACAACAAAAAAACGGATTAATGGGCGGGCAGGTTGTGTTGTCAAAAACGATTCCGTATTCGCTGCTAAACAAAATCCCGTGCGATGCAGCGACTGTATGGATACTGTTTTCTTTTTCGTAATGTTAAATTACATCGTGCATCTACAATGCAATGCGGTAAAGGATTGTGCCCTATGTGTATGTTATCGGTAGGGCGTGGACCAGTGGTTGATTCATTCCCCCCTTCCACACGCGTCACTTGTGGTTTCGTGTGAGGAAAATAGGAATGGTGTGGTTTGTTTCGTAGTGTAGCTTATCGTTGGAGAATCATGCAATCAAATCGGATTTAGAGCTATCCCGCAGAATCCATACCCTAATTCAAATGAATTCAAGAAGAAGCGGCTAAGTAAACAATTAAAAAGAAGAAAAAAACTATATATCATACATATGACACTTCACTTCACCACTACAGGTCCGCGGCACAGAAAGCAGTGAACTTTATCGTGTATTATAGGCATATTAGCTAACTCTAACACTCTTATTTAACGAACGAACACAAAACTGATGCAGCAAACATTGTTAGATTGAACCTTAACAAAAGGAGAAAAAAGGCAGAAATAAACAAACCCACAAACAGCAGAGCGCAGGATAAACTCGTAAAAATCCGCTATAGGGCATTTCACTTATACTCAACAAAAGTTAATAGTAATAAACGCTAGCAAAAGATTTATAAAGAGGCAAACAAACGCGAAAATTCGTAGCAAAATTTTGCAAACATGTGACCAGAAACGCTGGCCCAGCAGCACGAACACGAAAAGTAAAACCAATACAAAACAAAACGAACAAGACAGCAGCTGTAAGACATATAGAAACTGTGTTGTAAGACATATAGAAACACTGCGTAACAAAAGTGAAGACAAAAAAAAATGTTTCCCATTGTTCTAAAACTAAAAATATCTACACACACACACACAAGCACACAGCAACACACACACCCTCAGACTAAAGGAGAACACCAAATTTGAGAATAAATGTGTGTCGTAATCACATATGCAAAAAAAGGAAAAAAAATCATTTTCTCTCTTAGTAACTACACAGGCACAAACAAAAGCATGCGTAATGAAAAAAAAACGGTTAAACAACTAAACAATTGACATGTAATACAATTTACCATTTTTAAAACAAGTCCCTTGAAACCATAACAAACCAGACCGGAACCGTACACTTACACAAAACACGAAACAAAACAACAAACTTATGTGCAAAACAAGTAAAAGTGCATTGTTAGCAGACAAAAATGAATTCAAAATGTGACGAATAAAAAAATACATAAAACAATACAAAAAAATCTAAGTAATCTTTACAAACTACATATAAACTTATATATTACTTTCACATGCAATCATGTACACAAAATCAGAAGTGTATAAACGAAAGCAACAGATCGGTTGAAAAGGTATACAAAAACAAACTACAGGAAACTGGAAAGCGAAACCAACCGATCATTAATTGTTTAGTTTTTTTTTTTTTGTTGTGATTTATATTGTCTAACAGAATCGTATTTGTCATAAAACTGCATTGTTTAATACGTGTTTCGCTCTGTTTCCGTCACGATTGTATGTTGTTTTTAGTTCAGCAAAGAAAATGTTGAGAAAAAGGATATTTTATTGCGTTCTGCAGAGAGAGAGGGGAGGAGCTGAAGATTGTGACATTGGTATAGAATAGTAAAGGAACGTTCTTATCAAAATCATATCCAGCTGCCAATGGAATGATAAAGCGGTTAGGGGAGAGAAAATCTAACACAAGGTCTTTCCGATCTCATAGAGCAAAACAGTAGCAGAATGAAGGACCGATTTAATAACGCAGCACAGAAGCTGGATTGCGTACGTACGCGCATGATACTCTTTAGTGGTGGTGGTAGCCGAGCAATGTGTGCCGTTACTTCCCGGATAGTAAGCGGCATGGTGGTGTGAAGCAAGCAGACACAAAAGAAATGAAGCAAAGTAAGATATAAAGCACGCAAAGCAAAACAATCTTATTCGAACAAACAAGCAAACAAACAACACACACACTTATGCTATTCATATATACGATACAATGAGTCGTGATGTCGATCGGCTAGCAATAGATCGCAAGAAGATCAGTTGAAAGAAGAAACATAACTGCACATCCTTATACCCGTAGTTACAGAATTCCAATGCAAAATAATAAAAGTTGAAAAGCAGCTATAACACAGATAAAGAAGCTAATAGAAAAAAAAATGTCACAGTGTGTTACATCCGTTTGCAAAGATAAAAGCCGAAAATCGATCTGCAAAGGCATCGGTAAGAGCATGAACACTCCGCATCTAATCAGGAACACAATAACAATAGACTCTCAAAAGACAAAAACGTGCTTCAAGCCTATGCTACTTTCCAATGGCAACAAACAATGAATGGAAAGCCACAACTATAATGGTGACAAAGATGCAGGATGAAACAAATACCACACACACACACAGACACACACACACACACACACACACACACACACACACACACACACAAACACCCAGAAACACAACAAAAGGAAATTGCAGTTCAAAATCAATAGTTAAACAAAAATTATTTCTTGTAGAAAAGGAATGCTTTTTCTGCTGATAAAGAGAGAGAGGAGAGAGAGAGAGAGAGAGAGAGAGAGAGAGAGAGAGAGAGAGAGAGAGAGGAGAAGAAGTAAAAAAAGCTTAGCGACAACGGTTGGTCGCTATAGTTTCCGTTCGTTCTGGCCACGTGTTTTATGGCCATTCTGCGCATTAGCTCTGGGCGCAAAATCTATTGCAGTTTTATTCATATATATATAGACCATGTAACGAGCATCTAACGGTTTTGCGAAATCAAACAACAAAATACTAACAAACAAAACTGTTGCTAAAATTAGCTAACACTTCGTAGAAAAAACAAAAGGTAATCACAGTTTCTCACACAGTCAGTTCAGTCAGTCAGCCAGCCAGAGTGGGGGGAGCGGAAGGTTATGTTTAAAAACGATAATACCAGTTCGTTTGCCCGAGTGCTTTTGAACGAATTGCTCTTTGGTTGCACTCTGTCCCTAGCAAAGAATAAAATTAAATATAAAAAAACGTAGTGCTTAAAAGGTCCTCTTAGTGGGATAGAGGCAAAATTGACAGAAAAAAAGAGAAAAAAAAACAAACAAAAACACAATAAAAAAGAAACAAAATAGAAATCAGAAACTGAAAAGGACCAGACCGCAGTTATTCAATCTCTGATGCAGTGGAAGAAGAAGAAAAAAAATAAAGTTTTAGCTCGTAGTTATTGTGAAGGGTCCGTGTCTTGAATATGTGTCGTTTTGTTTTGTTAATTTATTGAAACACTATATCAAGCTCTATAAATAACTGCAAACGAAACAAAACAACTGAAACATATACGAAATGCACATGTTGGAGACGATTGTTTCTTTTACAATTGATTATTATGGTCCCATAAATACTAAGTTTTCGTTTTGCGTACTTATCAAGTTGATCGTTTTCTATATATATACTTGTGTGTGTGAGTATGAATGGGGAAATGCGTTTGAAGAAAACAAAACAAAAAATAAGAGAAGGTTGATAACAATACAAACTCAGAACGTTCATTCGTCGTTCGTTTCCAACTCACTTCGAAACGATCTCTTCTTGAATCGGTTTATTTTTATACATTTACCTCTACTGTAACTTGATTCAAGCTAGTAAAATTGACTAAGTAAAGAATGATAGATCAGCACTAGGGCGTATTTTAGTACAACACTCATCTGATTATGGATTGATGAGACGAAGCATAAGAGAAAGGGAAATGGAAAAGGAAAAGGAAAAAAATCATCGCGAAAATAGAACAACAATATAGGGGAAATCTTCTAAAAAAAACGGCAAAGGAGGCAAAGTTTAAAAAAAACTAAAATACTAAAAATAAATAGAAACAAAGGAAAAAAGAACAAATCAAAGTAAGAGCAGACAAGTAAGAAAGTAAAACCAAAGCGCATATGCCGCAAAACAGGGCTAGAAACATCACAACGCAGGAAAACAAAGTGTTGCGGACGAGTTATGATGAGATGGAAAATGAGATCGGGAAAACCATAAAGCGTGAATCAGTTTTGTAAAAACTTGTATGTTTGTTATAGCTTATAGTAAAGACGAACCAGGGAAGAAAAGTAGGCGATGAGCAGATGATGCAAGAGCTGCTAGAGCTGGAACAGGCCACAGTGTTGACAGATGTCATAACAAACTGCAAGAAAAAAATACAACTGATCGATAGAGAGAAAGATAAAGAATAAAAGAGAGAGAGAGAGAGAGAGAGAGAGAGAAAGAGAGAGAGAGAAAGATAAAGAATAAAAGAGAGAGAGAGAGAGAGAGAGAGAGAGAACGAGAACAAGAACGAGAACGGGAACGACGAGAAAGAGAGATTGAGTGAGTGTGTGAGTCGGAAGAGAGTGATGGGGGGAGGGGGTTATAAGGGTGAGAAAGAAAGAAAATAGATCAGTCAAATTGCAGCGGAGTTGAGCAATTTGGATGGTGTACTGTCCTGTGGCAATTATTCAAGTATAGAAATAGTGCATTTCCATTACATTCTGTCGTCTCTTACGTCCACACCACGAACGAAGAAATTGAATGAAAGAAGAACTGTGTAACTGTCAGTGGAATGCTGGAAGAGATAAACAAATGGCCGATGTTTGTTAAAACAAAAAAACGCAAAATAAAAACAGAAGACAGAAAATACAGCCGGGCGATAGTCAGAGTAAAGAAGAGAGCGATAGAAAGAGTGAAAATGTGTGGAAGATGTGGATCAAATGAAATGAAAAGAAATGATTCGCTGTAAAACGGTAGTAATGGATTATGGTAATGATGATGGTATGAGCGTAACAGATAATTGCAATAAATGTTATAACGAAAAACCTGTAAATGATAAATTTCAACCACTTTCCATCGTTTTGAGTAATTTATATGGACTTCTTTTCGTTTTGGAAGTGTTTTCTATTTGCAGGGCAGTGCATTCTTGTTTAATATTATCAGCCGCCTGGAGTATTCTGCAGCCGCTACGATAGGGAATATTGATATTGACGGGAGATTGACTATGATGCAACCAGTTGGGACAAATGGAATGTGGCGAGAAGAACATACAGGGGTTTGTAGAGTTTTCATTATTTTGGGACACTTTCTTGAATTATTCTTAGGGGAAGTGTGTTGGAACGCAGTAAACGTGGACTGTTCTCTTCAAGTGGTGAAATCAAACTAACATTTATTGAACATATGTGTACATGACTACTATGATTAAATTCAATCCTGCATGCTAGGATTCCTTCACTCCTCCTCAAGCTGCAGCGATTGAAGTCCCATTTTCTTACGGCATTTATCCAACTTCACTTTCGACAATGGCTTTGTCAATGCGTCAGCGATCATAAGTTCGGAAAGGCAGTATTGAATCTGTATAACGTTGTTATTCACCAGGTCCTGGATACCGAATGTCGATAAGCTTAGTTCTTCCACCGACAAACCGACGTGACACTGGCGTTACAAAAGTGTCCCACACAAAAGTACAGTAGAGCGTCGATTATCCGGGCAGCTCGGGACCGGACGGTTGCCGGTTAATCGATTTGCACGGATAATGGTCCAAGAAATGTCAAACGCATATAAAACATATGAAATTCACTAGTTTTATTATTAATTCACCGAGAATCAATCGATTAATCGTTAGTACAATATTATTTTAATCAAAAACTGTAGGTTTAACAACTGTTCATGAACAAAAATGAATTTCGAAAATACCCCTAGACACTACCGAGCTGCACAACAAACTGGTTACCCAATTGATTATCGCTGCAAACTTTCACCGTACGTATGAACATCTGTCAGATTTTTGCGCACGGTTAAGCCCCCCGCCGGTTAATCCGTCCCCGGATAATCGACGTTCTACTGTACTGTCATTTACCAGTGAGGCGAACACTTCTGTCAAAGTAAGCTCTGTTCACAGCTGCTTCGATGTAAACAACTTTTCTAAATACAAATGGCGAAGGAAGTGTGAGGCAAGATTTTGTGAGACTAATTGGACAAAACACACAGGAAAATCATTTTATAAGTTTTCAAATAAACGCAAAAGATGTGAGAAGTACATAAAACAATACGCATTGGAATTTGCGAAGAAAAACAAAAAGGGGGTTTTAGCAGTTTCTTCTCTGTGTCAGTGTAGTAAGCGAATCATTATAGAGATGGCGCTAGTGTTTAACGTATTTTCATTTGAAATAAGGAGACAACTTTTGAGGCTCATTTTGTTCGAAGTGTCACGTCGGTTTGTCGGTGGTTCTTCTACATCCTCCTTCGGCTCGCAACATCGCCAGGCAGCTCTGATTATCTTCACGGATAACGAATGGTCCAGTCGTCTTCTCGCCTACATCTTTCAAATGTTTTTGCAACCAGAGCAGCTCTCGACCGGCCTCCGCTAAAGCGACATATTCCGCCTCGGTCGACGAGCCACTGCACTGCACTGCTTCCGAGCCGACCACGAAATAGGTCCACCTAAATGGAAAATGAATCCCGAGTTTGATTTTCGATCTTGATGGTCTCCCGCGCAGTCATCATCAACGAGCTGCCCATCTTCACCAAGTTTCAATTTCAGATCTGCTGTTAAATTCAGATACCGCAATGCTCTCTTGGCTTCCGTCCAATCAGCTTGGTAAGGATTGCTCACCTTGCGCCTCAGGATGGATGGCAATGTCGGGCCGCGTGTTGACCGCAACGTACGGCAAAGCACCCACCAAGCTTTGGAAATCGTCCTTCCGAGGCATTGGTTCCACCTCCTTTTCCTGTATTCTCGGGTAACCGGGGTCCATTAGGATTCGGGATGGTCTTGCATCTGCTTGTCCGAATCTTTTAGCAATCCTACGAATGTGCGAGGCTTGATCTAACAAAAATTGCCCATTCTGTTCTCGTTCGATTCGAATACCCAGATAATTCCTTACATCGCCTAGGGTGGTTATCTTAAAATGTCGTTTCAAAGTAGTTTCGATATTTTCATACTCTCTGTCCTCAGAGCAAGCAACAAGCATGTCATCCACATACAGCAGTATGAATGACCATCGATCACACTTGTTCTTCACAAACAGACAAGGATCTACTTCTGAAGAATGGTACCCCAAACTCCGAAGCACTTCGGTTATATTTTGGGTCCATACTAGTGTTGGGAATTTCGTTAAAAAAAAGGAACGGAACGGAACTAGTTCATTTTTCAAAAAGAACGGAACGTGAACCTGGGTGCAAAAGAACCGACTAGTGATGCGCGTTGCGTTCCGAACCTGCCAGGTGCGATCCGTTCCAGCATGCAAGCATCCGGACCGCGATCCTTATTTTTAACCCAAGCAGGTTCAAACTGAACCTGTTGCTCCCAACGTTCTTTGCGATCCGACCTGAACCGACTGTTATCAACGATCTTATCGATCCGATTTGAACCGGCTGCTCTCAGCGTTCTCGGCGATCTGTGCACGGCCGGTTGCTCTCTGTGCTCTTTGCGATCCGGCCTAGAACGCACGACATTCTACTCTCTTTGTATTGATGAGCCGGTTTGCCGGTTCAATTTAAACCTGTTTCTCTCAGCGTTCTTTTCGATCCAGTCTGGAACGCACGATCATCTGCTCTCTTTCATACGATGGGCCGATTTGGTACGTACAAAGGAAGCAGGTAAAATCTGAACCTGTTTCTCTCAGCGTTCTTTTCGTTCCGGTAAAGAACGGCGTTCTCTTCTCTTTTGCTTCTTTCTAGTATGGACACACACACACATTATGTCTATGTGAGTGATAACAGCGCAAGCCATACTCTCTCAGTCAAAGAGATAACGGTACAACACCTGAGCCGTGAAGCCAGAGAAGGATAGAGAATTGTGGGTGGGAAGCTAATCGCCAAAATTTAAAGAGACAATCCTGCTTTAGCGGTAAGCGCAATGAATGAATTGTTTCTTTTCTGCCATATGGATGTTATCAGTATAGGTGCGTTATTTGGACTGCATTGTGGTAGTCAATGAATTGCTATGTGTCTGGTGCTAAGCTGCTTCGTTGCGCATGCATCTCCAATGAACTCGTTTGAATTTTTACCTGAGATCTTCTATTTGCAACTCAATATTGAGGGTGCATGACACGTTTAGCCTTCCGCAATAATTTATTTAACGCTGTTTATCGCCCCGTGAAACAGCGCTATTCTTATGGACAATTTAAGTGCTCTACCGGACACTTTCACACGGGTAGTTCACCGTACAGTATACCCAAGCGCCACAGATTAAGCTTAAACGACTGGAAAATTGAATATCCATAGAAAAAAAAATGAAAGCTCCACAGCTTCATTGGTTTGATCAATAGATGGCGTATTACAACTCATCATTATATTGCTATCCTTTTCTTGCAATGTGTTTCGACAAGTTTCTTCTTATCATTACCTAAATAGCCTTCTAACTTTCTGAGCAAAAATCTATTTGAATGGTCGTGTGGTCAGATACGAGGGTATCAACACCAACGACCATTACTCAAATCTCACTTGCTTCAGTGCTGGTGGTTTCCGTTGGAGTTTAGTATTTAAACAATCGTATCGCCGTTCTAGTTCTAGCGATGCATAACTTCAATGCGAAACCATACAACAGTACAGAGGAAATGAGAAAGCTCTCCTCCAAGCGATGAAGCTCAACTGGTTGGGGTATCCCCCACCAACAGAGAGCGCCACCAGCTTTTTCGCTATTTTTAGAATGCATGAGTCGTTTGCCGTCTGCTAAACGAAGTCTTTCTATATTCCGTTTAGGTAGAGAACTTGAGTCGTTTAGAAGCCGTTTAGTGGTCGTTTAATGGATTTGTGGCACTTGGGTAATGTCAACCCTACAGAAACAACTTAACTTAACAACTTAGCTTTGTTTTAATTGAAACTGTGTGATTACTGCACAAAAAATATAATACACAATATTCAATGAATACTTTCATGTTAACCATATATAAAATGAGCTACTGAAAAAAGCGTAACCATGGCAGATCATCCTGCGTTCCCTTGAACCTGCGTTCCGCGTTCCGTTCTTTTTCTCCAGATTGGCAGGTTCGTTCCGTTCCTCAATTTTCGGAACTATTCTCATCACTAGAACCGACCCAAAGCTTAGAAGCCAAACTGTCATCCAGAGGGAGGGAGGGAGGGGGGGGGGGGGGAGATTTTGTTACTTGTTACAGGACATGAAAAGGCGTTTCTTCAATCTGAAATCATATCTGACACCAAATCTAGATGGGTTCAACCTATGCCCAGTAAGCTGTACCAGCTGTGCTAATATAGAGCATCAAAGCCTTCCTGTACCACTAATAGGCTTGGCTATCAGTAACTTAATAAATGCCCATAGCAGGATAATCATCCCAGCGTATGGGGGCACGATCCATTCGAGGCTTTTACCCATGCCGATGTTATTGAGTGGTACGAGTTGACGATTATATCACGAGATTGACTAATTATTTGAACTTACTATTTAAAACAAATAGTTTTATTCACATAAATCGTTTACAAGATCACGGCACTCAAACGGTTGTTGAATGGAACAGAATGCTTCGAATCGAATGGCCAAATATTGGAATCATGCCGAGTGCCAAGATCAAGTAGATATCGTGGCATAAAAAATAAATACATTTTATTTTTCGTTGTTCATACTCGCATATTATACATCTTTTCCAACCCGTTCTGCCATATGAGTACAGATTTTAATTTTATAATAATTATTTGTCTAGTTAAAACAAGCTAAATTATAACAAAAAGTATAATAGATGTTACAAATTGCACCATAATACCAAATGCAACATCGTTTTTGGCTTCGCTTATCACGATTTTTATAAACGATACGCGACGAAGTGCGATGAATATTCCTGTGAGCATGGGAAAGTGCACAGGCAACACATACTAGCTGGCATCGCGAAAGAATTGGTTTTAAAATTAACAGTCGTTAAAAATTAACCAGAGTCGTTTAAAATTGCTAGAATTTGGCATCGCGAGCGCATTGAGTCCATTTGTTAATTTTAACGACTCGGTTAAACCAAAATGAACTTTAAACGACTGTTAAAAAGAGTTCATTTATTCGCGATGCCGGCTACTGTGTGAAAAAAAGTGAACAGTTATCTTGTACGCAGCAAGCAACATCCGGACAAAGCCGGTTTTTCAAAGAACGGAACGCATGAACGATAGCACCTTGCTAACAATAGCTGGTATCGCGAAAGAAATGGTTAAAATTAACAGTCGTTAAAATTTAACCAGAGTCGTTTAAAATTGCTAGAATTTGGCATCGCGAACGCATTGAGTTCATTTGTTATTTTTAACGACTGGTTATTTTATCAAGTTCATTAAAATTTTCTCAAAAGTACCATTTTCCGCTAGTAACACAGACTTTGAGAAAGTTTTTTTTTAATAATTTTGTTATTTATTTTATAATTTCCTTTTTAAATTACACCCACAATAACATAGAAAAGGATCAAGAGTGTAGACAATTTTTCAACAAAGTTTTCTGTTGCCGCTATCCATACTGGTGGATGGTTGTTTGCAAAAAAGAAAATCACACATCAAGATTAACTCAATCTGTAGCATTACCGAACGATCACATCATACCTGTCTCTTCCAAATTACCCACTGCAACTTCACGCACTTGATCATCCAATGCTTAAAATCCAGCATTTTTTAGCAAACTTACCGGATGTTTTGCCTCATCACATCTCGCTTAGCTGCGGACGTGCGAGCACTTTGTACGGCGATCCTATGCGTTGCACAGTAATTTAAAAACTTTCAGCTATTAACAATTAACACGAGTACCCATTTTCTGTTGATTTTTATTCAAAATAAACAACCAAATTGAGCACTTCCATTTCGCATCAACCACCAAGTTGTATACATTTGTTCGGCGTGCATGTGCGCGAAAGAGACGGCACGACAAAAAGAGCGAGAACATACACACCTCGGTACAGGCGTCCCCCGAGTTACGACCCCCTCGAGTTACGACGATCCACAGAAACGACGATTTTGATTTTGACAGTGAAAAGTTGTCAGTGACAAGAAATTGTTTTATTTTTTGAATTTCTGTGCTGATAACCGTTACACACACATTTTCAAAGATTCTATAACTACCCGATCTTCAATATTTGCATCGTGCAAACGACTTTTGCTGTAAAATTAATACATTATCAAACATTGTTGCAAATAAAAATCACAATAGCATAGATTTCGTCTTTTCAACTTCGGTTATAAACTTAACATTGACAGATATTCGACATACGACTTTTTCGACTTACGTCTTGCTTTAGGACATTTTTTCGGTCCCAAATACAGTCGTATCTCGGGGGACACCTGTATATGATGCGCGTAGATTGTCACCAACACAACGAAAGGCTTTTGGACAAAGGTTGACGAAGTGTGTGGAGTGTAGTGGGAGAGTGGGCACAGAAGCTCACATCGAAACGAGCACTGTAAGCGAGTAAAGGACGGCTAGAGAAAATGAGCGAGATGCAGCTATTTTTGAACGTCAAAAACTCTCGCCTTGCCCTACGGAGCGGTTGCAAGGAGGATTAAAGATACCAGATGGTGAAAAAGGGCCTTTGGGTGGTTGAGTTGAGGAACTTTGCGTCATTTTGAAACCGTTAACTATTGGTTTCCGCACACAAAGCATAGCACAAATAGAACAGATTTCTTTCTTACTACGTGCATTTTTGTATGTTTATTTTATCGAAAAAAAGGGAGATATTAACAAAAGAGTTGATGGTTTATTTGGTCGCAAAATTTAAAATCATATGAATAAGGCAGCGGTCAGAACTTCGCCGCATGCGATTTTGCCGCAAGCTTTTGTATGGGATTTGACGTTAATGACAGCACTTGCGAATATGCCGCATGCGGCGATGCGGCAAAATCAAAATCATTTGATTTTGCCGCATCGCCGCATGCGATTTTATTTCAGATGTCAAATGCCTAAAATCATATCAATGAATGATTATCTTTATAAAGAAACAACAAAATATCATTATAATACCTTGAAAAGCTAGAAAATTGAGAAAACTCTTTTCTTGCCGCATGCGGCAAAATCGCATGCGGCGAAGTTCTGACCATTACCTAAGAGTTCTAATGTTATTTAAATTGTCAATGGGTCTGTCAATGGGTAGATCAGTGGTCCGTGGCGTAAACGTAACAAATGAATTTAATTTTGAAAAAGAAAAGGTTATTACGATACATATACATACACTTCAATCTATGTTTGAATGTTAAATAAGAACTTGCCAAGCCCAAAATATATTTTAAAAGTATGTAATCGAAAAAATGTGGTAGATAAATTAAACGAACAAACTAAAAAATGTAAACAAAGTTTGAATCCTGGGGACCTTACGTCAAGTGACGAATTGTCAACATGCTCTATGTTCCATCACCTGATCTCTTGAATACACCTTGGGCGGATGACATATTTACCGCATGGCCGTCAAAACAACGTTGTTTACGAATACCGACTGCACGCCGTCGAAACTGGTGATCGTGATTGGAAGGTGAATTGAATTGAAACAATAACTATCGGGTGAGCGCAATTAATTTAAGCATTACTAATACAGGAAAGCTATGTTACATATTATGGCAGCAGAAATCGATACTGTCGGCTGCCGTAACGGTGTACCTTCTGCGTTAAACTGATACAGTACAGCATCGATGTACGTACATATGTGGCTCATTGCGTTTTCGTTTTTATAGACAGTTCTTGGCAGTAATTTACCCCGAAAGCCTTCAGTATGGTGCGCCGGTTAAGAAAAACCAAGAAAAACCAGAAATATAACTACAACTGCAATAGAAAGCGTTTGGGCAAGAAAAATCGTCGAAATGGACATATCAACGAGTAAGTCGACGACGGAAACATTCACTGAAATGTGCCCTGTTCCTGTCCCTACCATAAAATTTGATTTGATTTTCTTCGTATCTAGTCCCGAAATTCGTGCGGCCTACGACGAGAAGAAGAAACCAGCTAACAACATTCGCGAAATGGGCCTGGCGTACGATGTGAACCGTGCCATACCAATCCCGAACGTGAAGCAGCAAATCAAAGCGATGGAGTTGGAGCTATCCGGACAGAAAGCACGCCCGTCCAGGGGGAATTCGAGCAAGGAACAGCCGAAACAATACGTTGCCGCACGTCTGGAGGAGGATGCGAATGAATACGCCGGTTCGCGGTTCCGCATGGCTCGGTCGATGGTGCGCGTCATCACGGATATGATCGATCGGCACGGATTTAACTACAAAGCGATGTCACTCGATTGGCGCAACTACGAGCAGGTAACGTGGCGCCAGTTTCGCACCAAGGTTCGCAAGTTTCTGCGCATTCCGGAGCAGTGTACGCCGTACCTGGAGCAGAAAGGTTGGCTCGACTGCGACATGAACGATCCGAACGATCCACGATGGAAGGAATATAGTACCGATGATGAATCGTAGTGCGTGCGATGGTAGCTTATAAGGTTGGAACAATTGTCAATAAAACATTTACAATGCATCGTACTATACAGCAGATTATCAGAAAGTTAAAACGCCGAGCTGACATGGCCAAGTTTTCGACCGTTCGCCAGGTTGATGGGTATTTGGGTGTCCTGCTAAGAGCCCTATATTCCTAACCAATATCCCAAACAGGCCCTTGGCCACCTCATCCAATCCGATACAATTTTGGTGATATTTAATAGTTTTAGGATACGCCCAAAAGTTTTTAATAGACAATTCAGAACGAAGAGAAAATGACGAAAATTCAAACGACCCTGGAACTGATCCGCTGTATTTGCTGGAACTTTTCCATAATTCGTGCTGGTGCTGAAACTGATTCCATGCCCTGTCTTATAGCTGGTCATGGCTGGAACTGATCCTGACCCCTTCCCTCCCTCCTCGCTCTCTCTCTCTCTCTCTTTCCCTCTCTCTAACACACTCTTTCTATCTATCACTGTCTCTCTCCCTTTCACGTCCTGTCTTACAGGGTTTTCCAGGAGTTCTCATAGCTGTGGGACACTTTACAGTTTGCCACGATTTACACCTGTTTCCATCTACGTTCGAATCTCGTGCCGTTTGCATCGAATCGCAAACCGCCTGCTTCGAATCGCATGCCACTACGATCGAATGCGTGCACCCATGGTTGAATCGCGTGCAACCATGGTTGAATCGCGTTCCACTACGGTCGAATCGTGTGCCACTACGATCGAATCGTGTGCCGCTATCATTGGATTTCTAAAAGGTAGGGCTTAGCAAACTGTTTGTTTGCGTTTGAAAGCTGCTTCTTTCTTCGCCAATGGCAATTCGTTTGTAAAATTCTAATCAAAGGTAATTATTCACTGATTACACGTAAAATCCTTGTTATCAACGAATATCGTCCCTTGTTGATGGTAAAATCCTTGTTTTCAACTAATATTCGGAGTTCGTTGTTGATGGTAAAATTCATGGTTTCAACCAATATTCGTGGGGTTTGCCTCGTATCCCATAGATTTTTGGTCCTATAATTTATTGGTATTTTCCGATTGGATATCAATACAATTTGACCAAAAAATTCTGGGAAACGGCCAACAAATCGTGGGAACGCACCAAAAAAATATGGAAACCAACCAAAAATTGATGGGAACCAACCAATAAATCGTGGAAAACCCTGTATTGACTCTTTCTTATATGAAATGAACCTATTGTAATGGGAATTGGACTCTCCAGCACCCTTGTTGGACAAATCGAATTAGAATTTTCAACGAGCCTGTCCAAAAAGAGTGTCATATAGTCCAATTTCCAACGTATGAAGTTCACTTCCAATCGGAAAGAGTCTAGGAAGTGTCCCACAACTATGAGAACCCCTAAGAAACCCTGTATATTAAGGAATCATGAAATAAACTGATACTGCACTGATAGTTGGAACGTTCCCACCATTTATTGGAATCGTCCCATTGGCAATCAACACCATTGATCCACAAAATTAAGGATAGCATCCAAAAATGTTCGAAAAACAACCAACAAACCTTGCAAACCCTGTATTCAGTCCTTGCTTCGAGCCACCCTACAAACTAGTGATGGGGGAGGGTCCCTGAACTCGTGAACTCGTTGCACCCACGGGTTGAAGTCGCATATGCTTTGCTGAACCTACTGAACCTGCCGAACTCGTTGCACCCACGGGTCGGAATCGGCTCCTGACTCCGCGTCCAATCCGTTTGTGGAGTCGTATGACCCATCACTAGTGTGTGTGTAGGTGCAAGAAAGCATAAGCGACTCCGACCCGTTGGTGCAACGAGTTCGGGTCGGGTCGGGCCACGGTAGGTTCAGATTGACCCGAGGGTGCAGCGAGTTCGGGTCGACCCGAAAGATCAGTAGGTGCGAGAAAGCATAAGCGACTCCGACCCGTTGGTATTGGGTTGGCTTTCAATGACTTTTTGGATTACTCCCCCATAGCAGGATAGTTAAGTCCTACATATGGCGGCACGGTCTATTTGGGGCTTGAACCCACCCATGACGGGCATGTTGTTAAGTCGTACGAGTTGACGACTGTACCACCAGACCGGCTAACCGGAGGGACATGCACACCAAAAAAATAATAGCTGTGATTCTTACATGTTTCGAGGAGGAGTGTTGAGGTATCGAAACAAAGTAGTTTATAAATGGTAGTACAATCAAAGTACACATATAGATACTGTTAAATAAAGTTAGTCGACTGTTTTAACTTGAACGAGCAAGATGCTTATTCCTTCATTCTGCTTATAGACCATTGATTGTAAAACAGTAACGAAAAAGAGGAAGGGCGATGTTTTGAAAAGAATATAACGAAACAAAAGAAAGACTAGTAGGGTAAATGCTAGTGTTGGGTAGCACATTCTTCCAGCATGCACGCCGTCATAGTTATACCTGGAGACACCCAAGTAGTGATTCAAAGTCCCAAATCGACCACGTTCTGATTGAATGCCTTCCTTTTCGGATATTATCGACGTCTAAACGTATAGAGGCGCAAACGTCGACTAGGACCATTTCCTTATCATGCTAAAGCTAAATCGAAATGCATTAGCTGATCGTGAAATTCTGGGAACAGGAGAAACTATTGAGCGTATTGAGCGAGCGCAGTAAACACAACCGTTGCTGTCGATTGCCAATGCTCAACTGAGGTTTTTATTCTACATTCTAGTTCAAGATATTTACAAGTGTACAGTTGTATATGTGAATACATTAAGCACGGTTTCCACGTATTGAATTGGTATCTCAACACTCCCCCTCAATTCAATATCCCTAACAATCCTAAGTTCATTCTTTGCATAGTGAAACTTTGTCTAGGCAAACCTTTCGTCATTATGTCAGCCTGTTGTTCTGCTGAAGCAATGTACTTTAAAACGATCTTTCCGCTCTGGATTCTATCTCTTATAAAAAGATGCTTCACACTCATATGCTTCAGCCGACCTAAGTTTCGTTCATCTTCAGCTACACGTAAATTCAAATTACATTCGATAGGAGTTGCAACTGATTTGCAATCACTCATGTTAAACCGCAACAACAAATTATTAAGAAAAGTTTTCTGATGAATGTACAGTAATTTGTTTTCTTTACAACGTTCTATGTCCATTCCTAAGAAATGTTTAACTTCTTCACTATCTGTCATTTTGAATTGTTCTGATAGAGCTTTCTTTACTGTTCCTATCATATCTAAACTCTCTCCCATGATTAGTAAATCATCTACATATAAAATCATAATAATTCTTTTCGAGCCACTTCCTCTTGTGTATAAGCAAGGATCATTATTACTAGGTAAGAAATTTAAACTTTCAACAAATTCATTGAATTTCCTATCCTATCCTATCCTATCCATGCTCTAGAGGCTTGTTTTAAGCCGTATAAAGATTTCTTCAGACAACAAACTAGACCCTTTCCGAGATCAAAACCTTCTGGTTGTTCCATATAAATTTCCTCACTTATTTCACCATTCAAAAATGCTGTACATACGTCCATTTGATGAATATACCAATTTTTGTAGTTTGCTATAGCAAACACCGTTCTTATGGTATCTAACCTTGCAACTGGGGAGTAAGTGTCAGTGTAATCAAAACCCTGTCTTTGTGAAAATCCGCGGGCTACTAAACGAGCCTTGTATCTAACTTCTTGTTCATTTTCCCTCTTTATCTTGAAAAACCCATTTGCATGATATTGTTTTTCTACCTTTTGGGAGTTGTACTAAAGACCATGTTTTGTTACTCTCAAGCGAATTCATTTCATCTTGGACTGCTATTTTCCACTTATTCCAATCAGGCCTATTCTTTGCTTCTTCTAAAGATCGCGGTAAATCGTTCACAAAAGTTGTTGCACTTAATGCAAACCCCACATAATCCACCTCAGGCCGAAAATACACGGACCGGAATTTCGCGGCCGCGGAATTCCGCCTGCTGTCAAACCCATGTACAAAGTGTCAACAGCAACTTTCCCGAACTGTCATATCCATACATTTTTCAGCAAGCGGAATTCCGCGGCCGCGAAATTCCGGTCCGTGTATTTTCGGCCTCATAGTTTTCATGCCATCCGGGTGGTTTACGTTCTCTATCAGATCGACGACTCGATGATTCTGCTTCTTCGCGTTCATCAGATCGATCATCCATCGCTTCTTCTTCGTCGCATGTCCGGAAACTTTCGTCTACTGTGCTCGGTTCAGATGTTTCACCAGATTTCTCGATTTGCACATTTGGTTCGTCATCATCGTTTTCATCGTCAGAGATGTGCTGCAAAATATTAACTGGAGAATTAGTTATATAATTTGATGTCACCTTTAGCTGTGTTGCTCGTTGGGTTTCCTCAAAAACGACATCTCTTGCCACGACGAATTTCTTCAACAGAGGGTGCCAAATGCGATAGCCACAATGACTATAACCGACGAAAAGTCCTTTCCATGATTTCGAATCAAGTTTCTTCCGGCACTCCTTCGGAATGTGAACATGTACTGTAGAACCGAAAATACGCAGATTACGAACATCGGGTTTAACACCTTCCCACATCTCATACGGTGTCTTTCCACTATCGATCGCATTTGAAGGACTGCGATTAGTTAAGTATGCCGCTGTCTGCACTGCAGTTCCCCAAAACTCCTTTCCGATACCACTATCACCAAGCATTGAACGAGCCTTTTCAACTAATGTTCTATTCATACGTTCGCTTACACCATTTTGCTCGGGCGAGTAAGGTACAGTCCATTCCACTTGGATTCCTTTTTCAGAGCAAAAACTCAAGAAACTTTCACTTTTATATTCTCCACCGTTATCACATCGGATTCTGGATATTCTTTTACCAAATTTTGCACTAACAATCGCTTCGTATTTTTGGAAATACTTTTTCACTTCACTTTTGTTTTGCATAAGAAAACCCAAGTGCCACAAATCCACTAAACGACCACTAAACGGCTTCTAAACGACTCAAGTTCTCTACCTAAACGGAATATAGAAAGACTTCGTTTAGCAGACGGCAAACGACTCATGCATTCTAAAAATAGCAAAAAAGCTGGTGGCGCTCTCTGTTGGTGGGATACCCTAACCAGTTGAGCTTCATCGCTTGGAGGAGAGCTTAGCTTTCTCATTTCCACTGTACTGTTGTATGGTTTCGCATTGAAGTTATGCATCGCTAGAACTAGAACGGCGATACGATTGTTTAAATACTAAACTCCAACGGAAACCACCAGCACTGAAGCAAGTGAGATTTGAGCAATGGTCATTGGTGTTGATACCCACGTATCTGACCACACGACCATTCATATAGATTTTTGCTCAGAAAGTTAGAAGGCTATATAGGTCATGATAAGATAAAACTTGTCGAAACACATTGCAAGAAAAGGATAGCAATATAATGATTAGTTTTAACGCCATCTATTGATCAAACCAATGAAGCTGTGGAGCTTTCATTTTTTTTTCTTTGGATATTCAATTTTCCAGTCGTTTAAGCTTAATCTGTGGCGCTTGGGAAACCATTGTGTATCGGCTCCAATCATCAATAAATGTAACAAAATAATTTGCGCCATTATTGTCCACTGGACTATTAGGTCCACATACATCGGAATGTATTAATTCAAGCACACGACGTGATTGTTTTTCTTCTCGCGAGTGAAACGGTTTCCGAGTTTGCTTACCTGTATTGCATGCTTCACAAAACACATTTTCGTTTCCGAGGCTTCTTTTGTCCGACACATCCAAACCGCGAACCATATCACCTTTCATCAGCTTATCCAAATTTTTGAAACTAAGATGGCCAAATCGACGATGCCATTGTTCTAGGTTCCGTGGAATTTGTCCACAAGAATAATACGCCTCATGTGTGTTCGAATTATTGAAATTCAACCAATACAGTTTTCCACGTAACTCTCCTTTCACTATTAATTTCCCTCGTTTTGTTAACACTTCTACGCACCCATCATCAAAAATAACTTTAAAACCACTATTTGTTATTTTCCGTATGGATAACAAATTTGTAGGAGCTTCCGGCACATACAAAACGTTTTTCAGGGTAACTGGAATTTCATCACTTCCACCACGATCAAATACTATATCACCTTCATGCCAAGCTGTAATAAACTGATTTTCTTTCGCGACCGAAATATTCACTGGTGAACTTAATTTCCTTAACTCGCCAAATAAACTCTTATTATTCGATATATGCTCCGACGACCCAGAATCGACAATCCATGTTCCGTCAGAATTCATCGGAAATTTCCCATTGTTCACGAAACACACACCACGCGAATCGTCATCGTCACCACCAAGGTACGCGCTGGATTTCTTTGTTGGGTTTCTTCCCGTTGCTTTGTTCTTTTCTGGACACTGATTTGCTTTGTGGCCGTTCTTTTTACACACAAAACATTTTATTGTTCTCGTTTGCTGCTGTGGTTTTCGCTGCCAACCGTTTGCACTGGAAAACGCCGCTGGTTCCGAACTCGAGCTGTCCACCACACTACCACTTTGATGCTTTGTCTCTTCGTCAAGCAGTCGACTTTTCACGAAATCGACAGTTAAGCTATTCTCCGGCATTGTTTCCAAAGCCGTCACGAGCGTTGCATACGACGAATTCAAAGTAAGAAGAAGATGGCAAATCACATCTTCATCGTCCATTTTTCCACCAGTTGCTTTGTAATCGCGCACCAATTTGTCGAATTCCAAGAAATGCTCTCGAAGCGAGCCACTTTGGTGTTTCAGCGCAAGCAACTTTTTCTTCAAGAACATTCGGGACGCTAAACTTTTTCTTTCGTAAATACTATGGAGTGTATCCCACATTTCTTTCGGAGTATGTTTATCGCGAACATATTCCAACTGCGAATCTGCTATACGTGAGATCAGTAAAAATTTACACTTCTTGTCATTTTTACTAAGATCATCACCATCTTTTCGTTCTTTCTGGATACATTCGGAAAGTCCTTTTTCTTCTAATAGAATTAACATTCTATATTTCCATGAAGCAAAGTTCGTTCCATTAAGCAATGGTAACAACACAACTTTATCATCTTCCATGGTTCAACACCACCAGTTTTCACTGCACTGTCCGTTAAACAATCACTTCACAAAAGAAGCCGGTATTCGTTTTCGCAGTACTGGATTAAACGTGTTCAGGCGGGACTGGGCCCATAACCTATTGAGCGTATTGAGCGAGCGCAGTAAACACAACCGTTGCTGTCGATTGCCAATGCTCAACTGAGGTTTTTATTCTACATTCTAGTTCAAGATATTTACAAGTGTACAGTTGTATATGTGAAGCACGGTTTCCACGTATTGAATTGGTATCTCAACAGAAACTACCGGAGGAGTGGATGCTGGGTGTTATTCACCCAGTCAACTAAAAGGACAACAGGCTGGATTGCTCGAATTTCCGAGCCATCACAGTCCTGAATGCCGCCTACAAGATCCTGTCCCAGATCCTGTTCTGCAGACTTGCGCCCCTAGCTACAAATTTTGTCGGCAGCTACCAACCTGGGTTTGTTGGAGGCAAATCCACCACCGACCAAATTTTCACTCTACGGCAGATCCTCCAGAAGTACCGAGAGCGCCAGATTCCAATGCACCACCTGTTCTTCGACTTCAAGGCGGCTTACGGCACCATAGACCGGAAGGAGCTATGGAGCATCATGCAGCGGTATCACTTCTCTGGGAAGTTGATCCGGCTGTTAGAGGCCACCATGAACGGAGTGCAGTGCAAGGTGAGAGTGTCGAAATTGACGTCGGAAGCGTTTGAATCTCATAGGGCTCTAAGGCAAGGTGATGGACTCTCCTGTCTGCTCTTTAACATCGCCCTGGAAGGTGTCATTCGAGGCGCGGGCCTAAACAACGACATCCGTGGCACGATCTTCTATCGGTCTCTTCAATTTCTTGGCTTCGCGGATGACATCGACATCATCGGCAGGACAACAGCGAAGGTGTGTGAGGCGTACACCCGACTCGAACGCGAAGCAGCAAGAATTGGATTGAGGATCAATCCGACTAAGACGAAGTACCTGCTAGCCGGAGACTCAGACCATTTGGGAAGCAGTTTGGTAGTTGACGGCGACAGTCTCGAGGTGGTAAAGGAGTTCTGCTATCTCGGGACGGTCGTTACTTCGGACAACGACATCAGCAGCGAAATCCGGAGACGCATTGTGCAGGGGAATCGTGCATACTACGGGCTTCACCGTCTGCTGAGATCCAGAAGACTTCGAGCTCGCACGAAATGTGAGATATATCGCACATTGATTCGCCCGGTCCTCTATTAACATGAGTCTGGGACCATCCGAGCGGAGGATGCAAACGCGCTGGGCGTGTTTGAGCGACGCATCCTCCTTTGATGGTCCTTTGGCGGTGTGATCGAGCATGGAGCGTGGAGGAGAAGGATGAACCACGAGCTTGCTGAGCTGTACGGTGAACCGAGCATCCTGACGGTGGCGAAGACTGGTAGGATACGATAGCTGGGGCATGTCATGAGGATGTCGGACTCATGCCCCACCAACAAGGTGTTCGACAGCGATCCCCAGTTCGTCATAAGGCGCAGAGGAGCACAGCGAACTCGATGGCTGGACCAGGTGAAGCGAGACCTGTCGGAGATCGGGTGTCTGCATGGATGGGAAGCTGCAGCCAGGGACCGAGCATCCTGGAGAATGATTGTTGACCGGACCATGTCAAACCGACGTGCATCGAGAGAGAGAGAGAGAGAGAGAGACTGAATTTTTTTTAGAGATTCAACTTTCTGAAAAGATGTATGAGAATCTTCAGAGATTTCTTTTGAGATTCGTTTCGAGATTCGAATCACACCTCACGATTCATCAGATTCAGATCGATAAGACTGAATCTTTGCGAAAGATTCACGAAGCACAACACTAAGTGAGGAGATGGAAAGACAAGGTAAATAAATATTAAGAATTGTTAGCTTTTTATTTTAATATTTATTCCATTTTACATTCGACTCGCTCGCCATAGGCTCGATCTGCTAAAACATACATTCATCATCTATCGACTCTAAAAACTTGATCAAACAATAGTGGCTACATGCTAAATACGTACCTTTTCTACGCGTATTATACGTCTAGAAACTAGTGCCATTTTGTTTAAAGACTGTTCGCTAACATCCTGCTGCAGTAAGACGTGCAAATATAACAACAGAGCTACAGATTACTAACTAATCCATTAGAATACGATTGATAGCGCTGCCAATGTTTCCTTTTTTTTCGTGTTATTTTTTTTTTCTTTTTTCCCCTTATCTCTTCCCTTTAAACCTAAATTGGATGCTTTGCCTGTTAGCTGCACACAAACCTTCACATCTTAGTTCACTAAAAAACACATACACGATCTAATGAAGGGACTAAATGAACCGCAGCATGAACAAACAAGCAGATAAGAGCGGTGCGCTGCCGAGAAGCGAAAAGTTTACGATAAAATACAGGTTTATATATATAAATGATGCACTTTTGCTCATTGCCCATTCAAATATAAAGGATAACTAATATGAAACGATTATTTTCTAACACACGGCGCGCGCGACACTTTGCAATAAAGGGGGGGCATATAAAAACAAAACAAAACCTACATACTACATACGGCAAATGTGTGTGCTTTTATGTATGTACCATTTGTGGCAAATATAAATGAAGTTCCTTCTTGGTGTACACAATAATGAAGGGGGGCTCTTCCTTACTTGGCTAAAAAACGGGGGAAGAAACCCGAAACCACTTTTAAAACATTTTTAACGTCTGATTTCTGATTTCTGCTCTACCTTTTCCCTCTCCCTCCTTCTTCTAACTCGAGTTTTTCGACTTCTTTTTGGAAAATATTCTAAAAACTCCCTTCTTATCTTTGCCGCTTCCCTCCTTGCCACCCTTAATGAAGCTAGCTTCACTTTCGCTAGAGCTTTCGGCCGAATGGTGCCGTCCGCCAGTGCCGCTGCCGGATACGAGTAGACCAAAGTCCTGACCCATCGATGTGCTGCTGCCACCACCGCTCGTGCTGCTGCCGGTACCAGTGTTGTTGTTGTTGTTGTTGTTGCTTGCGGGAGGCAGCGAAGTCGGTCGCGTAGAGTCGAATCTAGTCTGACCCCAGCCTGTACGGAAGTGGGGAAAAGAATGTGTGAATCAGATGGGTTGGCAAACATAGAACGAAATAATGAACTGAAGTCCACCACCGAGCAGAACTGCCAAAGACCTAATGATAGTATCGGTTATCGTTTCGAATATATTGGATGGAAGTCGACCAGCTGCTACAGATTGGTTCAAATCCCCATAATCTAGACTTCTGCTATCCCGGATCCCACAACAATCATTATATTCCCAAATTTTATACCCTAACAAATGGAAAGCTACATTACATCGAACAAACAAATAAAAAAAGGATCTTCTTAAAACGGGTTTTCTTATAGAACGGCGATGAAGCATCATTAGAATTGAATTGAAAAAGAAGCTTAATTCAGTTTTAATTGCACACATGAATCAAGAGCTGAGTTAGAAATTTAAAACACGCTCATGATCATGATCACCAACACACTCCGCAAACTCCGATCGAGAAATCGTTGGAATACAATTGTTGAACCACTTTTTAAGTCGAGTTTTTGAAACTTGATACTGGAATAATATATAAACTAGTCGGAAAAATCCACCGTATCGAAATCGAATGTGTTAAATGTTCAACTAAAGACAACCACCTTTTGGAATCAAACCAAAATGTATTCCACTAGTTAAAATACGTCCGAACAATTAGAACGAGAGACACCAGGTTAGCAATTAGGATTGAGACTGCTTACAACCAAAGAACTCACAACAAGCAACCAAGACCGAAAATAAGTAGGGTAGTAGTAGGGAGGGATTGGGGTTAGAACATTGTTAGAAACAAATTAGCCAAGTAGGAAGGATCAGTTGGATCGTTATGCATTTGCTGCAGTACCGGTGCTGAAGCCGTCCAGGTTGATACTGTTGCCAAAGGTGTTGCTGCTGTTGCTATTCATATTCATATGAGGTGGTGGCTGTGGTGGCGGTGCCATGTTTCCCTGCACATGGTGATGCGGATAGTTGTGATGATGGCCATGTTTGCCACCGTTGCCATTGTTGTGATACACCGGATGGTCACTGTTTGTACTGCCGCCGGATCCATTGCCGGTCGTCGGTTGCGTAGGCACCATTGGATGATGCCACGTCGTACGGGCGGTCCCATTGTTTCCGACCGACGCAGTCGACGGTACACGTTGGGGCGAGGAATTGCTTCCACCCTGTTGTTGTTGTTCTCGTCGAATGAACTGATCAATCTGTTGCTTTTGATGCGGTTGCTGCTGTGAGTGAGGCTGGAAGGTTGATGTCCCTGTAGATGATGGCGTTTGGTAGTGTTGTTGTTGCTGTTGCTGCTGGTGCTGCATCGAATGCTGATAACCTGACGGTGGCTTTAGCGGTGTAAACGTGCTCAGCGGTGGCGATGTTGCTGGGAGAGGTGGAACTGAATATTCTACATCACCAAGAACGCCATTCGATGTAGGGGAATGGGGGATGATATTGGTTTCGTTTTTTCCAAGGATTGGGACAAACATACACGGTTGGGGTTTTTTTTTGTGGCGGGAAAGGGGTAAGACACATACATTAGCAACATATAACATACAATTGACACATAGTGCACTTTCTGCCCATTTACTTTAATTTAAAGAGAGCGTGTATAAGCGTGAAATTGAAAGAAATTTTGTGTGGTCTGCGTGGAACGAACCTTAGAACCCCGAAATTTTGCTGCACGCGCGAACAAATCAACATATAATGTAAACATTTTGCTAGCTATAAGATACCGCGCGTAGACTGTAACTGTACGCTAACAATATCTCTTGCGACAAAGATCAAACTAGATAGTTTACTGCAACTTTTATGCGGCTCCCTTCTTCCCTTTACGAAGGATTACATGCTACTCCACCTACCTGACGTGCGTATTTCACTGTTGCGCAACCACACATCCTCGCCAGGCACGTTACCATTTTGCGATCCAGCTTGAGGAGGCTTGTTGGGCATCGCTCCGGGTTGTAATGAATAAGGTCGATTTACACCGGTAAGGTTGGCATTATCGTAATCTGAAATGTACGTAACAAACGAATACATTATACACGGTTCGATTGTTCGCTGCAAGAGTGACATTTTCATTAAAGCTACTCACCGCTTCCGTTCGGACTACTGGTAGTGCCTGCCTTGGAACGCATCTGCACTGAACCGTTATTGTTCAACACATTGTCCGTACTGGATTGGCGTTGCGGAACCGGCGGAGGCATACCACGCGGCGGGATCGGTGGCTTATCGGCTAATCCAAACACTTCCGGCATGGCTGGCCCTGGTGATGTTGGTGAAGGCAGATTGCTATACTGCTGTTGGCCGGAAGATAAACGTTGATGCTAAAGCGAGAAAGAGCAATTAGATTCGTCCCCACAGATTCCAGTCCACAAATAGGAACCAAGAGCGCCCAGCGCCGCCGTTCGTTAGCTACCTGTAGCTCCTGCTCGCGTAATTCTTTCTGTTTCTGCAAAAAGTTGGTCTGCGGTGTGTGGAAGCTACCGTTACTACCCGATCCTGATTTGGCACTGTTTAGCGAAGTCCGTGAATCCCGACGCTGACTATCCGGCGATGACGTGCGTGAGCTTATCGACGACGCAGCATCACTTCGATCGGGCGTTGGGGATTGGGCGGAGCTGATCGACTTCATGTCCGGCGCACTGTTGTTTTGCTGCAATAGAAGAAGGGAAACAAAGTATGAATAAGATTCATCAAACAATAACAATCAAATATGCTCTACACCACCGTACCTTCATCGACTCGTCGTAGCTCAGGAGTTGCAGGTTTGGTGGCAGGGCAGCATGGAAGGCCAGCTTGTTCACCCATTCACTCAGCGATTCCTTCGAGTTGGTCATGAACAGGAACTCCGAACCATCGAGCAACACCAGCCGGAACACGTTCTTCTTCTTGGTGTAGTTTTCCGCCCGCTCGCATTTGGCGTTCAGTATGTTGACGGGGGCCGTGGCCGCCTTTTGCATCGCAAAGTCTTCCCCATCCTTGAAGAAGCACAGCAGCTGACCGCACAGCACGGTGTAGAACGGTTTCCACGAACGTACCGGAGCTTTCTTGCCACCGGATTGCAGTTCGTGCTTACGTTCCAGCATTCCCTGTATCTCTACCGGCGGCAGAAGCGAAGCGTCCGACTCGGATCCTGGCCCACCGGCCCGCTGATTCTTGCGGAAACTCTGCGCACGCCGGCGTGTCGTGAACGAGGGTGCACGCTTGACCGGTTTCAGGCCCATCTTCATGCTCTCTGCCCGCTTGATATTGCTGTCTGAGCCACGACGCAAGCGCTCCTGAAGCATCGTTGCGAACGAGTTCGATTTCTGCACCGGACTGGTTTGGTCTGCACCGCTCACATTGCCGGCAGTCATACCGCCGCTAATGTTCATCATGCCGCCCGACGCGGACGAGTCTTTGCGATCAGTCATCACACTGGCTCCGACAGGCGACAAAGGACCGGACGGACTACTGACCATGCCCGAAACCGGACCGAGCCCGTCGTTGTAGCCATTGATCGAGATCGGTTCCCGACGACGCCGTTCTTCCGTGATCCTTTGTACCTCCTTCTGTTTAAGAGCTTCATGGCGTTCGCGCTCGATTCGTTCCTTCTCGGCGATGCGGGCCGCCTGTTCTGCTTCGAGCTGCTTCTTAAACTTCTGCTCGAGCAGTGTGATGCGTTTCAATGCCAACACTTTCTCCTCCTGAGCGGCAACTGTTTTCTCGAAATCTTCGTGCTTTCGTAGCAAATCCTCAACCTGTGCGATTGAGTCTCCCAGCTTCGATTCTTTCAGTTGCATTTGACGACTAATGATCCAGCTTTCCATGTCTTCCGCCTCTTTCAGGAATCGCTGCGTATCCAAATTAAGCTCGTACATCTCCAAACGCTGCACGATCGTATTGTCGAGCAAGCGTTTGCGCTGCTCCAGAACGGCAATCTTGTCTTGCACTTCGTTGGCCAGGAAGTGCTTGTCTTGGATCAATTTCCGCCCAGTACGGTTAAACACTTCGAACGCTTCCTTTCGAGCGTCCACTTCGGTTCGATGCTCCTTGATCTTACCGATCAGTGCCTCTGCACCGGCAACATCCTTAGCCAGATCCGGTGCGGTGATCTTCGCCAACATCTCATTGATCCAAGCCATCAAATCGCGATACTCATCAAAGTAGGCCTGCAATTGCTCGGCCTGCGTAAGCTTCTCCTTACGCTGAACTGTTCGGTCTTTCAGCTCGGACCACACCTCGATCGTTTCGTCACGCTTCACCTCAATGTGTTCCTTTGCGTCGGGATACGTGTCCGCGAGCTTTTGGGCTTCATTTACAACCGACTCCAGCTGCTCCTTGATCGCGCCCAATTCCGCCTCGAAAGCTTCGTGTGTGCGTACGAGCGATTGTATCGTCTCCAGATCGTGGCCATAATCCTCCGACAGCACGGACGATATCTTCTCGTTGATCCAAGCGATCGTCTCGTCAGCAGTTCTATCAAACACGTGTACCTGTCGGGCGCCGGCCAACGCTTCCTGGCGGGCCACCACGAGATCTTTCAGCTCTTCCCACAGCTGCTTGGTTTCATCGCGTTTCGCCTTGATTGTGTCGCGGTTGGGATTGCCCTCGCTCAGCAGTGCTTCGCCCTTGGCTACACAGGCCGTCAAACGTGACTCATTCGCGTTCAAGTTCGATACAAAGGATTCAAACTGTGCCGTCAGTTGCTCGACGTGTTCTACATCCGTACCGTACTCCTCGGAACCGGCCGTAGTCATCTGGACTTCGATCCACTCCTGCAGATCATCGATCTCACGCACAAACTCGTAGAGCTTCTTCATTTCGGCCAACTTCTTTTCGCGCTCCGCTGCCAACCGGTTCAGCTCCTGGAACTGGTACTGAATTTTATCGTTTTTGCTCTTGATCTTCTCACTATCGAAGTGTCCACGAGCTTGCAGACCACTGGCAAGGGTTTCAATTTTCTCCACCGTCGGCTTGAACGCACCCAGCTCACGCTGAAGCCCATCCAGCTTCTTCTGCAACGAGGCTACGGAATCTTCGTCCTTGCCATAGTCCTGCGATGAAATGATTGGTTTCTTCTCGCGCAACCAAAACTCTGCCTCGTTTGCTTCCGCGTAAAACTGTTGGCTCTCCACAGCGTCCAGCAGTCGCAGCCGCCGGACGTTGGTGAGATGGCGCAGGTTTACCAGCTTGCTCTGCAGTTGACCACACTGTCGCTCGATTTGCTCCACGGCGTAGTGATTGTCACGGATCATCTGTTGGCCACGCTGCACCAGGGCCGATATGATTGGTTCCTGAATCAGGATCTCCGCCTCAAGAGCCTGATGCTTCTTCTGCAGGCTCTGTACCGCGGTTAGGCTGCTACCCAGATCCTTCGATGCTGCCTGCGGTTCTTTCTCGTTCAGCCAAAGCAGCTCATCTTCGGCATCCCGCAGGAACTGGTGCAACTGAAGCGAGTCTTCCAAATTGTCCCGGCGTATTGTGGTAGGTTCGTGCAGCGAATGGTAGCGTTTGATCGTGACCATCGCACTCTCGTGCAATTCGTCCTTCAAGAAGTGGTCAGAAGACAGCATCTTGGCGTCCGTTGCCTTGATCTGTTCGCATGTATCCGCATGGTGGGCAACGTCGGCCTCGAGCATGTCGTGCTTCTTCAGCAGATTGTGCACGGATGCCAAGTCGCGGCCATAATCTTCGGAAGACAATTGCGCCTCCACCTCATCCATCCAGTTGTTGAAATCTTCCAGACTGCGCTGGAACAACAACGCTTCATACGCCTCCGCCAGACGCTCTTTCTTCTCGCGAGACGCTTCGCGCAGCTTCTGCCACTCATTCTCGACTATATCCAGCTGCTCCTGTACCAAGCTGCTAGCGTAGTGTTCGGCGTTAATCAAAGACTCGCCTTCCTCAATAACGGCCGTCACACGGCCGGAATTGGCGAGGAGCTCCGCGTCGAAAGCGGCATGCTTCTGAATTTTGCTCTGCAAATTGCTCGGCTCCCGATAGTTCTCATCTAGCGCAATTTGCATCTTCTGATTGGTCCATTTTTCAACCTCGTACAGCGATCGCAGGAATTGCTGTAGCTGCAGACTTTCCTGCAGCTTTTGCTTCCGTGTTTCTGCCGACGCAAGGAGTTTGTCCTTGCGGCTGACCACTGCATACAGTCGCTGCTTGATCACGTCCGCTTCGAATGGGCTTTCAGCCAAAATTTCCTCCGCAAATCGCTCCAGTTCGCCGATGCGGTTTGAGTGTAGCAGCTTTTCAAACGCTTCATGCTTCTTGATCAGTGCCTCCACCGCTGTGAACGACTCGCCAAGATCATCATTGTTCAAGAACGCCTCTTTGTTGGTTAACCACTCCACGATCTGATCGGCCTGCTCTTTGAACAGCTGCAGCTGGTGGGCCTCCTTCAGACCACGGAAACGGCCCTTCCACGAATCGTGCAGATGTTTGTTCAGATCTTCCAAATTGCGCAACGCCTTTTCCACATGGTCATTGCGCACTGAAGATTCGCGGTTCTCTGCCACCAAACGCTCGCCGTGTTCTTGCAAGTCCCGGAAAACGAGATCTCGTCCATCGATTTCCGCCTTGCGCTCGTGATGTAGCTGAATCTGTGCCTCGCAATCTGCGATGGTGGCTGGGTTGCTGGCCGAGTCCATGCGCTTAATCATTTCATTAGCCCACAGCTCCAGTTCTTTCACGTTTGCGGTGAACTTGTGCGCTGTGTATCCTTGCTTTAGCATTTCAGCGCGCTTCACACTAGCGTTCTGGAGCTCATTCCACTGTTTTCTAAGCTCGTCCAGTTTCTCCACGATGTTGATTGCGTTGTCCGGATACTTGTCGGCCAGTGCCGCAGCGCTCGTTTCATGTTCGCGAATCTTTTGCTCCACCGCCGTCATGTCTCGTTCGATAGCTTCCTGCTTACGTTTCAGCGCTTCGACAGCGATGAGATCGCGCCCGGTATCATCTACGCTCATTGCAAGCATCTTCTCAGCAATGCGTTCAGCTGTATCGTCCACGTCTCGATTGAATACGTGTATTTCATACGCTCCGGCAAGCAGATCGCGATAGCGACTCAGTGCACCTTGCAGCGACTTCCATTTGTTGTTAAAGTTTTCTCTGCGTTGTTGCACATTCTTTCCTTCGACTTTGTCCTGGCTAACCAACTTATCCGCCAGCTGGTTGATATTCTTGATGCGTTGATCATCCACGCGCATGTCACTATCCACGTCGTCCAGCTTCCGTCGCAAGGCATTACAATGCTCCAAATCGCGTCCCGTTTCACCGGCATGGATCATCATTTCCTTGTCGCGGATCCAAGCCTCGAGCTTATCCAGCTGTGTATTGAACTCCAAAATATCTTGGGCCTCCTTCAATCCGCGGCTTCTGGAGGCCAGCTCGTTCAAAAGCACGTTCCAAGATTGCATCAACTTCACCAACTCATCCTGGATCTCTCCAGCGCATTCGTGCTTTTTGGCGATCAACTTCTCACCCTTGTCACGCACCTCCCGGATTCGGCCCTCATTGGCGTTTACTTCCGCATCGAATGCCTGCAGTTTCTTTAGCTTTTTCACCTTATCCTCCATGTTGCTGGCACCGGCGTAGCTGTGGGCATCCGCTTCAAGCTTCTTTTGCTTTTCGTTGATCCATGCTCCAGCCTCAGCACAGTCGCGAATGAATTGCGCATAGAGCAATGCATTTGCCAGCTTCTGGCGGCGCAATGCGCACAAGTCTTTTACCTTTTGGCGCCGTTCCACGATCTCCCGCAAGCGTCGACGAATGTTCTCGCTGTCGTAGTGATTCTGCTCGACTAGCTTACGACCGTGCTCCTGCAGTATCGCAACCTTTTCATCCTGTGTTTGGATCAGCTTCTCGAATGCTTCATGCCGCTTAACCTGATCCTGCACTACCTCGACCGTTTGCCCAAAGTCTGAGCTGGATAATGTAGCTTCTTGGCCGCTGGAAATATTGTCGATAACCTTCGCATCCCGCATGAAGCAGAACAGGTCGATCTTTTGTTCAAGCAAGATTTTCTTCTTGTTGTACGCGGAATGCAGCTTTGCTCGCTCGTCCAGCAGGGCGGAACATTTTTCTTCTACCTCCGTCGCCGCGTAATGGCCTGTTTGAACCATGGAATCGCTGAGCTCATTCAACTCGCGGAACGTTTGCTCACGGGCCTCGATTTCGCCGTATATGGCGTCGTGCTGAATCTTCAAAGCAGTCGCCCCCGCGGCATCGCTCACATGTTCTTCAGCTTGCAGCGCCGCTCGTAAGTTGGTTGCCCACGACATCAGATCGCGTACCTGCGTTAGGAAGTGCTGCAGATCGCAGCTTGCGTGCAGTTGATCATTGCGCAGAGCCGACTTCTCTTTCAGCACATTCCAGTACTGGATTACATTTTCCTGCTCAGCCGCTATGGCCTTTGCGTTGTCGCCAGGATATTTCGTTTGCAGACGCAATGAGTCGTCCACCAACACCTGCAGCTGAGCTTCGAGAGGCACTAGCTCGTTTTCAAATGCTTCATGTTTGCGAGCAAGTGCCAGAGCAGAGTTCAAATCTTTTCCCAATTCACTGGATAGAGCAGCATTCTTATCCTGCGAAAAGACAGTCAATCATACCAACAAGTTTATGACAATGTTTTTCAAATGCGCATCGCATTGTTGGCAACTTACCTGAATACGGAACAAAGCTTCGGCTGCATCACGATGGAATCTGTGAATTTCGCCAGCAGCGTGAAGTTTCTTTTCACGAGCGTCCAGCTGCTCAAGGAGATGTTGCCAAGCATTGCTGTGAAGATGTCGGGAGAATCATTAGTTTAATGAAGCCACACACAGTTGTGCCACAATTAGACACCACATCATTTCTATCTATGAAAGCATTGTATCGAAAATCTAGAATTGTCGTTAATTATGGACACAGATGTTTCCGTTTAGACACAAAAATACATATAGTTTAAAGCTTTAAGTTAAAATGCATACATATTAGCTGTCTTAGAGAGTACGTACAAATGGAAATGCAAGCAGAACTACAAATTTTCGAGATTGAAGATGAATGAACATGGATTTGCTAGAGATATTCATCACACACACACACGTTAGCACAACGATTTATTAGCACACAATAACAGAGAACGATAGGAAATTCACTCATTTACCGTAAGTTGTCATACATATCGACGACATCCAACTGTGCTTCGGAAAAAGATCTTTACGAGATGGCACATTTTTGTTATTGTTTTTTTTTCATTTCAAACAGAAGAAACGAAGGGATATACAGTGAGAGAAGGGCAGCAGAAGAGAGAGCATGCACGAAAAGAAACACGTATACCGGAAGAGGGAATAAATACAAGGAGAGAATATTTTTGTGAGTTAGTTTTTGTACTGTACAGGCCAAATTAAAGGGTTTTTTAAAGACACTAACCATGCTAATGCATCTAACTTACCTTAAGAGTTCTTGCCGTTTTTCAATTTCCGAAACATACGGACTATCTCCACCGATCAGCTTTTTTGCAAAGTTTTCACATTGATTGAATCGTTCCGCTCCAACTTCGATGCGATGTTTCAGGTCGTCGAACTTGTTTTGAAGAATCTACGATACAACAATAGTTAAACATCGGTGGCTGCAATCCCAACCACAACTACTAAACTTACCAGCAAGTGTTCATAATCATGACCGTAGTCCTCCGAATTGACTGCCTGTTCCTGCTCCTTAATCCACTGTTCCAGCTCGGCAGACTCAACGAAGTACTCGTGTCGATACAGACTTTCCATCAAGCGCAGCTGCCGCTGGCCGGCAAGCCGCTGCAACGATTTAAGCATCTTCTCGATCAACTGTTGTTTGGCTGCAATGACTTTGCTGTCGGGATGTTTCGCCGCGATCATGGCCGATGCTGTGTGACCCATCTCGGACACGATACCGGAGTAGGTGTCCAACTCTAGCTCAATAACCTTGTGCTTGGTTAGCAACTTGGTAGCTGAGTCTCGATCACGGCCGTAATCCGACGAACGTAGCACATTGTTGCGTTCTCCCAGCCATGTTTCAATTTCACCCGCGTCGGACAAATACTGTTGCGCCTTAAGCGAGAGTTCCAGCTTACGCGACCGTTCCGCAGACTGTTCTTGAAGATCGGCCCAGGCTTTCTCAAGCGAGTTGCACAGTTCTTTCACTTTAGCCCTCTCCGGATGATTCTGGTTGATCAGGTTTTCAGCTGATGTCAATGTTTTGTTAATCATCGGCTGATGTCCCTCGATTTCCGCTTCCAGCTTTTTGTGCTTCTTTGAAAGGCTCTGCGCTTGGTGAAGATTTTGGCCGATTACCTCTGATTTCGCGGCCGGTAGATGCTCATTGATCCACTGAAGCTCCGTGTCCAGCTCGAACACAAATTTGTGGAAACGTAGACTTTCGTCCAGCGCATCGCGACGTTGACGCGCCGGTGTCTTTAGTCCAGCGAACTGAGCTTGTAGCTTTTTAGTCTCATTCTGAATGTTGTTGGCATCGAAGTGGCCCTCGTGCGCCATCTCCTCTCCAGTTGTGACCAGCTCCGCCACCTTCTGCTCCCAAAGCGCAATGTCATTTTCCAACACTTGATGCTTGTTCATCAGCTCTTTGCAGCTACGCAAATCGTTGCCCACCTGCTTGCTCTGAAGTGCATGATCCAGCTCCTCGAACTTACTCTTCGAGTCTTCAATATAGCGATTATGTTCCCGCTGCAGTGCAGCCTGTTCTAGTCGCCTTCCCTTGTCCAAGGATGTCGCAACCAGGTCCTTCCAGTTCTGGTTGATGGCCGCAAGCGTTTCGCTCACCTCACCCGCTCGGTTGTTTGTCTTGATCAACGACTCACCCTCCTTGTTGACCATACGCAACTGACCCTCGTTGGCTCGCAGCTCTCGCTCGAAGGCCTTGTGCTTCTGCAATTTACGCGGCAGGTTGGAAAGGTCCTTGTAGCTTTCATCGCTTGCAATTTTCGTCTTGTCCGCCAGCCACCTATTCAAATCGTCCACATCTGACGAAAACTTCTGGAAATCTTTCGATGCTTGCAGTGCATTTCGCCTCTTCTGGGCGAGCTCCTTTACGCGTTCCCGGCGAGCCAGTACCTGACCTCGTCGGTCATCGATGTACGTCGCGTTGTAGTGATTGTTGCGAATCAACCGATCGGCACCTTCGGAGAAGTTCTTCAAAATCTTGTCCTGTGCTCCGAGAGAATTCTCAAAATCAATGTGTCGCTTCATTATAGCTTCCACATCGTCTAACGAGTTACCCAAATCATCGTATTCTAGATAAGCCTCGTGACTCTTGGTAGTCGCATCGATTTTGTCTGCCTCACGGTTAAAGATTTGCAGCTCGATGCATTGTTGTAGCTTCTTCTCCTTCGCCAACCAGGCACCATGCAATCGCTGACGCTCTGCCTCCAGTTTGGCTATTTTGTTTGCCATTTCATGATCTTCTGTCAAGGCAGGATTTCGCTCAATTATCTGCTGACCAAGTTTGGCAAGCTGTACAAACTCATCATCATGAGCGTTAATATCCTCGCCCAAATCTTTGTGCTTTTTTAGCAACTTTTCTGCCGTCTCGACATCCCGTGCAGTTTCTTCGGCGGCCAATTGGTTGTTACATTCCGCAATCCAGTTCAGCAGCGCCTTCGTGCTGTTGTTGAAAATTTGCTGTCCGACGGCATTCTCCAGCCGTGACCGTCGTTCTTTCGCCTTTTCTTGCACCTTTTGCCACAGGTTCTGAATATCGCGCTGCTTTTCGCTGACGTTGTCGCGCTCCGAAGGGTACGAATTTTTCACGGTATTGCCGAGCAGGTTCACTCGACTTACCTTCTCCTTCACTGGAGCCAACTCGCGTTCAAGATTTTCATGACGACGCTGCAGCGCTTGCACGGTCTTCAGATCTGGACCAACCTCTGCCGTATCGAGCTGCGTCATCTTTTCGTTCATCCAATCGATCGCTTCTTCGCACGTGCGATAGAACAATTCCACGCTGGATGCTCCCTCGAGACTTTTCTCCTTCTGTCCCTTTAGGTAGTTAAGATGTTCCCACATCTGGTGGATCTGTCGCTGACGAGCTTTCACCTTGTCCAGCTGCGAGTGACCCTGGCGCACGAAATCTTCCACGTCCGAATCGATCGCTTCGACGCGCTTGGAAGACGCGGAAAGATCATTTACAAACGTTTCAAACTGGCGTCTCGCGGTCTCAACACTACCCTTCGGATCGTCGGTACGAAGCATTTTTTCCTTATCCTTTATCCATTTTTCGAAATCATCACATTCGCGATAGAAACGGAACAGACAGATCGAGTCCTCGAGCAAAGCGCGACGTCTTTCAGCTAGATCCTGCAGCTGATCGTACGTACCGTTGATATGTTTTTGGCGCTTATCAACGCTATCGTTACTATCGACAGCCGACGATTCGTCACCTTTTGCGCGACGTTTTACGAGCGGCTTCATCTGACTAACCTTTGCCGGTCGCACACGCTTCACCTGTATCACCTCCTTTACCAGGATAGTTTTCTTCACCTTCTGCATCACCTTTACCTTTTCTGCTTTGCGTACCAGACAGGGAACGGGCCGTGGTTCGATTTCTTTCACATAATTTGCCGGCACAAATCCTTCCGTGCCGTCAAGCTTGCGAACGTTCCACCAATCAACGTTGTTTTTGTTTTGCAGAATCATTACGTCCCCTTTGGCCACTTTCATGTTTTGACCCTCGAAGCGATACAAAGCTTGAACGTGCGGAAGCAACTTGTTCTCTGTCACTGTGCGATGCTCTAGCCGCTCTACTGGCTCATCTTCCCACACCTCCTTCGGGACCAAACGCGTCTCGTTGACCCACTCTTCTTGTTCCATTTCTTGCACAGGTTCCGGTTCGGCCGACAAGTCGAGCGTACAAATTCCTGCCTTGATCAGCTTTTCCGCCTGCTGATTCAAATTCAAAATGTCGCCCGAGTAAGCGTTCAGCTCTCCTTGCAGGTCCCGATGACGCTGCAGCAGTGCTTGGGCCGAAGGTTCATCTACGCCAAAGTCATCCGAAGCAACCAATGCCATTTTTTCATTCAACCACGAATCTGCTTCATTCGCGTCGGCATAGTACTGGTAAGCTTCAGCAGCGTCCTCGAGCTGTCGCTTCCGCAAGTCCACCAGATCTTCCAGTGCTTTCCAGTGCTCCTGGAGCGAATCAATCTTTCCTTGCACATCCGACATACGTGAATGTTTATCCACTATCAGTTTCTTTCCTGCTTCGGTGATCTGATTGGATTTTGGTTTTCGTACTTTCATCTCATCTTCCAGCGCTTTATGCTTCTGCTGAAGTGACATGACAGCTCGCAGATCCTTTGCCGTGATGCCTGCCTTACATATGCGCTGCTTATCCACCAACCAACCTTCCTCGTTCTCGTGATCCTCCACGAACTGATAAAAATCGCGGGCTTCATCCAAACGTGCACGCCGAGCTGCGCTCATTGCCAAAAGTTCCTCATACAACTTGGCCAATTCGGCTAGCTTTGCGTCCAGCTGACTCGTATCCTTGTAATCTCCCCTTTTGAACGCTTCACCCTGCCGCACATAGCGACGCTGCGTCTCTCCAAGCGTTGTGACCTGTAGCTCAAGCAAGGAGTGAGCCTGCAGAAGTTCTTCCACCCCCAACAGGTGCGGCCCTACATCCTCTGAGGCAAACTGTGCTTGAAGTGCCTTTATGGTTGTCATCGTTGCGTCGATCTCCCGCAACAAATTCATCAAGGAACTCATCTGCGACAGCTTCAGCTTATGATTTTCCAGCAGCTCTAGCAACTCTTTCCACTTCGTGATGACTTCCAGCTCGCGCTTCTTCACACGATCCTTACCGTGATAGTTCTCTTGGTGCAGTTCGTTGCACATATCGGTCAGATCATTGAACCGATCGGCACGAGCCAGGATATCGGCCGAGATGGCTTCGTGCTTTTTCACGGTGGCATCCACTTGCCGCAAGGCAGGGCCGTAACGAGGATCCGTCAGCACCTGTATCATCTCGTTCAGATATCCTTCACGCAGGACGGACTTTTTCTCAAACTTGAAGTTGAGCTGCTCCAGCTTCTCTTGTCGCAAAAGTTCGTCACGCAGTGCGACTTCCCTGTTATGTTCCGCATTTTCCAGACGCTGCCATGCTTTCTCGATATCGTTTATCATCTTACCATCCTGCGGGGTATAGTGCGGTTGATTTAGCGATTTCAGAAGCGTATTCACATGAAAGTAAAGAGCCTCGATCTCACTGCGCTCCTTGTACTTGGGTGGCTTTTCTACCGTACGGTACTCCTTGAACGCAAGCAGTTCACCCTGAATACCCTCGACAGAGTTGGGGAAGTTGCGCTTCTCCAACTCCACCGTCTTGGCCCGTATCCAGCTCAGCAGGTTCGTTATCAAGTGCTCGAACTGCATTTTCTTTTTGTCCGCATCCATCAGCTTGTTGACAATGTTTGCAATACGCTTTCCGCCCTTTTGTTCGCTCTTCATCCGGGCGAACGTATGGTAGTATGAGGCAACGTACGTGAGGATCGATTTTTCGTCCGGTCTGGCTGTGTCGATATCTTCGGCGTCCAGGAGCTGCGGAATACCAAGCTCCCGCTCCGCAACATCAAACGCATGGTTGAGATTTTCAATGTTCCGTCCGGGCATGAGGCTGTTGTAATCGAACAAATCGGGCCGATGTGAGTGAATAAGTGCGTTGAAGCCGAGACCCGAACGCCACGAGTTGGTAAAATCGGTAATGTGCACATGTTGGTATCCATGGGTTTTTCGCTGGCACCACAGCAATAATGCATCTTTGGCGGATTTCTTTTCCGATGACTCGTTTTCTTCGTCCTGCAAAACGACATTAGAAAAAATAAAAATCATTAACTGCCGTTGACAAGAGGCGTAAAGGATCAGGTACAATGCCTGCGACAGACCGATCGTCTTATCGATCAGATTTATTTTTGCAACGACACATATAAGCTAAGGGATGAATACGACACACATTTTGTAATTAGTCGACACTCATCTCAAAACTAGCATCGTTTACATATTCCCTGCCTCATATAAACACCAACCGTACACACAACCTGGCAACAATCTATAATCTTGTCTAAGCACACGAAATGATCGTTTTAGTGCGATTACATTCGTGAACCTGGACGGTGATGATAGCTACTAATAAATTACTGATTTTATTAACATAATGCAACTTTATCACTCAATGTTCGGAGAGAAGCCCCAGTTTTCTGTTTTACATAACACACACTTACCACGTCGATTTCGATCTCCTGAATCTGGAAACGAAGAATGATCGTCCAAATCAGGCCGAGAATAAGGCGGGGATTATGGTCTACGATGTCTTCCGCACCGATCGATTCCAGGCGAACCTACAAGCGAGAGGAATGTGAGAAGAAAGAACCGATGATTAACGTAACTCTGCAAGACAATCGACGGGGTTAATGACGCCATTTCTCATAACGGCCGATACTCGTTCGGTCTCCCGAATTGATCGTTCAGTCAAATAAAGCTGTGGAGGATACACAAAACTTACCAATAAAAAACTAATCAGCTCTACTCTCTATTCCTACAGCTTTCGACTACGCGTTTCGATTAAATTCTTTTAACTAATCTAAACTAAAGCGAAGAAAAAAATTTGCTCAATGTCCGATACACACACCCCAACCGAAAAGAAACTCAAGCAGCAGGGTTTGCGTTGTGTTTTTTTTTTCTTCAAATTTGTGGTTGTTAACTGTTCACTGAAGGTGATGTTGCGCGGTTAGCCTAATTGAATTAGCTTCATTCTTCTGGCGGTAGGAAAAACCCGTTCGACTGCTGTTCGTCGACTCGGATCCGTCCTATACCGCAGGTTTTGGTCTGCTGCTGGCTTCAACGAAGCTAATTTATCGCATACATCACCTGTTCGCATGCTTCTTCGCTCTTTGCTGAGCGCTCTTTAATTGAAAACGCTGCAAGCTAGCCGTCGACGAGAAAAGTAGCATCGCAAGCAAAGAAGCACTACTTGAACTCAACGAACCGAAAACCCCAAATGTTGCTGACTCTCACTCTGCACGGGCAAAAGAGGTATCGGTGAGAACTGAATGCTAATCATTCTTCATCTCACTGGAAGTATCTTGAGATCCATTCCTAACAACTAGCGTGTGAAACAAATAGATTGTTGTATAACCACCAACGGGAATAGTATCGTATATAGTAGTGTATCAATTGTTTATTGATTTTAATGTTAAAGTTTTTTTTATTCTTAATTCTTGCTTGTTTGTTACTATTTTGAAAAAAAAAACTCGTTTTTTTCAGTGGTATACTACGATTGTAACAACGGGTATAATTTTATACGGTACAGACATTTTGCACTACACAAAAGCAAGACATTGTTATATTGTACTGAATATCTGTATATTTTTACAAAATATCATGACCCACATTTAACAAAAAGAAATCATGATTTCATCGTTTTTACACCTCAACTCTCGGACAATCCAACCACCGTTGGATTAAAACAAAAGCCCGTTTGCTATTCCACATTACTGTGTACTTTTTTTGTCTATTTTTGACTGCATAGCGCACATTCATAAACGTGCTTCAGTTAACGCACATGGGGCCGAGATTGTCTGCGCACAAAAGTATCCATGGCCTGTGCCGAATCACTAATTCAATTTGGAATGGATAAAATGCAAATCGCACCCAGCGAGAAAGCGTTTGACAACAATATCCCCATTGCAAAACACAGACACTACTACCACCACTAAAACACAATGACTGTGCCGCCCGTACAAAATCCACCACTAACACATGTCTAACCGAACCAAAGTCCATACGGAGGAAGGTAAGTAATGGCTTTCGTCAAGTGCGGAAGCGATGCATTAAGGCGATTTTGGCGGAATTGGCGGAAACTTGAGTAGTAAAATGGCAAGTCGCTTAAAAATGGTTGCGTTTAAGAAGGGGTTTGTTGGCGGGTACTTTTCTTTTCTTGTTTGCTTTTGACTACTTAGTATCACTATAAACAACAGAGTTCACGTGCAACACTTTCCTATTAGTCGGAAAGGGAAAACTACGTGACCATAATTGCATTAGTCGTTTGGGTCACACATCACAAGCCAAAGGTTGATCCATCAACAAAGATTAAGACATTGTGCAAGAGCAAGACAGTCGAAATGTTGCCTCATTTGACAACACATGACTATCGCACAATTCACACTGTACTTTTGATAATAATGATGTACGGATAGTTTTATCCTTTTTATGGCTTTATTTTTTACGCAAAATCATAACTTTACCTCTGTTTGAATGAAGAGTAAGGTAGAGTTCCGCATTCCGCTGCCGAAAGAGGAAAGTAACCGATCGCTTAGCTTAAGCAGCACCGTTCACGCATTGCATAGCGAACATTTGAATGAAATGGTGTTGAGCTATCACTTTGGTTAATCAGTGGCTCACTGTAAGTCGCACTCATACTTGGTTCCGACCGAAAGGGGTCTTCCAATATCGCTAGGTGTATCAAGTGCATCGCAACGTAGAAATAAGTACATAAACACAACACTGCTGTGCTCTAGTCAATTGTGTCAGGCTTGATCGGTTTCTTTCTGCTATCTGTGTTGCCGGATAGCCTCAAAATAGCAGCCTGGTAGAGAAATGAAAGTTGGTATTTGAGGGCTGTTCGCACATAGAATAAGACAGTTATTTTCAATTGAATCAGCTACTTTTCGCTACAACACGGTCTTGAAAGTGAAATCAACTTGACCACTCACCAAAGTCACGTCACGCATCAACGATACTCACGGATAATACACCGGACGTAAAGTAAAACGGAAAATTAATAGTGTTGAGGTCAGTGCTTTGCTGTTTAGTACAAACTGCAAACTAGCTAGTACACTAAAAATAGTTTTTTAATTAATTTCGTAACTAATTAAAAATCACATTTCATTGGTTCCGTTATTTCCTGCGCTACTCCTGTAGAGAGACATCAAACAACTGCAAATATTTTCCATGCAATATCACACACTATGTCATACTATCTAATACATTATTCAACAGCTGTGAATAAGCCAGCCGTTGTGCATGGGCGTAAAACGGAACCTCACTATAGCTTCGGAACGTGATCTATCGCCAATAAACGAGGGTAAGCGATTGTGTTAAAACCACTTTAGCATTCATAACTTGATCTCGATTGTGATAGAGTGAAATTCATCGACCAGGACCAATCCACCTACTACACCCTTCAGCGTTTGTTTCGCGTTTCGTCGTTCCCTTACTGTCACGGAAGGGATTTTCCAATAATAATAAAAAAAAACGTGACCCTCGTTTTGCAAAGCACGGTAAGCGTTTTACATTGTCTCTCAGTCATTGTAAGGCACAGAATAGTACAAAAATCGTGCAACCGATCTACTATGCGGTTACTTGATTTCATAGCTGTTTAGTTGTTTCTTAAACTGAGTTCTTAAAGTCTTAAACTGATTTAAGCTAGTCTAGTAATGAATTTTTAAATGAGGTGAAAAAAATATGATTTAGAAAATAGTAACAATTTTAGAACGAAAATAATTGAACAATTATCATCTCAATCATCATATCATTTAGATATATTTTTAACCTTTTTGACACAATACATGTACTACATATAACAGTCACCTATCAATCGTATACAACAGCGGTCGGCAAAGTCCGGCCCGCGGGCCAAATACGGCCCGCCGCAACATTCAATCCGACCCGCGAAAGGATTTGACTGATTTTGAAAGATGGGAAAAAACGATTCGTACACAAATTACTGAAGATATTTTAGTATACCATATTATACCATCGTACTTTTTCGACTTTAATTAAAGTGCTATGGAATGACGGACCGTTCAGTATGTTCGAACCCGAGGTCAATATCCCCGTGACTTTTGCATGAAAAAATATGCCATTTTCGGCTGGCTGTAGAAAAAAACTAGGAAAGATAATTTCTTTAAATTTACATCTGTTGAAAGTGAATTATTTAAGCTTACTTGCACAAATAAGTTCAAGACTTTGCCAATCGCCTTTAGTTAGTTATAAGGAATTTTCACAATGGTGGACACGAAGACATGCATGATTTAAGTTCTACACATACGAAATGTTATGATTAATTTTTTTGTATATTAAAAAAAATAATTAGTTTTTTTATCTAATTTAAACTAAATAATTAGTATGTAGTATCGATTTTGAACCATGCTTGGATGAAACAATTATAAGAAAACAGCAATAATACCAATCGCATTGCTTGATATCATTAATCAATTATTTTGTTTCCAAAATTTTATAATGTTTTAATTTAAGCACAATAATATAAAAAACCGCATTCTTCTTTACCGGCCCGCTGCTTTAGATCATTTACTAAATTTGGCCCTTTGCCTCAAAAGTTTGCCGACCGCTGGTATACAAACATCCAACAAACGAGCATTTGTTTACATGTTATCAGGTTGAATAAAATTGATTGGTTTTATATGGGATGTTGTCATAATAGTCGTCAAATGGTAATTTCCGTATACAAAGTAAACTTTCCGTCATAGTAAATCATCCCCAATATTACATACAATGCATCAAATGCTCATGTCTAATGGGCACCTAATCCTTAAAGCTACACATCGTAAAACAATCCAAGTGAAACGCGATTATCTCTGTTTTGTTTACATCCACTATAAAATAAAGCATACAGCAGTGTACGATAGTCCTATGACAAGACATTTTTCCATGACGTGTTTTTGGTTGAGGCGGGTCTTGGATTTTTTTGCCATGACGAATTCATCGATACAATCACAATCGATTCAACGATTGGCGTATTATTTCGCCAATGCATTGTACTTCCAGAAAAGAGTGATTCGTGCGCGGTTTATCTATCCTATAAAGCCATTGCCTAGGTCAAGGCTGAGTAATTCTGGTAGCCAGTGATCAACCACACCACTGTGGTCGTGTTGATGTTTACACCTAAAATTGGCTACTGACCGACGACGCGCACGCGTTTCTTACATCACCGTAGGGCGTTATAAGGCAATTGTTAAACTGAATATTCGGTAGCTCGCAATAGGTGTGAAATTAATCATTTTAAATCATTGTTTGGAAACCCACCGGCATAATTTAACAACGGTTAACTATTGGCTTGTAAACTGTATTGCTATTGTATATGACCTAAATGTTCACTGACCCGTTGCAGTGGCTATAAACATGTTGTTTGAAATTGCTAAGGATGGTGATTTTTTGAAACTCATTTTAACGTACAACAGTGCTCATCAGAAAGTTTCAACAGATAACCATAAATAATACAATTATTATTTGCGATGTTTTGTAACACCTGATAATGGAAAAGCTCTTTGCCACTTACCTTCGTGTGCAGAAAGGCCAAGCTTTTGTTAACATTCTCTATTTTATGTACACGCATGCGGCCACTGTTTGGCTTGCCCAGCTTCTCACCGGAGATGATTTCCAGCAGCTTCAGAAGCTTTATACCGTCTGCCAGATCGATGAACAGGTCGTCGACCTCCATCTTGGCCTGTGAAACAAAGGTGTGTAAAAGAAAACAAAAAGGGTATTAATTAAGCTCCAATCAAGCAGAACACTAAACGAAACAAACTACTAAATAAAACCACTGTTTGCTAACGCATTCCTAACGCTGATGCTAGCGAATCTTGAAATCTTTGATTAACTTTGCATCACTAACTTGTGGCATTAGTTCATGAATGAAAGAATGTAATAAATCGGACCTGGTTTAAGGCAGCAACAAACACAAAATGAACGGACTATAACAGCGTATAAAATGGTTTTGAATATTTCGAATTAGGCTAAACAACGCTAAAACCAACGCGCCTGAACAACATACGACTTTCACCATTAACAAAATTTGCTCGTGATTTATGATCTCCAAAGACATAAACCAATACGAGAAACGCCGATTCAAAAACAACAGTCGGTAGTACACAAAAGGCGTTCGAAAAAGATCTGTTCAGCCTCCCGCTGGCGATAATTTGTTTCGTCACCGTCGAAAACTGCGGACCAATAAATTGCACCCAAGAAGCATGGAAGGCGTGATTCTGATTTTCGTTCCTCATTAGCAACACTCCACGGGATGCGAATGCGAGTGTGGCGGGCTCTCGCAACCGGAACTGAACCATGGAGTGTAATAGGTTTCGCGCAGGGAAACGAGGAACGACGCACCGTCCGTTATTCATTAGCATGGGCCGATTTGGAGTTGAATGTAGAACACGCATTCGCACCATTTTGCGGCCGTTGTTAGCCTATTTCATTTCCCTTTTGCTTCACGGTGGACTGCGCGCTCCGCGAGAGGAGGCTTAGCAGCATGACTCATTGTTGCTAGAGGAAGCCGGCTTTGGAGAGGCACATGTTTTTATTTTTGAAGTGGTCAGCTCCTACAACCTCAACCATTGCACCACCCCTCTCATGGCTGCTCTGCGCACGCCTACGCAACTTTTTTGTCTCTCTGAGAAGGATTTATTTTACGGCCCCGATGCGCGTAAGTGCAGCTTTACCAGCAGCAGTAAACACCAACAACACCCAAGCGCTCATAACACTAGAATGTCACACTGTGGGGCACATTCAAAGTCAAGTGTTACAGGCGTCGGACATAACAATGGTAATAAAAAAGTACAATTACACTTTTTACCCAAACGGTTGAGCATTCGCACAGTGTGGCCCACTAACCCACACGGGAGCAGTGGGAGTAGCAGCATGTTGTCGCCTTCCGAGATCTGACCCATTTGTTGCTTTTAGCTCGTGGCTTTCGTGCCGGCATTGAGTTTACCCCGTCCGGTTGCTGCTTCCAGTTGTCCCCTCTTTCTGATACATTTAATAAACAAACAATGACGCATTCGTGAGAAAACGCGCCCATGCCTGGGAAGGGCTGCAGCAGAAGTTGCAATTAGCGATTCAAGCATAGCGAAATCGCGTGAAGCTCGGTAAGAAAATAGGTGAAATGAAACTGCATTTGCTTTACCTCTAACCTAGTTGTGTATTCATGAGAGAATGCATACTCCAGCATACTTCTACTGCTATCTATTCTGATCGAAATCGGTTTCGGTTTCTATAATGGATACACGGGGCGGTCCCGTGGTACAGTCGTCAACTTGAACGACTCAATACCATGCCCGTCATGGGTTCGAGCCTGAAATTGACCGGTCGTCCCCCCGTTGCAAGGATTGACTTATATCTGGCTGCGTAATAATAATATGCTCCAACATCCGAAGGTTCATTCAATGAGGATTGACAAAATCTATTATTCTAATCTTGTACTGTACACTTACCTTCACCAGAAACGAGTTCATCCATTTTGTAAACGTTTTCTTCTGGATATGCAAACGCTCCTCCTGTAGCGTTTTGATACGCTCATTTTCAAACTTGTGAATGCCCTCCCGTTGAGTCATGTTGGTGCGCTGTTGTACCTGGAACGCATAGCCGCCTGGTTCATAATAGGAACCTAGAATCAAAATAAAGAAAAAGAGAGAAAATAACTATAAGAAATGCTTAATATCTTGTGATATCCAGAGTAAACAGTATGTAATCATTTTCTTCATAGATAAGGCAAGAGCTTCCTCTCTTGACTACATTTGGCTGCATATTAGTAAATATTTTAAGCGTAACCTTCACTTACAAGGTGGTCTATTTGCCGATTTTGCAAACCTCATAGTTTAATCTCGCGTACCAAGCAAACAGCATAGTACCTCTACTTATCGCCAATGTTTGCCTTTACACGATCACGGCGGGCCACCATCAACGACGGCATCAGTAGCATTTGCCGACCATAGAACACTGGCCCAATTGAACTTCAAACGCTTTAAAACGCCGCTAAATCGCTAGCTCCTATGCAAAGTGCGAGATGCAAAGCTAGATTTTCTAGATGGTAAGGCGTAGTACTAAACAGCTGTGACCATCACGCGGATCGTGACATTCATGGCGTAGTAAGCGAAGCAGAGCAACAGTTGTTATCATCTAAAGTTATTTCGAGATAAGCAGTAACTTGCTGTTATCGTTGGTCACGATTGGACCGGTGGCCGGGGTTTCTGTGCACCCTCGAAGCGTTCACTCAGAAGGGCATACATGGCTGAAATAATTCTGTAACAATATGTGTGGTTTTGGCAGTGTGCAGTTTGCATTTCTGTATCAAAGGTTGGTCCGCGCAATTCTGTAGACAAACACTCGGCGCAAAACCGATAAAATGGTAGGATCTGCTTTGCAATAATCAATTCCTGATAAAGAAGCGAAATTCCACTTTCGCTCGTCTTTTTCACAGATCCCCTTTATCACACACAGTGGAATTTGGTTTAGTATTCTACCAAAGCGATTTGCCTTGCGGCTGTGCCTACTAAAAATGCCTAATCTTTCTTGCTCATATCTTAAATATCCCGTACAATGCATTCCTGCCCTGGTAGCATTCAAACGCTAAACGCAATTACGCGTTCATGGTACGCTTATATCATACCAAACAGATAACGACTAGAAAAATATACACCCAACCCATTTGACCACGCCAGTACTTGGTCAATGTCACTAGCTCGCCCATCGGAGTGTTTTCCACCTTGAAAGGTAGGGCTACCTATTATCACATTCCACGTATCCAGGGCCACATCATGTATTTCAACAAAATTTGTTCTCCACTATACACTCAGGTTACAGCAACATCTTCCGCTAGAAATTGCGATAACGGTACTTGAGTCATCTTATGAAGATCCTCACAAGAAACGTGATGTCACTTGCGTTGCACGAGTCGAGATCATTCTTCCGTGATTTATGAGTTTTTTTACACATTTCTTAAGGATATTTAGTATGCATTGCATGCTTTGAAATTAAGAATCGTTCATGAGATTTTAATTTTACAGTAAATGTAAAATCTATCAGTCACTGGTCCACATCACACTTCCTTAAAAATTCTTCAATTTCATCATTACTCCTTATTTCCATTCCACTTACCGGATCTCCTATAAGGTGTATACTCGTATCTGGACATGGTGTATACAACCCTTCTGTGTTTTTTTTTTTAACTGAACCCACCAAACACAATTATTAGCACAATTATTATAGCGTCACTTTTTGACAAAAATATTCTGATACTCAGGTCTTCAATTTGCACCGTCTTGATTGCGCCTGTTCAGGCGAGTTCTCTTGCTTGCTCGAAAAACACACCACGACTGAGTTACATCGTGCGCGAAACACCTCTTTGGCCGGCACCACCTTCGGGTTTGGCGCGCTTATCAGCACTTACACATGCATACGAAGGTGTCCACCCAGCAAAGACTGCAGATAAAACTCTGGACTGGTTGAAATAGAAAACTGGGACAGTCGATCCTATACTTCTGCAGCCAAGCACAAAACGAGGCTTTGGAACGTGAGCTTGCATATCACCGATGGGCACTGCTGCGGTGCCTTCGGAGGGAATACAATGGCGGAAGGAAGCTGGGAAGATTAACACCACCAGCCCAAAATGTCACACCTTCTTACTTTTTTACGAAACCACTAAATGGCGGAAGTAAATCACAGAGCCGCAAAGAATCAGCATCTAATCTCTAACTTAATACATTCTTATCTATTTTCTTGGAAATTTAAAATGAAAATACATCTAAAAAAAGATATAAAATGATATATAAGATTACTTCTTCCATAAAATGCTGCACCAAAAAACCGATTCAGTTAATAAAAATATCAACTCACGTTACATGCGCTACAGTATAAACGCATTACCATTTGTTCCAACTTTAGTCATTTTAAATTATTGTATGTATATATTCATACGTTATTGCTACACCATCAACGTCAAAATTTATGCGGAAGCACATCATTATGATAGTTTGTGTTTGTTTTCACTATTCATTTCGTAATTCCATACAACGCTGGAGAGCCATAACTTCCCGAAGCAAACTAATCGCTGTGTGATGGATGTACATGGATAGATGGAAGATGGATGTTGTGGGATGACCAGAATGATTACCTGGGGTCAGTGTTGTACCGTGGGGTAAATCCAATCTGCCCAGTATTTATTTGTTGGGTTTTTATCCAGTTTTAAATATTATAGTAATTAAATATTATATTTCTAACGATAATATTATTCCACACCTTTGACCATTGACGATGCCGCAAAGCCAGATCTTGGTCTGTAAACGATACGTTCAATGTTTTCCAAAGGACGATCTGGTTATTCATAACATTTTAACTTCTTCAATCCTTAAGAGCAAATACTTTTTCCTCAAATTGAAACATAAAGTTTAGTTTAGTTTAGTTTAAGATAGGCAATTAGGATCTAATATAAAATTATTTTGAGTTATTTTTTACATAACACGGTCGTAGGTCGTAAAAATTGGAAACTTTGGAAATATCTTTCGGCAAGTTTGAGTGGATGCACAGCAAAAAGGGTAACAGATTATTCACTAATCGAGATGGAAAATTGACGTGTTTGTCGTACAATTATAACGGCAAAGCCGTATTGCTAATGCCTTAATACAAGGATGCCTTTTGCAGCACCTTTTAATAAGCAGAACAACCTTGTGTACATGTTCACTTTCAATTCAAATTTCCTTTGGATACCGTTCTATCGTCACCATGTCATAGATACCGATTACATCCAACAGGATAAAACTGGCATTAGCTGTTGCGCCATTGAAAGCCCCCAATTTACCTGGAAAAATACCGTTTTTACTGAATGACCCGCGGATTTTTTTTTTCCTGAAATTGAAAGTACCTGATTTGGTACATCCCTGTCTGAGATGATTGGGTATTTTATTTACTTTCTTTATAAATACCAAAATCAGTTACTCGAGAAGCGTTGGTATATCATCAGAACACCATACAAGAAATATTCGAATTCGACAAAGCTTATAATGTTAGACTAATAAGTACATTCCAATCAGGCAGGATGACGAGCATATATCTTCCAAATTTGTAAGCATTGATAGTGATTCGCGATAGTGATTGAGTCTGAGGACTGTTCAGACAATTTATTTATTTGTTTATTTTTAGATAGTTTATATTTTAGATAGTTTGATATTTTTTTTAGATTCGGGGTGCGAACGTTTGTCATCGTCGGACGGCTTGCTATCGGTTGGTTGGCCGGAAGAGTAATGTTTCCCATCCATACTCCATTTGTTTGTCCTTGTGCTACATGTTGTAAATCGCTAGTTTGCTTGTGATGAATGACTGTATGTGTGAATGTATAAATGAATGTGCGTGATGTGTATGACTGGAGGTTCAGGCACGGCTTGAGACAGAAGATCTTTGCATGGATGAGGTCCTTGCAAAGATTTTAACCCTCGATCCCGGCATATAGATCCTCGCCAAGGGCTAGGACAAGGTCCTTCGTAAAAAAAGGTTCCTAAAAACATGCTAGATGCATACCGTCACTCGAAAGCGTTGGAAGCTAAACTTCATAAAGACCCCTGCTACGCTTACTGGACTGTTCAAAACGGACTGGATCGAACCTGCAATGGATATTTCGAAAACTCCAAGATTATCCATATGATGACCCGGACAAGTACGCCGGATGACAACGTACAACACGATCTCGACCCCTGCCACGAATGGACTTCACAAAACAAACTGGAATGGACGACGACGGATTGCACGATCTCGACCCCTGCTATGAAAAAATAGGCCATTCGAGAAGGACTTGGATTGGATAATATCTGCACTGTCCGAGCACACCCGGAATAAGGTGTCCTTCCATAATTGCGAGAAGGAAATGTCTCGCAATCATTTGAATTGTACGATTATACCCTAACATTAAGCAATACGGCCGAAGCCGTTCTTTCTGAATAAAAAAAAAAATATTTTTTTAGATAGTTTGATATTTTTAGATAGTTACTACTGCATTCACGTAGTGAAATGTTGAGACGCCCAATTAATAACTCGTAAATATACCAAAAACCGAACATCAATTGCTTACAAACTTATTAAAATATAGAAAATACAAATAATATATAGATGCTTTATGAAATATATAATGAGACGTTTTTACTATTCAATACCATAACACGATCTATACAATAAAGAGCTCATCAACCTCATCCGAGACCTATACAATTTGGATTATCGGCACAAAAAAGACTATTGCAATCAATCACTTCAATTACAGCAGTTTCGGCAGTTCAGCTAATGTAAATGTATCAACATATGAATGATATCAATTTCGTACCCGTCATATCAATTAGAAATGATTAATTACCCAAGAATGATTCCAAAAACGCTTCCATCTCAATCAGAATTGCAAAACGAACAATGTCAATTAGATTATTTAATGAATTACTGGTCACATCTCATATGTCATATCTGCTAATAGATATCGCTTCGATTTCATAATCAATATGTACCTAATTTTGAACAATATTTGAAATGAAATTAAATGCATTAATGCATTTTTGCACTACCGAAAATTAATTTAAAACAAAACTTTTCAAAAGGCCCATGAGATGACGGGTAAAGTTGAAATAAAAAAAAAATAGTTGGGTGTAAATAGAGTAGTTTCTTTTTTCAAACAACCATTTTATCATTTTATCATAAATAAGTCGTTGAAGCAGGAGATTAAAGTGACTTGGCGACACAGATGACACAGTTCCCGCACGATACACATCTTCAAAGTAATAGCAACAGCTGTTTGCTGCACAAAGTTGCCAACAATGGCACTGTGATTCCCTAAATGAAACCAAACACGCGAAGTCTATTGTTTTGAGTTTCTTTCTGAACGAAATGGTTTCTGCATTTATTTGTGTACAAGTTTTTAATGCCATAATTATAAATTATTTTTCTTTCTTTCTTTTTTGGATAACTATTGCCCCAGCACGGATGCGAAAATGGGCAGAAAAAAAAGCAAACCTAATACATTTCCAACAACACAATTCAACGAACAGCCGGATGAAAGGCTACCATATAAACGGCGTTCAGCTACAACAATAAAAAAAATCTCTAATAATGCAACATAGATGTTCCTATTCATTGTTATTGTTGTTCAAAAATGACGAATCAAACGTGCCTAGAGAAATCAACACCGAACTTTTTTTTCATATTTGATATTTGAGGTTTGTTTGTCTTTCTCATACGTCCAGCAACACATGCTTGCCAGATGCTCAACCTATTCTCGAGCAAGTGAAACACTGCGAGTTTCGAGCAGAATAAGCATATTTTTCGGTAAGCTCACATTTCATCAATGCCATACTTGTACATCAACCAGCGCGCTTTTGGTTTCTGTTCCGTTCAGTCGGGTTTAGTTACCAAATGACCTTGAATGAATAAGCCGAACTATTAGCATTTTCTCGCTTCTTTTGGACAGCATCATTTTAGTTGCCAACCGAAGGAAACTAAATACAATACACATCGTTGTTTGCATTCTGACTGAGTTTTAAAAACGTTCCTTCAGAATAATTCCATATTTTCATTCCATTTATTGTAAACTAATTTGTTCTAGGCTATGTACCGTATTACGGAAAGAAGGTGCCTTGTACCTTTGAATGTCCTATATGCTATGGCAGACCTATAAAAGATGAACTTGTTAACAATACATACATCTTACTAGTCAAGCTTAACATGCGTTCGTGGTCAAGCTTAACATGCATAGGTATGCTATGGCAGACCTATAAAAGATGAACTTGTTAACAATACATACATCTTACTAGTCAAGCTTAACATGCATTCGTGTTTCGTGCGTCGTTAGCGTCAAATAATAAAATAACAATATTTATATATTTAAAGACAACAATAATTAATCATAGCAAAATATAATAATTGCACGATTGAACCTTAGATGGAAAAAACCATAAGAAAATTATACAACCAATCATTTTGTTGTTTGAAAACAATTCGACATACGAATTGGTAAAATCAACTTTATGATATTATTATGATTATAGCATATTATCATTATTATATTATTATAGTAGCAAGATTTAACACAACTATGGAGTTTTAAAAATAAAATATACCCAAAACGGATGTATACAGTATTTAAAACAATGTTTATACGAAGCCCTAAATAGTACATGAAATTCAAGCGCCTAATGGACATTTATTTTTACTCGTAACAATATAACAGCTACCGTTCTGTCGGAAGCAAACGTAGAAGATTGTATTGTGCTATGATGAATTTACAAGAAAACAAAAACTGAAAGAATAAACATCCTCATATCGTGCCATCAGGCAAACAATGTTTTGTTTTCCAGATTTTCCTTGTAAACGACGGCAATCGTGAAACGAAACATTGTGTGAGACAGGAACGAAAATATCAACAATAAACAATAGACTTCAACTAATGCATAGGCCAGAAAGCAGAATTCTCCAGATTTTAAATGTGTTCAAAAATGCACTTTTGCGGAATAACCAAAGTCCGTCGTCTTGTTCCGTAAAATCATTTTTAATGTGATTCATGGTAAATGTGTTTACAATGTATTACTGATTGTTTAAGTTATTTATTTAAGTTTCGTCCAAATGACATCAACGAAATTGAACACAGAGCGAATGTATGAATGAATTTTGTTATTCATTTTTCGCAGATATGTTGATAACGATAACATCTTCATAATGAATTGTTTACTTTTACAAATTCACAAAAGAAGAAAAATAGAAACGCCCGTGCACCAACACGTGCGAACCATTCAGTTCAGCCTTAAACCACTTGAGCTTTCCTTGAGCTTGACCGAACATTTATGTTCACAGCAGTAAACATCATCAGGCTGCTCAAATATTGTAAAACCAATTTGCTCAAAAGTCAACCAACATACTGATCAAACATCACCATAGAACCGTGTTAAGACCGTGTTTTCAAAAATAGAGATATTAAAAACTCCATCTTAGCAAAGTAAAGACTGACGCACAAAAAAACATGCTCACACAGATATGCAACGACATACCTACAAACATGTACGGTGTACCGAATTTTATCATTCTGCACGACAAGCGGAAAAGTAAACATTTTATAATATGAGGGGTGCTCACATCTGTCGTACAGCAATCAAACCAAAAGAATCCCTGCAGCTGAATGACCAGACACACATACCGACGCACAATACATTCCATTGATTCATCCTTCTATGGACATTCTATCATACACATCATCATTCTATCATACATCATATTATTATAATAACAATGAAATTCAAGGCCAATTTAAGAAATATTCTTTCAAATTTCAAATTCATTATAGTAACTAAGCAATGCTCATACAATGAAACATTCCAATTTTATACAATAGATTTGAAAAAAAAACACATTTAAACCTATTATCCGTGTAATTTTAAAATCTGAGAGGAGTAGATGCTCGAAAGGAAACTAAACTAAATTAAACGATGCTCCACTGTATACTGTTTAAGACTATTGTCTACACATTACCTACAAAACACTGTTGCCACTCACTTTAAAACTTAAATGCGATGCTAAATCCAAACGTTCAATAAATGCATAAACAATGTGAACTGTACGGCAATTAATAATTTCTGCGAAAAATAACACTCCCAATTTTACACTGATGTGGGAAACGATGACTCTTCACGTAATGTAGGGTATGATCCAATCGAAATGAAATGATCTTTTAACTTCACTTGCTCGTATGTATGTCTGCTGGTAGTGTGTGTGGGATGGAACGTAGGTCACTCTCGAGCTTCAAACACGGTAATACCTGCCTACAGATGAGTCCATAAAAATTAGCACACTAGCGACCGTCATCAAACTGGTATGAAGGTACAGATGGTAAACTCTCTTCCCAGGCCCTAGAAAAAGTTCCCTCGTTGATGTATAAACTTTAATGATCGTCGTATGAGGATACTATTTCCAACCAGTTTCCATTCCTCGACAAACAGTATGGAGTTGTTCTATAGGCCAAGGGAGGTTCGTTCATTTGCATAAATTAGCACCACCATTACATACTACTGACACAGTACAGCGTTCTTGGACTTTCTACATTTTATCTTTCTTATATACAATCAATAAGAGTGCCTCTTTTACATTTCTAACCTATTAATAGATCTCCAATCTAGGTTTAAGCCATCAAGTTCCAATCGCCTCAATCCCATTCTGTTAAAAGCGTATCATTAGTACATGAATTAATATTAAAATGCATTAAATGTTACATACGGGTTTTTAATGTGTCTCCAACGAACACATTGCTTCACTTCTATGTTTACCGCATTCTATAGCAATTTAGAGCGTGAGTGCAGATCGTAAATAACGCATATATTCGTTTCGTACTTAAACACTTCGATGTAAAATTGTAAAACACTCCTATGTAAATCAAAATATTACTTACTTACTCACATACTTAAATCAAAATATTAGAGCTATAAAAACATAGCAACTCCAGAGCTAAATGCAAAGCAGTATTTGTCTGTCGGCAAAACGCTTTCAAGTAAGAAACATCTTCCAAGTTGTTAGAATCGATGCCCTAAAAGCAATTCTTTAAACACACATACACACTAAAAGTATTCGTCTACCGTCTGGACGTGACGCGATGCATTCCGCGTGACCTTGCCCTTTGAAACGCATCAGTGACAAATGCACTCGTGCACTCGTGCGCAGAACACCGTGCGTCGTAACGGTGGTTACTGCCCCACTTCCTTTTGTCTCCCACTCGACCACACTTCAAACTAAAGAAAAAACCGTAACCTAACCTTTCTTACGGGACGTGCTTTTACGAGCTAATTGTAAATACGATTCGCGCTGCTGCATTATGTTATGGCTGGCGAGTGCAGAACGATTGCCTGCTTTCAGCTGTCGTTTTTAAAACAACAATTTGCCTTTCGTGCTTCAATGCGACTTGAACTGATGCACGGATCGATGCATTCGCTGTCACAATAGTGCTTTAACGCGTGTCAAGAGGGACCATGTACGTTTTAAAACATCCAGTTGGTGTTTTGCCTGATTTATAGTATTCTTTTTAATTCTTTTTTATGCCGAACATCGCTTCAACGATTATACTGAAAACAATCTCTAAATAACTCAATTTAACAATGTTTACCCCATCAAAAGCCAACATGACTGTAGCAACAACATAATTTGATATCTATCAATTAATGACGGAGAATACAACCCGGTCCGATCATTGTGCAGCTAGACCAGGGGTAGGGAAAGTTTGGAACTGAAACAGCCAAATGCCATATAAAAGCTCGTAGGGAATTCTGAAGTGCCAAATCAATAGCAAAATTGCTTCAAAATTCTATGAAATATATTATTGTAAAGATCCACAATCTCCGCGGGCGGCTCGCAGTCGACAACATTACAATATTCGTAACATGATTTCCAACTTGTCTATTGATTTAAATCTGCACCTTTCACTTAAAAGTGGCATGCTGCACCAATATGATCCTATGAGCATTTACGGTCCGCGACGTCATGTATCGCTGATAAGGACCGAACACTCCACTCCACGAGAAAACAATTAACATTCCACTTTTGATACCAACAGCACTCCCTGTTTTTTATAATTTTAAGAGTTCACTATCAGCTCGTTTATTGCGGTACTGCACACGATGACGCTACACCACCTTGGAATGCATAGACACATCATTTTCATCACTTTTTTTAAACACACCCCTGCAAGCGTTGGTGTATCGGCCGTATCAAAGCAAACACAAAGAAATTCCATTTCCCAACCACACAAAGGTCCCCTCCAAGCGGAAGGAATCGACCGTCACTTCCCTAATGCATATTTTTCAAGCCTCCACTGACTCTGACTCCTTTTTCTGACAGTGAGCGCTCGCCCTTTCATTTTCCATATCCAATTTCCACCCGGAAAAGGGCGTAGTCGTTGGAAATGGCCACAGAGGTGTGATGCGATGACCGATCTCGGGATCCGACATGACGCGTGGCGCATCATCATCGTGTGTCAGGAAATATAAGCAGATAGAGTGTGCAGTGTTCGATCGCAAGGAAGGGTGGTGTTTAAGCCAGATGGTCAATAAATATCTCTGTCATATGAAATTAAATCGAAGAAATGAAAAACAATCGTGTTAATGCCCTAAGAAACACACAGCCATCCTCGAAGATGCATCCGTTTGGAACGCAAGGAATGCCATCGTCACGAAAAGGCAAACAAAAATACATTACGAAGAAGAAACAGAAACACAACAGCTGAAATGTTCATTCGATATTTTCTTTCCAGTCTCTTGCAATTGCTAGGCATTGAATTACATAAAAAATGGAGCAAAATGAAACCATTTTCTAATAACACCTTACACGTCAAATCAACGTCAAATGTAAAAAAATAAAAGATCAATCTTATCAAACTGCTTCAATTATTTAAAATGAAACGAGCATGGGGGCTTTTCTGCTACCACACATCATTGTATTGTGCAAAACATTATCAAAAGTAACAGTAACCTAACAGATAAATGTGCCATTTTATTAGATTCTTTCTATTTTTAGTAATGATTTTTTCTCATATAGGAAAGTTGATGATGATGATGATTATATTTATAAACATGTCAAACTATATGCCCCTTATTCAAAACAGATTCATAAAGCAAAACTCATGCTGAAATTGCACATAAAGATTAAACCTTTTAAAATAAGCGCAAGAGGTTTAGAAAAAAACACCAACATCAAGCATAAGTAGATATTTCTTATCATTTTCCCTAAAACATCACGCGATCCAACGAAAAACAGAATTGAAATTGGAACCAAACGTGAAAACTTACATATGCTTGTCAAAGTCCCTCATATTCTATACGATTTTTGCTGTTATAAAGCTGGTTCATGAGAAATAATATTCCAAAATATATTTAAAGCTGTGTTATTATTATTATTATTATTATTTATTTTTAATCTTCAACGGACCGTATGGCCTAATTAAGATAAGTAAGCGTGTTGTCAATATGATTCATGCTATCCCCCTTCCGTACATGCAAATTATGCGTTGATGCGTTGCCGTATCACATACAAAACCTTGTAATGGAGCAACTTAGTCGTATATCTACAATTTTGTTACACTAATTTGAAATTTAAACCAGGAGTAAACCGATACGTCCGTATATGACCAACAAAATAAAATATTTGTTTACGCAATTCTAAACCAGCGTGTGCAGACAAGTCGATTGCGAACTAACCTTTAAAAGATAAACTAAAATGTGTACGATATTCTTCGATCGCGAATATCGCGGCGATTCGTTTATTATTTTAAATTCCTCGCCTTTTGTGAGCTGGGCCAAGCTTCTATCCTGTTAATAATGGCCACAACAGTGTCGGAAAGATAACTAAAGTACACTTTGAAAATACACTCCCAGAAACTATGCATTATTGGCAGATATACACCGCTGGTTTTCGCTAGTACAGTCTACACTTTGTCCTGGAGGAATTCTACCCAAGCCTCTATTTCATTCCTTCGCGACATAATTGGAAGGGCGTCTGACCTTGAGTATGCACCTCCTTCAATAGAACACTACAACGTTGTACAACGTTGAGCCATTTCAAAATCCTTTGGAATAAGTTTCCCGTTCATCTAACTCCATTGCCAGCCAGCAATGCAAAATACATACGATACACTCGATGCCGGACTACTCGCATGCATTGCCGAACCCCCCTATAACCTACTGGCATCCGATGACGTCGGCAGGCAGTAGTGCCGCGAAACGCGGAGGAAGGAAGCGCGGGGCCAGAAGAGGGGGAACGGTTTTGAAGTTTACCGGCCAACAGAGAAACCGGGTCCCATTCACCCACCACAAACCGGTCTTTTCCGTTTGCTCCGGTTTCCGTTCCGGTCACCGCAGTCACCAATCCGCCGGCGAACCGACCTTCACTGCTGGTAATACAAACCCTGGGTGTATTCCCTACCTCGGCTACTCTGTGCTGCTCCTCGACCGATGCACCCGATGCATCGCATTGAATGCCAGGCCAGCGCTCAAGAGTTAGCAAAGGCACGCGAGTGTTTTTAACTCTACTATGAATTGGACTTGCCGCCATTCGACCTTTCCATTCCAGCCATTCTGTGTTAGTATTTCTCTTCTACGTGTTTTTCTCTCTTTCTATTTTTAAGTCCGTCTCCTTCTGTTACGTTCAAACAGCCGCTACATCCTGCCAACATTGCACCATAGCCAGCTACCCTCCAGCCAGGAGTAATAACTGTAAATGAATTATTAATTGCATCCCCACGAGCTGCCATGCCGCATCGCCAGCCTGTAGAGTGTCTCTGGCCGATTGAATGGATGCGATTGGATTACTGTGAGTGAATAAAAACTCAATAACATCCGCACCGTGGAACAAATAACACCAGTCACACCGCCGCTGTACGAAGTCATATGGCGGTAACGTCAGCGACAGATGAAACCGTGTAGTGATTCCTAAGCCGCTCAAAGCTGGACACAGGACGACATTGCTCTTGCACTGCGAATGCGTCCCTTTCTCCCCCCCCCCCCCCTGTATGCCCCCCGCCCTGTACAGCAAAAAAGAAACAGAAAAGCGTGATGTCATACTGAAGCTATTTCACGCCAGTCACGACCTACTAACATGCTTCAGGAGGGAACCACAACATGTGGTAGCTGTACCAGCCCGCATTCTGTGGAAGCATACCGAAACACTTATCTTCCCATCGGCTAGGTTGCCCCACCGACATACCTACCAATGGGAAAATATTGGAGGTCCAAGTAGACAAATTTCTCAGACTTCAACGTGCTGTTTCCTAACGAGCAGTCGTCTTACAAAAGCAGTTAAAAAAGAAAATAAAATTCAAATAAACCTTCGTTTTTACACTTGCAAACAACGCTCCCAAATGCAAAATACAGACGATACAGTGATCTTTAAAGATGTATGAGAAGTTCGTAAAGTTACTGTTGCACATTATCGCTAGCAGAGCAAAGTTTATGTGAGCTGCACCTGTGCTCTTGCTTCAATAAACAATGCAAAAACGACACACGGAAAAGGAACAACAACCCTAACAAGTACATTCACATTGGGAGGTAATTTACGATCGAGCCAATTGTCCTTCAAAAATCATGCGGCATCTTCGCAAGAAACACCGCTAAGAGATCATCTACCCGTTTAATTGTCTCCAATTGCGCGCTGAAAGGCAAAGACCTGCCCTTAGTAAGCAATTGCTTGATCCATACACGTTAACAATCTAGCGATTGTGGCCGAGTCTAATTTACGTAGTACAAACTTACCCATAAATTAATTCAACGGGTAACTGTATTGCGAGTAAATTCCTATATGTTCCTGGCATTTTAGATACATGCACGATCGTGCTACTGCACTGAGCCACTTTCCCTACCGAAGGAGATAGTTTGGACCAAAGAACATTTGTGACGATAATTGTTCTGCACTTTCAATTGAATGCTCTCAATTGGCCATACCTATTGAACAAAAAGCGTGCGAGTTCCTGGTCATAAATCGTTTTGCTTGATGATGTCGTTGCAAACCGCAGACCTTCGATCATTACATTCTACGATCGCGTCGCTGGCGATGTCAATTTGATATGCAAGATGATGCGCATTCGGAACCATGGAGAATTTATTGATATGTAAATAATTTACAACGCTAAATAATAGTGACATTTTTGCTCAGCTTGCTCATGTATATCCTTCATAAAAAATATATACTACATAAAACTGGCTGTTGTTATTTAAGGACAAACTTAACATTGCGCCATCTGCTGCTAGTGTGATACAATGACACCATACATACATTCCAAAGAACGCTGGGCTGACACACCTGACCATATACTATCATACCTTCCAAGAGTGAAGAAGATCTACTCAACAGATATAGGATACCAAATGACGTAGATTGACAAACCTCGTATCAGTGCAGCAAGCTCCGACAAGTTGACAATGGCAGTCCATTTATCGCTACACAGAAACGGAACATTGCTGGTGGCTTACCTGTGGAAGAAGGGAACAAGAAGAAACGCGTTTGACTAAAAGGTGCCAATCAATCCGATTGATTTAAGTGCCACAAATTAGAACGCTACGACTGGTTCATGTCAAGAGTATGATAAGAATCTTGCGACGGACATCGAACAAGACGATTTTGTTATCTATTACAACTTCGATTCTCCTTCAAAAAAGATATTGGAAGAAGATTGTTTTCTTTCCATCTTCCACAATAGTACAATTTCCAAAAAGATGTGTTACCAGTTATCGAAATACAGTTTATAGCATTTCAAACTATACTATTATCATTTTTCGTTTCTTTAACGAAAATAAACACTTTGCACAACACAGAGGGCGGTTCATATTCTTCACTATAACTTAGAGTCAATCATTATAGAATTTTCTACAGCATTCACTAGCGAGACGGATTTATGATTAGCTATCTAATGACAGTAATTGGCTGCTGATTAAACATTATTGACCTCAAGATTCATTATGTGGTTTTATCATCAACGTAGCCTATTATCACTCTCAAGTGTCTCCAATACTAGTGGCTCAATGTCAATAGAAGTGGATGGGCACTGTCGAAATGCTTCCACGACTTTGAACCCTCGGACATCAATCCAATTTTCTAAATAAAACGCTACGTTAGAGAAATTACTATCTACTTCCACCGCTGCTTACGCGTTACCTTCAACTCATCAAAGAAAGATAATCACGACCACAAGGTACACTGTACGCCACAGAAAAGCCTTCGTCAATAAATGCATTCAGCGAATTCTCTACACTGACAATCCCTAGCGTTTTAACGACCCAAGTACCTTGATTCGCACATTGGCATACTTTTATAGCAAACACTCGCTTAGGTCTAACGTGCGCCGCACTCTTGAGTGATAAACCTTAGCCTCCCTCGGCCGGTTATAATTTACCATCGATGCAGTCGCAAATATCGGTCCATTCGCTCTTTACCAACGGATTCGTAGCCTATCGCAAACCATTAATCAACAGTACACAGAGTGTGAAGGGATCATTAAACAGCGCTCCTGCTGCAGCACTCACACACCTCATGCTAATGGACAGCGCACCACTAATGGCCAACTGGCTGCGCATATGGAACGCGCGTACCAACGCCAGCGGCAATCAGCGTTAGTAGTTTGAGATTGAAGCTCAACCACCACCCTGTGGTCCGTTAGCAAACGAGACAGAGCATTTCTAATAGTTCTTAGATTTTGATCCGAAACTGGATCACTTTGTCGGTAGAATCCACCCTCAACCATGAATCGCTGATCAAAGACTTGCTGTCAGTGTCAGACATCCATAACGCTCTCAGCGACCAAAGGGGACCACCACCAGGGGCCACCAGTTTCCATAGGATACAATTTAAATTAATTAACTTCCAGTCTAATTGTCTTTGGGAATCGACCGTCACTGTTGTCTGTTAGAATAACAATTCAACCAATGGTGTTTCACATGAACGAACTCAAGCATTCACCGGCAAGACATTGAACAACCACGCACATTGCTACAATGTTTAACCAGCAACACAACTTCGGAAATCATCCTCTGTCGCCCTACGACTCCAATTGCAATTCAAGTACTACGGAGCGATTATCTTATTCACCCAACAGCTCAACCAAACTGGTTTCATTTAACACGCCTTTCTTCTCGCAAGGTCCCGGAGTGTCGGCTTTCCCTGTCGCGAAGGCAGATGGCAAGATCTAGGGTACGATCTAATTATATCCGAGACCAAACCTTCCGCGGCAGCACTGTAGCATCCACGCACAAGGAGAAAATTCCACACAATTAACATCTTTTATGACACCTCCCCGGTCCCCTGCCTTACATTTTACCGCACTCATGCAAAGAAACGTCACCGGGATCGAACGTTAAGTTGGTTCGCTTCCAGGGAACGGGTCGTGGCTTATCGCTGATGCAAGTGTCACCAACACTCGACTAGCGGGTTGTGCGTGTGAACCCTGTCAAGACCAGATTCGTGTGCATTAAAAGCACTGTTACTCACAGCAAGCGGAAGTATGTCGATCAAAGTCTATAGCCAAAGAACACTACAAGCAGATCAGTTCGTACTGCATACATCACCAAGGAAGACACACCAAACAACAAGAAGTTACTCGTACTCTGCCCGGGTAAACGATCGCAACGATTCGCAAACATCGCATGGATTAAACTATATCTAAATATAAAAACACAACCCATAGCACTTGCATTTGAGAGTGCCGAATGCAACGGGATGCTGCATTCTCAAAAGACTACACGTACCACAACAGCTGAAACACAAACAAAGCACTCACGCTACAGGCATGGGAGTTCAGAAACCTCTTCGTTGGAATTCTTCGTTGAGGAATTGACCTCACAAGATCCGCACCCTAAACATCGCCATGGCGTCGGTCCGAGGCCAATGTTGAATACAACATTTAAGCTAATTGCCCTAGTCAATTAAGATCGATTTGAAGTGTTGAATGCTATACTCTCCAAACACAGCCTCGTCCCATCGGACTGACATGAGACCACCAATTGTATATATCTCCATACTACTACATCAATGATTATATTTCATCCTAAATTATTTGCTCACAAAACTGACAACGAGCTTACAACCATTTGATTGTTTAGCAGTAACTTACTTCACCAGCAAGGAGGTCCAACAAAGCGGGAAGTTACAAACATCTAACTTAACATTAACATTTGCTACAGACATAACGACTAAACAACATAATTTAGCTTTAACACTATAACGGTGACAGATGCTTAATTGTGATTCGAAAACAGTTTTAAAAACAACGTGCAAAGGAAATTTCTTGATCCGATTTCGCTAACAAACATCACAATGGATAAGCAAGCCAACGTATCGTTCGGGATCGTGGTCCCAGCATTAGATGCTTGTTGGGTACAATCAATTAGATCCGCAATTGATTCCCTCTTGAAATTAGTCCATTGCGAAAGCCACCAGTCACTCGAAATCTCTCTCGTTTTACAATGATAGTTAACGCTTCAATTAATCTTCCCGCTAGTTTCCAGCACTTTCTTGTCCCCCGCTTTGTCCGCTTTCACCTCAAGATGTCAAAAACACTAGGCAGTTTGATTACTGGAGTGTAATCTTTCCACCTATACATCTACAAAGATGGATCTACACTATATTTTTTTAATCTTCTACGAACAGTTCCGATTTGACTTCTTCTTGGATTTATTGAAACTATAAACTACATCGCACCGAGAAGCCGTACAAATTCAACACCATTGTACGGTTTCTTCCAATATGCTTTGTACCGCTAAAGAGTTTTCACTTGTCATAAAAGAAAGGGCACAATAAATGCTTCGCTTTCTATTGGTGTTATCAAAACTACCTCTGCTTGCTGCTACTGTGACAAGCTAGACAGAGTAACGAAACACTTCGCTTTCTCAAACAGTAATCAAAAATTGGATCCATTCAGCTATGCTATTACGAAGTACATGCGTGTAAGCAGTGCCTTTAGCAGGTGCATGATAGTAGCGCACCTTCAGTGAAGAACAAATGTTGGCCAAGTACAACCGTGCTGACGAAAATGCAGCATGCGCATTGAAGCAAAACAACCCAACACTTAGTTGCCATCTTCTCGGATGATCTTTACACACGAGCATTGCATTCCTCTTGTATGATTTTACTAATTGTAGCCTTTTTTCATACATTCATTTCCATTTATTCAAATTTCCCTCTCCTCTGTTTAGATTCACGGTCATATCCTCGTTCCCATCGCTACCGTTTTTAGCACAAATAGCTCATGCAACGCAGTATCTAACCCACACGGCACAAAACAATAGTAATTGCTGGTACAATCACTGTATTATTTTCTCATGCTAAAGTGGTTCAGTTTAGGGCATTTTCGCCGAAGGCACCATTTATCAGATATGCATGCAGAGAAAAAAATCAGTCTGGAATGCAACACCCATTGGAATCTGGAATGCTAAGAATTGTGCTTATTGGGATTAATATTGAGGAAACCCGTACAATTTAATCGAATACGAAAATGATCGGTTTGAAATCGGATTACATTTCTAACATATTAAAATTACGGAAACGAAAGCTGAAGGAACATCAATTCCAATAATTTCAGAGATTAGGAAACACACAAAATCGAGCAAAACGTCCGATAAAAAAAGGGTATGTTAAATCATTTAGTACCTTCAGTCATACTTTGATAAGCTTCTTGTTTTGCTCATCAAACTAACCAACAATATCTTTCCTCTTCTCACTACTTCTGATTAACTTCAGTAGCGCAACGAGCACAACACAACAACAAACCGCCGATTGCGCGGCATTCAACGATCGAGTCAGAAAACAATCCTATGGCGGAACCACTTCTCTCACCATTAGAGGCGAGCATACGGTTTTTGCCTTCAGAGGCAAATGTTGAGGTGGTGATGTCGGTGATGGTGTAGTGGAAACAAAAACAGGTGAAAAGATGAAACCAGTTTCTACACACAATAGAAGCATAGTGCAGGCCGCAGCTGTGATTAAGCGGCAAGTGGCTGCGCTTTGCGTGAATAAAACGCAGCATTTAGGCATAGAATTAGAAATCATAATAAAATAAAGCAAACGACGCGACCGATTGCCGTGAAGAGGATAGGGAATGGATGGAAGAAAAAAACAAGAAAGTGTACATTTACCGAACACTGAACCAACACAACCACCAAGCGTGCGGTATTCCTCGGCGGCTTTCTAGTACGAGAAAGGCACGAGCAAGAGACGATCATCAGGCTTATTTAACAGGCAAAATGTGCTTTCTTCTTCGTTGATGGGTCGCTATAGATGTGCAGGTTTGGGAATAGCGACATTCGGTGTCGGTCGACGTAGTTTTACGAGTCTAGGAGGAATAATGATACTCGACTATCCTTTCTTTTCCATTGCCGTTCCCAGGGTCGGCTTACTTATCATGTATTTAACGATTTGGTAGATCCGTCTGTTCACTGCGACATCTCTAACCCAAGGGGTTCATTTTAAAGTTACGTTCCCCGTCTGTCGCTGGCAAAAATTATTTCAATCAAACATTTCACAATATTCAACAGTTACTTGGATCTTCTTTCTGCTGCCCTCTGTCAACTAGCATAAAATCGCGCAATTGTTACAAAAAAAGGATAATTATACCTTTTGCATTTGTGTACGAATCTTAACGTTATTCACAACCGAAATAATGAGGCAATTGTAATAAAAATCCGTTCCAGTATCCTTTTTTTCGTACCAACCAAAGCAGGAAGAGCAAAAAAAACTTCAATACAACAAAGTGTGTCATCTTATGACAACCCCAGGATCTTTGTTCTCAGACCACTCAAACAAATGCGCAAACATCACGTAGCATATACACTCTTCTGTACGTACCGTTCGGCAGCCTGCATTGCAATCATCATTTCCATGCATTGAATACTTTATTATCGAAACACACGTATTGCTGTTTTTAGGTCGGCCTCAGTTAACATATTTACATACCTCGAGTAAAAAAGGTCAAACGTAAGGGTCCACACCAAGATGTGCGCAAAAAATACATCTTGATGACGCTTGAAGATTCTTCGAATTTTTAAGCTGAACCCATCCATAGCTTAACCATGAAGTCATAATCGATGAGCGAATCTATTTGCTATTCTCGTAGGAGGCACTAGCTAGGCCACCTGTCGCATACAGTGAGCCTACGTGCTACGAGTTCTGTTTGCTTTAGAATGAGTCAGATCTGCGTTGACCACCTAGGGCACACGTCATCAATCGCAAGTGATATTTACACATACCGGTGTTATCGTATAAGGTGAATACTTCAATCACTTGCAGCTTTTCATCTTGACAACTATATACGATCCTCGTACCGTGGGTTCGAATTAGTGATGATTGAGATAGCACACCGGAACCGCTTCCGAATCGCTGACTCCAACGCTTCCAAATGCAATCTGAACCAGACTAACACGAGGCTCGATTACGAATGCAACAAATATATTTGGTAAAAAAGTTTTTAAAAAAACCATTCCTATGCACAACATTTCTATGACATTTTGGAAATTGCCCAATAGGTGCACAACTACCTTTAGCAGGTCGTAGTGAAGAGCTTTGCTGTCAACTTTTCACCACAAAGCGAACGATTCATTCGAAAGGAGGCCACCAGTCCCATTCATCTGGCCAACTGCAATTCATCTATCATTCCCACCGGACCGACCGACCGCAGACAAATGAGTTCGTCTTCCGCTTTCCTCTTTTTTTCCAGCGCTCTAGTCACAACACTAGATTCCCTATTCCACTATTGAGTACACCGATTGATGACAAGTCCAGCCGCCACATAATCGCAAGAAGCGAACGGAAGAAGCCGCTCGTTTTGCGCACACCCGCCCTCCCTTTCTTTCATTCCGGACACCGGAGAATACCTGTTCCGTTTCTGGCGAATAACCGCGAGCCACCATACACACAGCGTCGAAAGACATCATCCGGACATCCCGTCGTCGAGAAAACGTCGAGAGACATGAAACTTACACTACAAGAGAAATAGAAACACATCGCGTTGTTCCGATTACACAGCCTGTAACCCGATGCACCGTGAATGGGCTCAAATTTTACTCGCTTCCGAAGCGACACGAACAATCGCGCGCGCTATGTCTACCCCCGGCCTGTCCGATAATCGCAAGCTCTGGTAGGGCGATGATGGCTTAAGTTCCAACCCATCGGCCCCTTTACGCGCAGCGAATAGAAGGATATGAATAATATATCGCCACCGCTGCCTAGACACTCCGGTATAGTTGATCTTCAATTGCAACAACGCACCTACACACCGCATCGCAACAACGGCGACGCTGCCATGTGAAAACACCATTAGGGCGCGGTGGTGGTGTGTTGCTATTCGTGGGCTACGCGCGAGGGAAAGCTAATTTCATTTGCCAACGCGGAATGCTCACTGGTGTTTTTTTTTATGGAAAAACCTAAAGTGCCGGTGGAGCACTACCAACAGCAGTTGGGCTGAACTGTAGATGCTTTCGTCACTGTTTCCGGAAAACTAACCCAACCCAACCCTAGGCTCAAATGACGCCACCCGCCTATCACACACCAGAAGCGGAGAAAGTGAAGCTTTGTCGACGTCGACGACCCTGTGCCGACGACTGTGACACAATGTAACGGATGGGAAAGAAGTGCCCGAAGCCCTAGAGGAATGGCAAACCAAGTTATCGGTGGTTGTTTTGAGATTTTTGTGGTGTATTTGTGTAATAATAGTCATGCCCTATCGCTTTTCCCGCACGTTCAACCACTTCTGCAGAGGGACTGCAAAAAAGGAAACCCACCCGAAGCCAAATGAAATTGTACAATTAGTTCACACTTTTTCGCGGTCCATTGCCAGCCAGTTTAACTGATGCTATTCTATTTTAAAAAAAATGCAGCAAATTGTCATTAGACGGTAGGGCAAATTAGAATAACTAAAACATTGAGATTTGTATACTTCCATGCCACATCAAAGCAAAACATGAAACACCACTATACATGATAGGAAATGCACACAAAACCATTCGTTAATCGTGATGATTTACTAATCGAAATCGATCGATATGCAGATAACGACAGGCGGAGGTTGAACAACAAATAACGCGTCTTCCCTCAGCTGATAATCGCTCTTCCTACTCATTAGTGCTCAGAAAATTCTAATAGTTTGCGTTCCATCGATCTGTTTCCTATCACACCCTGAACTGAAGCAAGACGACACCCGCTCTCGACCGTTGCACATGGCACAGAATGGAATGTAAATATTACTGATAAGTTTCCCTACCCGTCGGCCCGCTTGCGTAAACACTTTGATTAAACAGCTGTCAGCTTAGGCCGCGGTTCACTAGAGCGATATCAGTGCTAGTGCCCAGTACACTAAACACTACACTACACTACTGGAAATTTGCATGTCAGAAAATATATTGCTACTGCAACAATTGCTGCTTATGATACCCTATCATAATGTATAGCTAGAGCCAACAACATGTTCGAAATGAATGAAAATTCTCTCCACTTTCTTAAAACCGCGAAGGTAGTGAAAGGAAGCGTCCAATACATCAATATATCCGTGCCGAACAGTAAACGTATGTGGCGTGGCTTTCAACCAACCGAGCAATCCTCTCACAAATTTGCATAAATAGAAGAAATCGCTCTCCAGTTCGAGCCGAGCCAGTTCAAATCCTCCACTTGTTTCCACCTGTTAGAATATGCGGTTATGAGTCTTCCAACTCGCTCACATTTTCACTCAGTCATAAATATTGAGTACATGCTAATCACTACACATTCAGCAAATCGATTCAAAAGGCTCTCGAAAACGGAAGGCGTGTGCAGGCTCTTCTCTCGGCACACCATTTAGGGCGTGTGATGCACACATTAAGTAGCGACACGAAACATGCAAAGCACAGAGAAATCTTTCCGATGCTGACATTTGTTTCGCTACCACATTGTTTCCCATACACAACACGTTTGTGCATCTTTTGCTCAGATAAACATACCTACAAAGATTTAATGGTAGGATTTAAATCAAAACGCTGGACGATCTGTCTGTCGATCACTGTCACTGCCAAGGCATAGGGCCTTCAAATTTCTCAATAGCGGCGCCCGAACCGAGATGCATATCTACTACTTTCACAATCAATTTATGCAAAAATTTATCAGTTCGAATCGATCCTATCCCAAGCGGGGAGCGACAGAGAGCGAGGGAGAGAGCGAGAAAGAGAGAGAAAGCGAGAGAACGCCCAGCGTCTAAAATCCTACCATTTTCGGAATCGTCGTCAGCCAATGTTGACATCTTTGAAAGTCATTCCCCTCAAACAAACTCAAAGCAAATAGGCAAAAGATCAATCTAGACAAACACAGAGCTGACAAGCGGACTAATTTGTGCTATCTTAAGGATTAGCAAAAAAAAAACACATGCCCCTTCTTACCTGCGTCCTTCGGTAGTAGTAGTGGCGCCACAGACCGGGGGCAGCAAAGAGAGATTGGGTAAGAGTTCGCTTAAAGTTTCTCCACCGGGCGGGAGTTTAATTAATACGGATAAAACAGACCGAAAGAGAGCAACAAGCGAGCTGAAGTGAAAAGTTGCACTCCCAACCGAATTGCTTTTGTTGCCCCAAAAAGGCCGGGAGGAAATGTCACTCCAGGCTACAGTGTCAACTCGTTCGTGTGACACAACACCGATATAAAAATACCATCTCGCTATCAGACGGGACACTTTCAAGCAGACGAGAAGAGACGATCGCCGTGTGTACGCAGCAGCAGGCAGAGAGCAAGCGAACTGATATAAAATATTGAACTTTCCCTTTTCGTCAATCGCTTTGGCCGCCAGATGGTAACACATCGTACAACAAACCGCTGCACACCATGGCACACACCCTGGAAGGCCATCTTTCGGACACCAATTTACTGCACCCTGCCAAAACCGACTACCACCAGTCACTGGGCCAGCATAGCACAATAGCCCCCTTCGGGTTGATCGATGACAAATCTGGTAATTGTATCAGCTTTCACCTGGCCCGGCTTGGACAGGTTGTGGCGTTGGATATGACACGATACTGGCTAGTTTGCTTTACAGTGATCTACTGTCCGTAAAGAAGAGGTCAAACTTTAGGATAGACTACACATGTTCAATATACCACTGGGAAAGCAGTTCTTTTAGCTTAAGAAATTCCTTCATTACCAGAGCAACTATTTTACAACAAATTAATCGATAAAATCGACTAGCAAGTCATAACGCTACACAGAAACAATACGTAAGTACAAAATATATTCCTATATCATTCAGATTGAACAATAAAACAAATTAAACGACCAATGCAATAAATGTCCACTGATCAGATGCACCCATTTTCGCAAGGGTTCTTGTCCTTTCCAACGTTCCAACTGTTTTGCGAATTAACAGTAATGTACCGTTTGAACAGGTGCCGTATGACTTAGACAAAAAAAGCTACCGATTTTTGCCGAAAACTGTAATGACCGTTCTGTTTCGTAACAGAGAACAATAATCCGGTGTGTTTTATGCAATGTCGAAGATCGCGCCATTAACCGTGGCTTTCCCATACATTTCTAGTGCTGTTTCTCATGTTTTCCCCGCTCTTTACGTATGGAGGGAATCACCCAAACTGCGCACACACACACAGACACCTACAGTCCACAGGGGTCACACAGGCTCGTTTTGCAACACGGGATGACGACGCAACCGTATTGTTTGTCGCTGCATCGCTCATCGGCAAGAAAAACGCTCAAAAACCGGGAACCGTGCCGTGACGAATTGCTCCCCACTGGGTGGTATGCGCAGCACCGGGGATTTTAATGAGATTTTCAACCGCGGTTGACCAACGAACAAAGTCAACCAACCGGCCAGTGGTGGCTCTTCTTCACTTCTGTTCAGTGGTCAGCGAGCATGACACTGTTATGTACGGGTCCGAAAAAAGATCGGAAAAAATCAGAACACGTCACTCCACAATTCATAGAGAATGTTGGTGACCGGAAAGCGTTTAATTCGGTACGAGGTAAAAGAGCGCTCTCTAAGCTGCTGTTAATGATAGTTCATTATAGTACACATTTTGTGTTACTGTTTCGTATCCACAAACGACTACAGGCATGCCCCTTTCATTGCACATTCGAACATCGCGGAGGTTGCTGTAATATGGCATGAAAATGTCACATATTTTTTTGTCAACTCAGGCTTGCAAATATAACCAACTTACAAAATATAACCAAAGCACTATCGCTGGCGCATCACTCTAATGATTGAGCGAGGGAGACTCGGTCCTACAAGTGGGTCAATAGAATGAATCGACATTAGTGGTAAGCTGCCGGTAAAACCTGTAAGAGTAGGTGGCTCTCAGTAACAAAACAAAAATAAACACACATGTACACATTGTATATAAAAAAAAAACTGTTCATTCCTACTCAACCATGTGCATGCATATAGCTTGTGTAAGCTCGCAATGATTGGAGTTCCGAATTGATTGAACTTGAAACTTTTAAAGATTCGAATGTAAGTTGATCGAGTTTGAATCATAAGGTTGACCGAAGTTGACATACTTTAAAACTTTGGATTGTTAATAATATTGTAACACAGACAACCGCCGAGCACATTCAAGCGTGAAACCCGAACGGATGCATTCACTTACAAACCTTAACACACGCGCACCGCAAGCTTTCCAGTAGATAGAACTGAGTGGGCAAGCACGTCGACGTTTTGCACTGCACACATCAAATTGCACACATCTTAAAGTTTTCCAGAATTTTTCCCCTTCCTGATTTGATGAGAGAGAACTGGATACCGATGGTTACATTCGCAAATGCAACAAGCTACAGTGGTAAGGAGCATAGCAGTAAACACAATCATCTACACCACTGAAGCATACTTATAAGTGTTTGTGCTTTACTATAGAGGGTACTGGTTTTTAATGCTCTTTACTTGTTCAAGAAGGCTGTTAATCGCTTAATGGTGAATAGTTCATAACTAATTGTTTCTACCGAAATCTACGCAACGACGAAAATGATCTACTTTAAGGTATCTTCAACAAATGCACATCAATCGCGAATAATGCAGCTGCTTTCAAGAGCTTCAATTTGTTTAAAGCCCCGCTTTTATTTGGTATGTTGTTGTTAAATAGCTGCGATTGAAGTATGTCGGCAACATGCGATGAAATCGTCCAATAAAGTAGCTTGATCTAGATGAGTGAGATGATTAAGTCCATTGACATTCTACAATATGTGAGAAATAACAATACACGAAATAATCCAACGAGAAACGGGAAACACCAAAAAATTAAGCCACCAATTATGTTCGATTTTTACATAAGCTCACATCATGGGTCACAGTTTATTTATCATTCATCGCTTATACGGTAGGAATTTGGCGTCCTATCGTGCTATCTAGACGAAGACGAAGAAATGATAGCTATATTTTACTCACACTGCTGACTCTACCACGCGCAGTGTGGTCAACCTGTTGCGGCAGTACTCGGGACAACCTGTGTCTTATACTTTTCCCACAAAACAGGAAGCTCCTTTCAAGCCCAGAATACCTAAGCTACCGTGTACCACTCAGCAAGCGATAAGCATCTCATCCTCGGCGTTGGTCACTTAATGGATCAGTTGGGGGTCTCAATTCCGTTATTACATACATCTTTCATAGCCCACCCACTCCCATGTGTTGTGGCGGCACGGGGCGGCACATTCCTTTCCCAAATTGATCTAAAATCACTCAACAATAACACAGCAGGACAGCAAAACAGCGTCTACACCATATCATTGTGAAGGGTCGACTAGTGGGTGATATGAGAAACATTCTTTAACACAAGTATTAGCTCGAAAGCAAAAAGTCGTCAGTCTACATCCAAGGCGAGGTTCGTCTCTTGCGCCGTCGCACAAATCTTTTGTCAGTCTGCAATCTTTTGCGCAAGAATAAAAGCACAACACTAAAAACCAAATGCTTAACTCGGCGTGATTGCTTTTACTACAACTACACATCGATAACGGTCAGTTTAGCTTTGTTGATAAAGAAATGCCAAACTGTGGACCCGTGCATTGTGCTCAAAGAAGTTAGGAAATAAACTGTATGCCCTTTTTGGAGCTATATTACACCACCAAATTAAACTGGTTATTTTTTAGTAAATATATCGAGGCACACAATCAACCGAATCGCCGACCAGCGCTTCCACCAGCGAGAATCAAAATAAGCTCGAACAAAAGAAACGCAGGACAAACAAGAAGCAAACACAACCGGCTGCTTAAAGCATTCTCGCAGATTCCAGTCGCAAGCGGTGATGCCGAAAAATCAAGGTGACATAAGCGCGTAAGGAAACCGGAGAAACATCTCAACGGGCGCGCCGCCACCACCAGGAGGAAGTGGAAGAACGAGTTTGCGTAACACCAACACCACACCACCACAGCACAGGCAGCACACATTCGGCGCCAAACACACATTCGTGGACGATGATGATGATGATTTGCCTTCAAGAAGAGAGCTCGATCTAGCGTGCACCGTCGTCTGCTACGGCACAGAACAGAAAACGCAGGCCACTGTGATGATGATGGGATGTAGGGAACGATTTCAACCTTTGCATGAGAGGCTTTGGTGAAGTAAATAAAAGAATAACAGAAACCATCGCACACACCAAACTAAAACCGCGATCCATAAAACGGACCGCTCCCCACCACTCACTCTTCCTCTGGCCTTCCTCACTCTTCCTTCCGTCGAGCGTGTTTATTTTTTCGTTCGGTATTTCTGACGACCGGCCCAGAATCGTTACCCAATCTCTTCTGAGTCAACAGTATAAACACACCCAAAGGGAGTGGAAAAGAAGGAGATAGAATGAAAGAAATAACAAAAAAAAAAACGTCGCCATGTCGAGATTTTGTTTTTTTGTTTTTCTACCAACTTTTTCCTTTTTTTTAATTTTGGTAGCCTTCTCCTTCTCCTTTCCTTGTCCTTTTCCTTCCATGGTTGCTTTGATCGCGTCATTCCGTTCCATGCGTAGCTTACGCAAAGAAATACGTAAGCAAACCCCGCACCGGGTCGATTGAAGGAACGAGTTTCCTCTACTACAGTATGAAACGAAAACAACATTCTGAATTTCGAAACAAGAAGGCAAAAGAGAAAACGTAAGACAGAGCGAAAGAGAGTAACAGAGAAGAACGAACCAGAAGAATTCAACACCCGTTTCCAACCGATGGCATTTTGAGGAGCTCAACCGCTGCGCGCTGGAGTTTAATACAGGAAGAAATGCGTACGAACGCGCTCCTTGAAGCCTAAGATCATAAGAAAAGCAGAAAGGGCAAAAATTTATGTATGCATCAGGAACGAATACGAGAGAGCTGATGAAAATTCACTCCAACCGGCCCTCAAACCCAGCCAGCAGGACGCAGTGGCTCCGCGTAAGGGTATAAAACAGTATTGGAGTTCGCGCATTCGCGACGTTGCGTATTTGCGTGCAAAGCTGATGCGTAAGCATAACCGTTAACAGGAATATGTTGCGGATTCAGATCCATGTGGTATGAAATGGTTGGCAATGATTTTGCCTTCCATTGTGCATGATATTTAAAAAAAAAAATCGGAAAACAATGATATGATACTTTGTTATGACTGTTGAAGTTGAATAGTTGAAATAAGTACATTTGATTAGGGAAAATCAAACAACAACAAATAATGCTTCAATTTAGTTTCCATTGCTAAAACAACTACGATAAACAAATGCAATAATTACACACATCTGGTACTCATTTGGCAGCAAGTTTCGCCCTTTTTCACCATTCTTGCGGCTTACTCTTGGCCTTAGTTTTCTAAACCCAAACGAAAACATCTGGCTCCAATATGTACTTATGGCGGAACTTGCGTATGTGACGGGCTGACCCACGAGGAGAATTCAAAATTCAACAGCCATGCTTACCTTTGGTATCTTCGCTGGATCCGTAATCCAGAGTTGCGTTGTTGTTTGTTCGGTACTTTCAAACAAATGATGGCGGCACTGTTGCCGCTCTCCGGATATGAAGCGTTCGTGCAAAATCCTTGCAGCCTGCTTTCCCTTATTCCAACTGCCTAAATATTGTGTTTTCGTAGCACAACAGCTCTTCGGGCTACACTTGAAAAGGCACTCTATCTCTCTCTCTCTCTCTCTCTCTCTCTTCGCAGCCAACACTCTGGCGTTTTGAAATACGCTTGAACACTTGATATAAGGATTCTTTTTACATTACACTAAAAAACAAAACACCAAAAACAACTTCAATCCACCAAATCCGCCCGGCACTAGGCACAATCACACATCATTTTTTCGGGGTGAATATTATATTCGTTTTTTTTTTTGTTTGAACTATACACACACACTTGCAACTGCTTCGAACGCCTGCAAATTAAATTACACATTAAAGCTAACGTTATTGTACACGCATTGGAAAACCGTGTAATCCGATAGTATGAATTCACCGTACATGCAATCTCTTCACTCCTACGCACAGCCCACTTTTCCAATTGTAATAATACAAACGCAAAAGAGTACGGACGCGGACAGACCAATTCTGGCAATTCTAACGAAGTACCAAATGTTAATGCTTGTATCTAATCTGATTGAGATTCTATTTCGTTCCTTGGCTCTGCGTGCCCCAAGAACACGAAAGCGATCTTGGCCTCGAATGTCTGGACAATCAGGAACCCGTAATAATCACCACGTTTAACCCATACATACATACATACATACATACACACGCGCATACACACATTGCACAGAACCACACTCTACACACTCGCGATCACACGCACACCATCAAAAATCATACTCCCAAAAACACACTGAAGCTATCCCGAGCGGGGGAAAAAAGAAAACAGGAATCACAAATGCTTCTTAATGCCAGCATAACTTGCATGTACGGATTATTCGCTGCCCACGTTACATTTGCAGAGCCCTAGTCCAGCCACAGCCAGCGCAGTACTGCAAATGTTGTTTGCTGTGATGCGATTGGTATTCCCTCGCATCGATCCAATCTTGTTCCCAAATCTCATCCTGCAGCGTTGCCACGCGACGCCGTCTGGAGTGTGATCGTCAGCGGTGATGATATTGGGCTGCGAGACAAATGCTGCTGCTGAACGATCAGACCCAATTGCGAGATAATATGGCGCCGAATGATGCTCGTTCTACGCGTGTTCTATCCACAGTAATCACTGTTTCATTTGCGTGTTCAACTAATAATCGCAGCCGCAATTCGCAATTCCCTGCTGGGGCGATAAACGATCCAAGCTTACAGGGGCACTCAAACGGCAACTTATCACTTTCAATATAGCTACAAACTAGCTTGGCGCACCATTTCTTTGAACTAGCTTTGTTTTTTCCTTATCCTTTTGTTCGTCTCACTTGCAATAACACTCTTTTATCATTGAATTACCTTGATCTGAGTAAGGTACAAACTTACGCGTAAAAGCACTGCACAGGAGCGCTAACGAAACACGTCTGAGCTCCTCGACAATCGGTAAAAGTGTGCGTGTGGTTGTAACACGTTTAATCGTATTATGCCGTATTGCCTGTAACATCCCATAGTCCATGGTTCAAAAACATTATGTCCGTGAATCTCAATTGTTTGTCGAATCGTGTCGTGGCAGAGCAATGAAGGAATTACAACTTTAGTTGGGACATTTATTCCGTAATTACTTAATATGTTGTGCAAGCAAACATGTTTAAACTTCTAGTTTGTTACAATCATTAAAATGTTTAACAATTCAAAAAATCTACCACTATTCGTTACACACACTTTAAGCAATAGATGGCGCTATTATTCAACATATTTCATCGCGTCAATATCATCGCATCCCGCTGACCACTTCGCCGTATCGTCGGACTTTTTCCGATGTGATTAGAATTAGCTAAATTAGATGAGTGGTAATTTTTCCCCTCACTTATCTTGGGCATGCACGGTTGCTCAATTAATTCACATGAAAATAGCACATAAAAAATAAGGTTTCTTTTGCTTCAATGTATCGAATCGTAGACCAGAACCACCTATTTTTTTAGTTCAGCTATAGCACACTAGAGGACTGGCTATGCCAGATTTTTCGACACATAGATGACGCTAATTTCTTTATTAAAATTGCCGTTATGTTTGAACTCATCGGTGTGTTCATTCCCTGGACATTTTTTAAATAAAAAAAAAACTCTTTGAGTAGCTATCACTATAATAAATTACAACTCAAACTCATTCAAACGTGCTTAAATATTATTTTTTTGTGAGATATCAAACAGCAATTCGCCTCACCTCTCATAAAGTTCTAGTGATTTGAACGCTAGAAAATGCAAACAAAATAATGTTTGCATTATCATCACGTAAGCCCCTTTTCACAAGCATGGTATGCATAGCAATTGGGTGAAAAGATGTTTATTTGATACGTAATAATTTAAGAATCATTCGCCTGGGCTAAAGGGTTCGACCCCAGCTGGCAACATTAACCATTCAAGTTCACCAAAATTGTTATATCACTTACAGACAGTGTTCCAAATGGTTTTGAATCAATCAGCGATGTTCAAGGTCATTTTACCAAAACACGTACAACCTCCGCTATATCGAGTCTCCTAATACGTCCATCAGTACGTGCACATTGTAGGTTGATGGTTGTTGGCGCATGGCGGATATGGCACACGTTGTCAATATGTTTGTGCCGGGATAAATTTCAAGCTCGCATGGTCACCAATACCAAATACTTTTACGCTGAAACGATGATCTTATGATGCAGATTGCGCATTCTATACTGATCTACAAAAAATATACACTGCATTATGCAATCCACCTATTATGTAGAAGATTAATATTCAAAAAAGTGAAAGCATTCGTGTTCCCTATATTCGCCACACGGTGCCACAACAGCATGATGTTGTCCACGATTCCCACATTGTCCTCGAGTTTGGATCACGATTCGTGCGTACTACCCAAAAATTTGATACAGTTTTCCGCACGAACGCATTGCATTGAAACTACGTTAGGAACCAGCAAACAGTACATATCGTCCGGATCACCATTGCATCGGCCACTGGGAGTGACACTGATGATCGCACTGCGCTAAGGTTTACGTACCCCGTACTCGGACGTGACGGGAATGAACGATACAATTATTGGCTTCCTCCCAGCCCCGAATAGAATCGATAGTAAAACGATCGCGGTATAAAAGAACTATGAACTACCGAATTCCACATCAATACGCTCTGGAACGTAGTATCGTGTGATTGCAGTGACTCTTGGTTGCATTATATTAACCCAAAAAAATGGCCATTAAATTTGTGGTAAGCAATGCGACTTGCAGTTTATCGCGATCGTGTGCATCTTGGACTTATTCTGAATTCAACTGCAATTGTGTCGATAAAAAAAAAGTTTTAAGTGATTTTTTCCGTACAAAAACTCATCAACACCACGTGAAGATGATGCCACTAGAAGAATAGATTTCGCCTGTAAATGAAACGAATAAGTTTTCACCGGTTTGATTTGATTCAATGTGCTTTGCAGATCGCTGTGATCTTCGCTATCGTTGCCTGTACGTTGGCAGCTCCAGCACCGGAACCGAAACCAGATCCCAAGGCACAGCTACTGGCAGCTGCTCCGGTTGGTTATGCTGCATATCCGTATGCGTACGCCGCGAGCTACATTTCACCATACAGTAGCGTATTGCCGTACACTGCTTACGCATATCCTAGTCTAGGTGAGTAAACGCAACGGCAGCAAAAAAGAAAGATAGGAAAATAAAAAATAAAAATGAGTAATATTTTTGTTTTACAGCTTACAGCTACAACTACCCTTATGCGATTGTGTAAAACCTCCACACCAAACTAACCGTGAACGAGCCCTTCCACAAACACACCACGCGAATTTCACACAAAAAATTACACTCCAATAAAAAGTGGCCACAACACATTTGATATTCTCGATACGTCGTGATTAATTGATAAAATGAAAGAAATGGAATGAGCTACGTAGATAAAGCTACGCAAGTCAAAATAAAATGCGGGCCAGTTGAAGCAAATCTTTCGCCACAGCAAGCTCCAACGAGTATTGTTCACACATGTTCGATTTCAAATGAAGAAGTCAACTCAGTATCTTATACCAAAGTCCATTTTTTATGTTTCAAGATGGCCGCCAAAAACACTCGCTCGAAACGTCAAAAACCTTCACAACGTCTTTAAAAAAACCTCCCCAGAGTGCGAAAAACACTCGCTTTTGGAGTGCTGGCGAGCTCGCGAAACCCCTACGATTTTTGCCCTACGGGGCATGAGCATGTGTGCGTGCGAGCCAGCCGCATTGAAATCATCCACGTACAGAGTTTGTTTTGATTCGTAGCATTTGGCTAATTGGGTCCGGACTGCTTTCGAGAAAAAGTACCAACAGATTACTAAATAGCATTCAGTTGTTGCAAAATAATACGGCTTCGACTAAACTCCGGTGGGTTCGCTTTGGAACACATACTTTGGCTAAAATGGTAAGTTTCGGCTGCCCATCGCATGTCTGCCGAGTACAACACATTCACTTTTCGCAACACTTACCTGCTAGGATGTAAGTGCCTTTTCCGGCGACGATTTCGATGTCAGCAGCTGGATTAATGCCTCCTACGAACGGTCTCAAAAGACAGCCACTGGTTACGTGGGCAAGGAAGCGTTCGTATCGTCGCTCGTCTCCAAGATGCAGCTGTACGTCCAGCAGATCAATGTAGCCTTGGAGCAAACGGGCGGGCAAGTGCTGAAAAACATCCCCAAGGTTATCAGCGACGCGAACATGCTGCAGATTGAGTCGGGTTTGTTGAAGCAGCGCATGAATCAGGTACAACGCGAGATTGCACATCTGCAAACCGAAACCGGAGACTGTATGGTTAGTCTCGAGCGGCTGGACGACATCAAGCAGCGGTTGCAAAGCTCCAAACAGTGCCTGCAGGAAGCCGACGGGTGGGGTAAGCTAGCAGGCGAGCTGGACGATTTGCTGGAAAAGTCCGACATTGATGCATCGAGCGGAAAGTTACTCTCCCTGCAGAAATCGCTCGCCGCCCAGGTCGGCCTGCACGGGCATTCGGAGCGCGAGAACCAGGTGGAATACTTCAAGAACCGCCTGGAAGCTCTCGTTAGCCCTTCGGTCGTGGTAGCACTGCGCTCGATGGATACCGCTGCCTGCCGGCGATACGTTGGCATTTTCGAAGGAATCGGCCGGCTAGCACAGTTGAAACAATACTACCGCACGGTGCTGAAGACATTCGTCCAGGAACAGTGGAGCAGCGCGATCGAGGGCAGCGAAAGTGGCGGTTCGGATGTGTTGAAGGAGTTTTACGACCATTTGGTGGAGCTGCTCAAGAGCCATCTGCGGTGGAGCTGTCAGTGCTTTGGTGAAGCTACCGATTGTGTGCTGGCCGTGGCAGATGCACTGGAGAACCTTGACCCCACACGCGAGAGTGTCGTACGCAGTGCACTTAAACGAGCCACCGACAAGTTCTGGACATTGACACAATTTTCCAAAGTGAACGTGTCGATGGGCTCCCTAATTGAGGGTTGGGTACGGGGAGGTCCTCAGCAAGATATTCGCTGTGACGATGAGACCACCATCGACCGACTAGCGAACTCCTTGTTTGTCTTCTTCGGAATATTCCTGAAGGAGTATCCAACGCTCGAAAACTCCCAGCTCGAAGCGTCTCTTCAAGGTTTGACCATCGTCGGTACGGCACCTGCCGACAGTGTTCACAATTTGGAGAGCGCGAACGCTAAGATTATACGCTGGGCCCTGGAAGCGGTGACACGCTGCCAGGACATTACACAAAACTGTGCGCTTCTGTCATTGGGCAGCGTGCTGCAAAACTACCTGCTGACCTACTTAGATCAGTACAACAAGGTGCAGAAGCAGCTCGCTGCCAGCCAGCCGAGCCAAACCGACTGGAACCTGCTGCAGCTGAGTGTCGTTTTGTTGCAATATCTTGGATCCTTCCGACAGGCTGCCTACGAGCTGGAGCAAACATTCTTGCAACAAGTCCTTACCAAACACTCTCAGCTCACTGCAGGCTCCGCACGAGCTCGCTTTGAATATCGGTTGAATACCAAGGGCGAGTTTAACGAATTACACAAACTTGCCACCACATTCCAACAGACGTCCTCCGAGTCGGGCCGAGAGTATTTTAGCGAGTTTCACCAGCGCATGAAACGCACCTGCGAGGACATTCACGATACAATGCTGCAGATTGCATTCTCACCCATAACGAAACACTTCAAACAGATTGAGCCCGCCGCCACTGGCCCGACCGGGGCAGCCGGTGGTACAACGGCAATGGACACACTGCCGGACTACAGCTACGCACCGCAGGAATACATCACGCTCATCAGTCAGTATTTGCTTACGCTTCCGCAGCATCTCGAACCGCTGCTGTTGTCGCCGGCCGCTGCACTGAAAGCGGTGCTGGAGGTGGCAGACCATCGGTACGCGTCTAACCGACCGTGTGCCGACGTGTTTCTTGCCCTCGTCGTGGAAGAGTCGGAAGCGTTGTACGTTGAGCAGATAGAGAACATTTGCTCGCTGAGCGTGTCGGGAGCGAAACAGCTGGCCACCGATATCGGTAAGTTTGATTGGTAGGTGGTGGTGGTGTCTTTGCCTTATCCTGCCTTACTGGAGCATTTACACTTCTAGAGTACTTTGGCAGCGTGCTGGAAGAGATGGGCCAATCCCTGGGTGGTAACCTGCAACAAACGGTTAAACTTCTGCGCGCTCCTTTGGAGTCGTACGCTTCGGCAGCAACCGGGTGTGATCCGGAGCTGGTTGCCGCCATTCGTCAGAAGCGCAATTTAATATCCTGTTGAGCGATAAAGCCATCACAACCAAAAAAGAGTGGTGTCTGAAATACGGTCAGCGAAAACTGTTTTAATTAATTCCCAAAAATAAGAAACAAGTTGGTTATTGTTTTTCTATTTTCCTTATTAATCTAGGAGTAAATGAAAAGCAGGTGACTAAATTTTTGCGAACAAAAATCAAACAAATACACCACGCAATACACATGAAATTACGTCGAGTTTTATTATTTCTTCCACAATGAACGTTAGCACGATTTAACGCCATCCCGTACCTCATACTGTTGTTCCTACGTTGATTGGCCGTGATACAGTACTGGTAGTTTTATTTACATCTCAGTTAAACTTTCTATTTCATTCCGATACTAAAACCTCACGACGACATCGATATAAAAGCAAACTCTTTCTACGCTTTATTACTGTTAATGATGCACAACAACAAAAACATACGCAAAAGAACGAAAACACGTATCCCTCACACTTTACACTGCTGCTGTATGAAGTCGATTCGCACCTACTATTAATCAGTACTAATAAATAAATATGTAAAAAGTATCATTTCAATTATGACAAGGAGGGAAGCACAAGTGAGAGATTTATTTTAAAAAATTGATAGTTAATGGTATGTCCAATGAAATACCGTTTGCTTGCAAATTCAGCATATCTTTCCCGGTTACGTGCCAAGCCACTCGCGTAATTCGCTTTACTAACAAGTAACATAAACAATTGACTATGAATTTAAACTTGCTAACGTCGCCATTCTGTTGCGATCGGGAAAAGCTCAATCATGCTATTATATTGTCTGCCAAAATGTAGGACAACCTCGTAGCATTACTTCAACAAAAAAGCTACCAAAAGTCCGTCGAGGATGCGCAACAGGAGATTTTGTTTTTTTCGGTGGTTTTGCTACTAGGCTCAATAAACGTTTGGTGTGCAATAAAGTGAATAAATTTAAGCAAATTCGACACAAAATGAACCTAAATCAACTCGAGACTGAATTCGTTGTTGCTTGCTGTTTTACTTAGCCAAACGTTTGCTTATTTATACTGCCCGGCGCTACATGATATCAACAAATGGCGTGATAAACTAGAACGAGGCCTTCCTTAGTTACTTACAAAGATTACGTTCCGCTTGCAGCCAAGCGTGTTGCTTTAAAACGTTAGTTTGCTGCGATACACGCCGCGGCATTCAACCACGAGACGCTAACCACTATCGTACACATGTTAAAATTGAATGTCGTCCTACATTCACTCGACATTTACTAGCCAAATGCCGCACTGTACTGTAAACCTGCATATGATCTGTTGGGCGATTCTACTACACATCTGGCCTCCGTTTTCGATTAAGAGTTGCGTATAAAAGATACAATTTAAATATTATTTACGACTTTACGACTCCGATTAGTCTCCTCTTCACTATTTTTCTAACACTTAAACATTCCCGAAATTTCAAAACGAATAAAGTCAAAATCTTCCAAAGCAAACCTTATGCGCAAGAGCGAGTTTAACTTCTTTCTTGACTTTCTTTTCTAAGCACTAAATGTGGCTCCTTAAGTAAATTCACACATACACTGGTAGCGCTATTGTTTTTGGATTCAAAAATTCGCGCCAAAAATAGTGCACACAATAAACGAGCGGATAAAGAAAAATATCGTTAAAAATAGATTGATTCATATTGTCTTTTTTGGGGTTCGTTCGGTACGCTCACTGCACACTGCTTGTACCAAACCCTCCCTTAGAGCGAGATTATTTGCAAACTACTGCGAACCAGTTTTGCTTTGAAGGACTTTAACTTTGCCGTGTTGGGTAAGTATTACTAATATGAACAAACTGATACAATACTCATGGCTTTCCTGCAAAGGGGAATAGAGTTCGTTCCAGGGTTGTCGAGAGTACGGCAGCACTAATTGGAATCGTACACTTCATGGTCCGCTTCGTCTCCACCGATCGTGATCATCATTTTGTGATCCGAGCTATCGTTACTGTCGGACGATCCAGTGTGAGGAGATCCGATGTCATCCTGAAAAAGAGACGCTCGCGTTAAAAAGCTTCCTTAAAAACAAGACAACATAAAAATGCATTGTTGTCAATTTTAGTAATATTAAATTTCTTAAAAAAAAAATACTTGAACACACAACAAGTGAACAAGTTCATTTATAACAAAGCTACCGTACACATGTACTACTATTACGCTACTCAGCTGCTATATGTATTGAAATACGAATTCAAATTTCTACCAATTTAAAACTGCGGCGTTGCACGGCGTGTCCTGGCGAGGTTACGATATTCTTATTCTGATTTCACCTTTACCCAACACTGCTATGCGAGTGTTACCTTTTTATCAGCGTCATATGCACCAGCTGTGGAGGAGTGGTGCGATTGTCTTTCCAGGTCCGCATCGTCTTCGTCATCCATTTTGTAGTCAGTGTCGTCAATTTCGTGGATTTCTTCCTCCTCGTAAGTGAGCTCATCGCCAGACTTATAGTAACCGTCAGAGTCCTAATATTCGCTCAACGTTGAAATTAAATACCGTGCAAAAACAGAAGCATATCCAACACAACATGCGCGCACAACCAGCATCGTTCCCAAACATCGTCAACAATTGTGTACGAGATAACGTGATTAAGCGCATCGTTTATAGGAGAAAAAGAGTACAAGAAAATAAAAAGGAAACATAAATAACTACCTACAAATAAGGATAAGCTACACATGAACGCCATACAATACAACAAGTCAATTTGTAAATATCTAATCTCCGACACCGTACCAAAACATCTACACCAGACGGAGGAAAGCAATAATGCCGCACCGACGATTACATTCTAAACAGTCTAAAAACAGCTTTTCTACGACTTCTAACGGGAACATATTTCATTTGAACATCTGTACAGAAACTATTTTCCAAACTCTTATAATATGTGTATCTTACATGATCCCGCTTGAACTTTCCGTGGGTCCGTATGTGCTTGGACAGGTGATCGCTGCGCATAAACTTTTTGTTGCACTCGACGCATTCGAACCGCTTCTCACCCGTGTGTGTCCGCCGGTGTCGCTGCAGTTCGTCTGATCGCGTGAATCGTTTACCGCACGTGCCCCAGTTGCATATGAAGGGTCTTTCTCCTGCAAACAATATAAAACAGTGGGTCAATTGAGATGCTATATGCGACTTGCTTTGCCAACCCCCCGTACCTGTATGCCAACGCAGGTGAGCTCTCAAATGAGACGTCTTTCCGTACACCTTATTGCAGCCGCTTACGTGGCATATGTGCTGCCTTTTCCGATCCGGCGGCCCACTCGACTTGACCTCACAGTTTGGGCACGTACACGCAACACGTCGCACCCGCTGCCGTGGGGTCCCATTCATCGTGTGCGTTGCCGAGACTACCTTCGGTATCGTGTGCCGCCGTCGCTTTTCTCCTGATATAATCGTGGTTTCGGTTTCCATTTCACCTGGCTCTTCCTTTCCTGCTGCTGTGCCCAGTTCCATCCCCATCCCTGCACCTGGCTTTGCCCCTGCGATTGCTGTGGCTGCTCCGGCTCCCGCTCCCGCTCTTCCTCCTTTCCCTACTCCTCTTTTCCCTCCTGTCTCAGAAGCAACGCGAGCATTAGCACCAACGTTCACGTTACCGGTAGCTTGATTAGGGGAACCGCCTACGAGATCTCCCTTCGCGCTGTTTACCTGGGTGGAGGATGGAGTCGTTGCGGTCGAAGCAGCACCTGGGATCGTACTGCTAGGTATTCCTAGCCCTCCCAAACTCCCAGCGCCACTACTGACTGCCACTATCTGGGCAGGAGCGCCTACGGCCGACGTGAACAGAGCACCGGTAGCTAGTGTGGCCCCGTTGCCAGCTGTTGCCGGTTGCGTAGACAAGGATTCCTGCTTCACCAAGTGTTTAGCGGGTTCGCTTGGATCCTGCTTTATACTTGATAATTGTTGCGCCGTTGCCTGCTGAAGGGCTGCGACTATAGCGCGTTGCTGCTGCTGATGCTGTTGTTGCATACCTTGCTGCTGCTGCTGTAGCTGTTGATGCTGCCCTGCTTGAGTGACCGGGTTCAACTGAGGCTGCGACGCTGCTGTTTGCGGTTGAACCGGTTGCATGAAATTTGTCGGTATAACTTGAACGTTTCCAATACCGGGAATATTTTGCACAGGAATCGCCTGCAATCCTGCAAGCCCTGGCATATGCTGACGCAACTGCTGCAGCGTTATTGGCTGACCAATCTGAGGACCGCCGGGCGCAGCAGTGATCGTTATCGGTTGTGATAAGCCGCTGATCATTTGCTGTTGCGGTTGTTGCCCTCCTGTGCTACCTGATGCTGCAGCTGCCGCTGCAGCCACCATTTGTTGCGCCGCCGCTGCCGCAACTTGCTGTTGTTGCTGAACTTGTTGCTGAACTTGTTGCTGCTGTTGCTGCTGCGGATGGTTAACAGCGTTGGGATCCTGCCCTGCAGCCTGCGCCTGAGCTGTGCTCACGACCATTGGTCCGTTTGGGCCATTCTGAATTTGTTGAGCGGTAGCTTGTGGCTGCTGAAGTATGATGTTAGGATGCATTGATGCTGCTTGTAACCCAGCCAACGGATTTAGAGACGTCAACTGTATCTGCTGAATTTGGCCGCTGGGGGTGATGATGTTAGCCATCTGTGGTATCTGCGGTATAACCTGCATCTGGGGTTGCACCAATGAGCCAAACGTTTGCACTGGGACGTGAACAGTTTGATACACAGTCTGCCCGTTTGCTGTTGATATCGGCATTTGTACTGGGATAGTTTGCTGCATCGGAAATTGAACCACTTGCGGAAGTGCGGTGCCTGCTGGACGTACTTGCACGTTTTGTCCTGAAAGAAAATCATGCAACAAATCAATCAATCAGTGCGATAGTTTTTTTTTTTTTTGCAAAGTTATGTCTACTACACTATTATCATTCCATTACAATTAATACTACTCAGGCGATGTACAATACTAAAACCCGTACACCTAATCAAACTAAATTTAACTACACGCTAAAATTCCATAAAACTTCGATCGCTACAGTTAAACGACGAGCATCCTGGAAATTTACCTCCTTCTAACTTAATCGTTGTTATGTTGCCAGGGAGTTGATTCAACGCAGTCATAGTGGACGCTGGCACCTGTATATTCGTGCCCGGTATAGTAAATGTAGCCTGCTGAAGCTGCTGCAGCTGTTGATTTGC